>NC_082732.1:21659474-21969454 GCF_030144855.1 Hypanus sabinus
GTGGGTTGACCTAACAGAGTGGTTGGGTAGCTGGCATTGAGTCTAGCTCTGTGTCTCGGAAGTGAAGTGGGGAGGAGAGGCACGTTGTGATCGGGGATTCATTAGTTAGGGAAACAGAAAGGAGGTTTGGTGGGTGAGAATGAGATTACCAGATGGCATGTTGCCTTCTGAGTGCCAGGGTTCGGGACATCTCAGATCGAGCCCTCAGCATTTTCAAGTGGGAGGGTGAACAGCCAGAGGTCACGGTCAATGTAAGTACCAATGCCATGGGTAGGACAAGTGACGGGGTTCTGCATAGGGAGTTCGGGGAGTTGGGTGCTAAGTTAAAGGGCAGGACATCTCAGGATTGTTACCTGTGCCATGTGCTAGTGAGGCCAGAAATAGGAAGGTTATACAGTTTAGCACTAAGGAGTTGCTGTAGGAGGGAAGGCATAAGGTTTTGGGATCACTGGGCTCTCTTCCAGGGAAGGTGGGACCTGTACAGGACGGTTTGCACGTGAACTGGAAATGGGCCTAATATTCTAGCTGGAAGGGTTGCTAATGCTATACAGTGGGGTGTAAACTAGAGTTGCAGGGGGGTGGAAACCAGAGTGCCAGAACAGCTAGAGGAGAGGTTGTGGAGGCAGATGCTTGTAAGACCTCCGACAAAGTCAAGAATCAAAAGGTTGAGTATACTGCGACTAGTGCCCTGAACTACGTATACTTCAATGCAAGAAGTATCATAGGAAAGGCAGATGAGCTCAGGGCATGGATCAACACCTGGAATTATGATGTTGTAGCTGTTAGTGAGCTTGGTTGCTGAAGGGACAAGAGTAGCAACTCAATATTCTGGGGTTCCGTTGTTTTAGACATAGCAGCGAGGGAAGGGTTAAAGGAGGAGGGGTGGCGTTAATAACCAGGGAAAATGTCACGGCAGTGCTCCATCAGGACAGACTGGAGAATTCATCTAATGAGGTGCTGTTGGTGAAACTGGGAAATAAGAAAGGTATGATCATGTTAGTGGGGCTATATTACAGGCCACCCAACTGTCCTAGGGATTCAGATGAACAAAGAGATCAGACTGTTGCTAGAAACACAAGGTTTTTATAACACACAAACACCAGGAAATCTGCAGATGCTGGAAACTCAAGCAACACTCGCAAAATGCTCGTGGAACGCAGCAGGACAGGCAGCATCTATAGGAAGAAGTACAGTCGACGTTTCGAGCCGAGACCCTTCGTCAGGACTGTTCGTCAGGTTCGACAGGTTGTTATAGTAGGTGATTCTAAGTTCCCACATGTTGACTGGGGATTCCATTCTGTAAATGGACTAAATTGGTTAGATTTTGTCAGATGTGTTCAGGGAAGTTTCCTTCATCAGTGCATAGAAATCCCAACGAGAGACCGTGTGATACCAGAACTGCTATTAGGAAATGAGACCGGGCAGGTGGCAAAAGTTTGTGTAGGGGAACACTTTGCATCTAGTAACCACAATGCCATTAGTTTCAAAGTAAATATGCAAAAATGTAGGTCTGGCCTGCGGGTCGATTCTCTAAATTGGAGATAGGCCAGTTTCGATAGTATCAGAAATTATCTGGCAAGTGTGGATTGGAACAGATTGTTTTCTGGCAAAGGTGTACTTGGTAAGTGGGAGGCCTTCAAAAGTGAAATTTTGAGAGCACAAAGCTCAAATGTGCCCGTTAGAATTAAAGGTAAATGTAGCAAGTGTATGGAACCTTGGTTTTCAAGAGATATTGAGGTCCCGCTTACAAGAAAAAAGGAGGAAAAAGCAGGTAGGAACAAATGAGGTGCTTATGGACTATAAGAAATGCAAGAGAACACCTGAAAAAGAAATCAAGAGGGCTAAAAGTAGGCATGAGGTTGCCCTAGCAGACAAGTTGAAGGAGGATCCTAACGGATTCTCCAGATAGGTTCTAGTATCAGTACTACAAGGGACAAAATTGGTCCTGTGCATGACCAGAATGGTAATCCCTGTGTGGAGTCAAAACAGATGGGGGAGATATTAAATAATATTTTTGCTTCTGTATTTACTTGGGAATTGGACACAGTCTATAGAAGTGAGACGAATTGGCATCAACATCATGGACCCTGTACAGATTACAGAGTAGGAGGAGTTTGTTATCCTGAGGCAAATCAGGGTGCATAAATCCCTCGGGCCTGACAAGGTGTTCCCTCTGACCCTACTGGAGGCAAATGCAGAAATTGCAGGGGTCCTAGCAGAGGTATTTAAATCATCCTTAGCAACAGGAGGGGTACCAAAGGATTGTAGGATAGCCAATGTTGTTCCGCTGTTTAAAAATTTTGAAACATAAACCAAGAAATCAAAGTTTGGTGAGTCTGACATCAGCTGTGGGAAAGTTATTGGAAGGTATTCTAAGAGACCAGATCTGTAAGTATTTGGATAGACAGGGACTGGTTAATGATAGTCAACATGGCTTTGTGCATGGTAGGTCATGTCAAACCAGTCTTAGTTTTTTTTTTGAGGAAGTTACCTGGAAAGTGGATGAAAGCAGGGCAGTGGATATCGTCTACCTAGACTTTAGCAAGGCATTTGACAAGGTCCCGTATTGGAGGTTGGTCCAAAAGGTTCAGTCGCTCGGCATTCAAATTGAAATGGTAAATTGTATTCGACATTGGCTTTGTGGGGGAAGCCAGAGAGTATTAGAAGATGGTTGCCTCTCTGACTGAAGGCCTGGGATTAGTGGTGTGTCACAGGGATTGGTGCTGAGCCCTTTTTTTTCATCATCTACAGTATATCGATGATCTGGATGATGTGGTCAACTAGATCAGCAAATTTGCGGTTGACACCAAGATTGGGACTGTAATGGGCACTGAGGAAGGCTATTGTGGCTTGCAGACCGATCTGCATCAGGTGGAAAAATGGGCTGAAAAATGGCAGATGAAACAATGCAGACAAATGCAAGGTTTTGCACTTCAGTAGGACCAAAAAGGTTAGGTCTTACACAGTAAGTGGTAGGACACTGAGGAGTGTGGTAGATCAAAGGGATTTGGGGATACAGCTCCATAATTCATTGAAAGTGGTGTCACGGGTAGATAGGGTCGTAAAGAAAGGCTTTAGCACATTTTCCTGTTTCCATCCAAGGGGTCAGTGTGGACATGGTGGAGGATTACAAATACCTGGGGATATGAATGGACAATAAACTGGACTGGTCAAAGAACACTGAGGCTGTCTACAAGAATGGTCAGAGCCGTCTCTATTTCCTGAGGAGACTGAGGTCCTTTAAACAACTGCCGCACGATGCTGAGGATGTTCTACGAGGCTGTGGTGGCCAGTGCTATCATGTTTGCTGTTGTGTGCTGGGGCAGCAGGCTGAGGGTAGCAGACACCAACAGAATCAACAAACTCATTCATAAGGCCAGTGATGTTGTGGGAGTGGAACTGGACTCTCTGACGGTGGTGTCTGAAAAGAGGATGCTGTCCAAGTTGCATGCCATCTTGGACAATGACTCCCATCCACTCCATAATGTACTGGTTAGGCACAGGAGTACATTCAGCCAGAGACTCATTCCACCGAGATGTAGCACGGAGCGTTATAGGAAGTCATTCCTGCCTGTGGCCATCAAACTTTACAACTCCTCCCTCGGAGTGTCAGACACCCTGAGCCAATAGACTGGTCCTGGACTTATTTCCACTTGGCATGATTAACTTATTATTTAATTATTTATGGTTTTATATTGCTATATTTCTTCACTATTCTTGGTTGGTGTGGCTGTAACGAAACCCAATTTCCCTCGGGATCAATAAAGTACGTCTGTCTGTCATGAGAGTGTGGAATGAGCTGCCACACAAGTGGTGCATAGAACTCGCTCAACATGTAAGAGAAGGCTGGATAGGTACATGGATGGTAGGGGTATGGAGGGCTGTGGTCTCTGTGCAGGACATTGGGAGTAAGCAGTTTAAATGGTTTTGGCATGGACTAGATGGGCCAAAGGGCATTTCTGTGCTGTACTTTTCTATGACCACTAGGCAGTGTGGGGAGCCAAGCTGTCCTGTAAAAAAAACCTAAACTCAGCAATGCTGAGCAGAGTGTAACCAAGTTATTACTTGACCCACAGTCAACAGCACTTTCTATTTAAAAACACAAAATGCTGGCAGAACTCAGCAGGGTTTCGGCCCGAAACGTCGTCACTACCTCCTCCCATAGATGCTGTCTGGCCTGCTGAGTTCTGCCAGCATTTTGTATTTTTATTTATTTCCAGCATCTGCAGATTCACTCGTGTAGCACTTTCTATTTCTTTGCTGATGACTTGAAATTGACTCTGTGTTATTTAGTTAGGTTGGATTTGCTGTTTATCAATAGAAAATAATTGAGTGTCTTTTTTTTTGCTAATTGGCAATTAATTTTTTATTGTTACATACGCCAAGGTTTTGTTTGCATGCCATCCAGACAGGTCATTCCATACATGAGACCATTGAGATAAATAATACAGAACAAAAAGCAGAATGTGGAATATAATGTTACAGTTGCAGAGGGAATGCAATGCAGATAGACAAGTAAAGAGTAAGGGCCTGAAGAGGCAGACTGAGAGAGAGTTCATCTTTATCATTTAGAGATCTGTTGAAGCATCTTATAACAACAGGAACTGATAACTGTTTTATAACAGTCATAATAGTTTTGGACAGAAGCCAGTGTTGTACTGGAACAGCTCAGCTCGAGGAGGAGCTCTGGAGTACGTCTTCAATACTAAAGCTGGGCGTTATCTGGTTCCACAGTTTTTGTTGCAATCAACGCTCTCAATGCTTTGTCATGTGAATGAATCAAACTGAGCTCTGGAGGAAACAGACGGATGATGCACTGCATTCCTGGTGATAGATGATTGCAAATGGCACAGTCTTGTCATTGAGGCCTAAATCTGGTTTAAGCCGTGCCCGAACTCCGTGAGGACGAGATTTCCTTGGACCTTCTTGCTTAGTTTTTTTATTGTCTGCCACAAATTCACAACTAGATATAACAGGACTGCAGAGATCTGATCTTTCTTTTATAGATTGCTTAACTTTGGCTTAGCCGTTTATGCTGTGGAGCAAGCATCATGTCCTGCATTGTAACTTCACAATGTTGGTGCCACACATACAGTACCTGCACTTCTTATGGAACTAGCATTAGTCCCTGGCTTGATAATAGTGATAGAGCAAGAACTTGTCTGCCATAGGACGATCATGTTTTGCTGAAGGTCACAGTGCCTGATGAAGCCCAAATTTTGAACTACAGATCTGCCTGTGTCTATCCCATTTAGTATGAGGTTTGAGCCGCACACTATGGACGGTGTCCTGGATGTAAAGTTGGGACTTCTCACATGGGCTATGAAGTGCTCATTCCTATTAGTGTTTTGACAGACAGGTGTGCCTAATACAGGTAGTTTAAAGAGGTTAAAAGGTTACAGCTGTCTATTGAGATACTCTTGGTTGTGATCATTGTACCTAGAATCCATTATATTTCCTTTCTACTTTCCATGCTTCTTTTGAGTGTTCCTCAACTGGAGGAGTACAGCTTCATCAGTTGGGAGAACAGAGGACATAATCAGGAGAGGATACTGACCCATTGCTAGGCCTCATGTCATGAAATTTCGTGGAGTTTGAAAACAATGTTGATTACTTCCAGAGTCATTCTCCAAGCTGAATATCATTGCTGGATTGGTCCTGATTGTGATACAGGAATACAGCTCATTGGCTGTAGGAGCATGATTCGGCAAGTATAACTACATCAGGTCTGTCTTGCCTGCGCTACAGTTCTCCTAATTTTGACTCCAGTCTCAGGAAATTAGTGGCAATAGTTTTTCAATATCTGGAACAGACTTTACCATGTCCAAATGTGGTGCTTAGTTGATGCTGGGGAAATCTGTCCAGACTAATCTTTTTGTAAGAGATGGTTTACTAGAACAATTCAGGGAACAGTAGAGAGTCAATAATATGAGCCTGAGTCATATATAGGTCAGATGGGATAAAGGGAGGCAGATTTCCCTTCCTAAGGCATATTAGTGAACAAAAACTGTTAGATCAATTCAAATTCTCTGGTTGAAATGGGATTTGAATTTGCATTATTGGCCCAAATCTGACTGATGCTTGGTGATCTCTCCAATTACACTATTATGTTTTTTTGAGGTTGAATGGTTTCCACTGAGGATACAATTGAATAGTTTGCTAGGCCTTTTCAGACAGCAATTAAGGTTCAACCATGTGGATGTGAAATCATTTTCTTTGTTCTCTCTACATATGGTATATTTGACATACTGAGTTATTTCCAGTATTGCAAAATGTTATGATTTACAGTTTGTTAAGAGTAGAAGTGGAATGGAGAATTGAATTAACAAGCGCTGGCAGTTCAGGGTCACATTTTGGAGTGAATCGGCAAGTCTATGTCTTTATTGATGCTTTGCTGCACGTTTGAGTGCTCGGTGGGGGCGCTGATGCTTTTGCTGGTGTTGGGGGGGGGGTGATGGTTGCCTTGCTGCTGCTTGTGCATGGGAGGGGGTAGCTGGGGTTCTGACGTTTAACTGTCATTCATTACTTGGGGCACTCCTCTGTTTTTGTGGATGGTTGTGAAGAAAAAGAATTTCAGGATGTATATCGTATACGTTTCTGACATTAAATGTACCTATTGATTTTTGTGACCTCTGCAAATTTACTAATCATAACCTACATTCATATCTGAATTATTAATATATATAGTAGCAAACAGTAAGGTTCCCAGCACCTCTTGTCACGAACAAAACTTTTGCCATCACCATGTGTCTCCTATTACCTTGTCAATTTTGGATCCAATCTGTTAATTGTCTTGGATCACATGCACACTAAATGCATGATGTCAGACATATCAAAGTCCATGTCAAGTATATCAACCACTTTGCCTCTTTGAAAGTTTCAAACAATTTGGTCAAAACTAGGATGACTAACATTGATTAATCTTGTCCTTCATATTTTTTTCACCAACTATTTCCATGTCATGAATGTTAAATTCAAAGGCCTATAATTACTTGGTTTACCCTCACTGCCTATCATGAATAAAGGTTTCACATTTGCTATTCTGAATCAGGTAAATTATCACCAGCATGTGTCGTGAAATTTGTTAACTCAACAGCAGCAGTTCAATGCAATACATGATTTAGAAGAAATAAAATAATAATAAATCAATTACAGTATAATGACAACATATAGAATTTTATTGTTCCCTTCCATAAATTCACCTGCTATAAAATTCTCTGGCTACTTGAAGAGATGACTGATTCATTTATCAGAATCAGGTTTGGTGTCGCTGACATATGCTGTGAAATTTGTTAACTTTACAACAGCAGTACAATGAAATGCCTGATAAATATATTAAAAAACTAAGTTACATTATGCATACATGTCTATTAGCCAAGTTAAAATAGGCTGTGCAAAAAAATAGTAGTGAGGTAGTGCTCAAGGATTCGACATTCATTTAGAAATTGGATGGCAGAGGGGAAGAAGCTGTTCCTAAATTGCTGAGTGTGTGCCTCCTTTCTAACAGTAAGTGTGAAGAGTTTCACACATACATCAAAACAGTGAAATGCGCCATTTGCAATAACAACCAACACAATCTAAAGATCAATATTCATTTAAATATTTATTTTCACTTGAAAATGGCTTCATGCACAGACTACTGCTTTGGCATATAATGGGCCTCAATCATTCAGTGATTACCCTCTTATCCTTCACATACATTAAATGATCTTGTTTTCCACTAATGTTTAATGCTCTCCTCCCACTATTGTAAGTATCCTCCTACATTTTTATACTCCTGAGGGGTGTATACAAGGTCATGTTTTCAATGCCTGTAACATGCTTGTTTTTAAAATCAAACACTCAATATCTTTTGATATCCAAGATTCTTGGAATTCACTGCACTTGCCTCTCAACTCTCAATTTTCATTTTTGAATGTTTTCCATACATTGGATGTAGACCCACCTGCTTGTATGCCTTTCCCCAATTCAGGACCTTATTTCTGGTCTAACTTCATTCCTTTCCACTCATCTTTAAAAATTATAGTGTTATGTTTTGTAACTCCAAAACTAATATATTGGAAAAAAACACAGGAGCCTGGGGATAAACATGTCTACTTGGTTTTTACTTTTAGCAAGACACACACATATGATGTGGTGCAATAACATATGCTATTCAAGTATTTTTACATATAACCTGTGATGAATTATGTAAACAAAGCTTAAATATATTTGCGATACCTCTCAAATATAACTGAATTAAATTCACAACACTCCACTCTGCTTAGTTATAAACTCCAATTCTCAAGGCATCCACACACAGAATACTTATGTAATGCAATTACTATAGACATCCGCAGCATAGTAAATTTTAAATTGTCCCGTACAGGCCTAAACATTTAAATGCTGTGGTGGCTTTGTTACTCTTGTGGGATAATGTCTTTCCTGACAAGGAGAGTCACTCTGCTTGGCAAATGAGACTTGTGGCTGTGAGACAATCTCAGGTTCTGGGGCCTCCTCTGTGGTGTTTGTAGGAGTTGACTCTGGGACCGCAGCAAGTGGTTCTTACAGCTCTGGGCACCTTTCTTAAACAAGCGACTCTGCACTTCAAATGATCAAAGTGTCATTTCCAGATGACATCAGAGCCAATCCCCACCATGTAGAAAATTGGTCAAGTTTTGTCCTTTTGATCACCTTTAGTCCCTCACCAAGATTATTTGTTCAGGAGTGAAACAATGAACCTGCACAACATGCTGGAGGAACTCAGCAGGTCGGGCAGCATCTGTGGACACGACAGTCAATGTTTCAGGCTGAGACCCTTCGTCAGCACTGAAGGGTGAGGGGGCAGGGGCCCTATAAAGAAGGTGGGGGGGAGGGTGGAAGGTGCCAGGTGAAAAACCAATAAGAGGAAAGATCAAGGGGTAGGGGAAGGGAAGCAGGGAGGGAATAGGCAGCAAAGGCGAAGAAGGAATATAGGTGGAAAGCACTATGGGTAGTAGAAGGAGGTGGAACAATGAGGCTGCTGGAGGAGGAGGCAGAAGGAAACTGAGATGGGGGAAGGGAGGGGAAGGGAATTACTGGAAGTTGGAGAATTCAACGTTCATGCCAAGGGGCTGGAGGCTACCCAGACGGTAGATGAGGTGTTGCTCCTCCAACCCAAGTTTGGCCTCATAATGGCAGTAGAGGAGGCCATGTATGGACATATCTGAATGGGAATGTGAAACAGAGTTGAAGTGGGTGGCAACCGGGAGATCCTGTCTGTTGTGGCGGGCGGAGCAGAGGTGTTCGACAAAGCGGTCCCCCAATCTGCGTCAGGTCTCACCAATGCGGCCTCCTCTACATCAGTGAGACCCGACACAGATTGTGGGACTGCTTTGTCAAGCCCAAAACATTGACTGTTCATTTCCACGGATGCTGCCCGACCTGCTGAGTCCCTCCAGTGTGTTGTGAGTGTTGCTTTGACCCCAGTACCTGCAGTGTATTTTGTGAAAACAATGAACCTACTTCCTTGAGGAGTCCTTAGTTTGTCTCAGCTGTTTGTCCTGCATACCCTGAGATCAGGGTTGAGAAGATCCAAGTGTGTGTGCAAGGGTTGACCCAGTAACAGGATAGCTAGTGAGTTGCTGGTTGTGGAGCATGCTTCATGGCGATATGCAATGAGGAAATTGGTGAGCTTCTGATTCAGTGTCAGTCTAATGCATTTTGTTGACATCACTCACAGTGCATTCTTTAGACGCTAGACAAATTTTTTCCACCGAACCATTCGTAGCTGCGTAGCACAATTCAGATGCAATACATCCTATTCCATTCATTACCAGGAATGACTCACTGTTTGGCAACAAACTGTTTCACTGTCACTGACAGAGTGTTGTCGGGTGCCAGTCCTTGAGAAGAGGATTCTCAACACAGTTTGCAAGGCAGCAAGCGATGTTTGGTGTGATAAAGAATTCACATTTGTTGCATCATGCTCTGAGCCCATAATCTTAGCCTTTTAAAGCAGTCTTGAGATTTTGTACTGTAGATGTTCATTTTCATCCTTACAATACCAGATAATACTGAGCACCTGGTAACAAAACCAGATAATTCTGGACACCTGGGTGACAATACCAAATAATGCTGGACACCTGGGTAACAAAACCAGATAATACTGGACACCTGGGTGACAATACCAAATAATACTGAGCACCTGGTAACAAAACCAGATAATACTGGACACCTGAGCAGCCCTGCAACACCTGATCCACAGCTTTCTGCCAGAGTGCAGGTGCTACTCCAAAAACAAGCTGTTATAGTGATAAAGCCTTTTGTGAGTGTGTGTGGTGAGAAACTTTAGATTCTTCTTCCATCTCTATCTGCAGACTCACTTGACTGAGTGTTCTCCTCCAGAAAGATTTGCAAAGAAGTCCTCTATCCCGGGCAGAGGGTATTGATCTACTTTCAGTACTGGGTTGATGGTGACCTTAAAAATCACCTCAGGTCTTGACAGGCCCATCCTTCTTGGCTACTGGGACCACTGGCGTTGCTCAGGGGCTCCACTCAACCTTGGAAAGAATTCCTTCAGCCTCCACGCGATCCAGCTCACCGGCTACGATATCACGGATGGTATAAGGAACCGGATGTTCTTTGCAAAACTTTGTGGCATTTTCATTTAACGCCATTTTACCTTCGATACGTTTGAGTTTCCCCATGGCCGCAGTAAAGGATCTTCAGCGGAGCAGACCCAGGTGCTAAACTCAGAACTCGAGGATTTAATCGGAGAATAATACACGGAATAATCAAATTAAGAGCTCACTTACTCGGGACTTGAGAACACAGAACTCGAATCTGGGACTCAGTGATGAGCACTGGTCCAGCAAGCCTTAAAGGGAAAATAAAACACAGGAAGCCCATGGGCGTCAAAAACCAAAAACTAATCATTTTAAGTACGAGAAACATAGGGAAACCGTAGTCACATAACGAGCGTCACGAAAAACAGTGATGGCTTAATTATTAAGGTAGTCATTAAACCACTCCGGGCCTTGACGAAACGAGAGCAAGAGAGACGGACTTCAGATAGTTGGATTTCCTCGCTCACTGCACAGTCCTGGGAGATTTCCCCAATAACCCGGGGCAGGTGACTTGGAAACGGCCGGCCTTGCCCAACATAAGCAACGCCACTGCCCCCTGCGTCTCTCTCCGGTTCCGCTGGGGTCACCTGGGTTCTTTCAAGTTGTATGGGCTATTCCGGAGTCGACAGCGGGGATCCGCGGTGGTTATCGGATTGAGGAACCGGAGTAGGTATCACAAAGTTTTGAAAACTCGCTACCTCTCTCCCTCCTTTCAGTAATACGGTCGTCGAGTCTTATGGTCATGTTCACAAATTCATCGAAATCCCCCATCTGGTCCCTGGTCGCAATCCCGTCTAAACGGAGCCACCGGAGCCTCATTGTTCCACCCGCTCGGGTGCGGAATAGTCGGCCGCGGACCACGTTCCCTGACGTGGCTGGAGGAGTCTGCTGTCTGCCTCTGAACCCTGGCAAGATAAAAGAGAACACACTTTATTATTCTCAGAAATAAATTTCTATCATTAACACGCTGGAGCACCCTTCTCCCATAAACCCGTTGCTGATTAGGACCCTACCCGAGAGGAGGGAAATTATACAGGGCACCTCACCCACGTCCGGGGGAACGCGGGTTTTAATTCAAAGTCAAGGAGCATTGGTTTAAGAACACGCAGCGAGACTCGGGATTCTTATTGTACCGTTCCAGGCCGGCAGGCTAATTCACTCTCCACGGTAGTACTGGGAACCACACTCCATCCCCGAGGAACGTGAATCTCCCGTGTAGGTTAAGTATCTCCTGCAGAAATTACTTTTGCCGTCCAAACTACCTGTCCTCGACAGGCCAATGTCGTGCGAAGTTGTTCAATTCTCCGTTGGGTCCAGAGCTGTCTGAGTCCTACTGTAACGGTCTTGAGGCGAGCCGACCTCAGTTCGAAGTAAACTCAGGGCTCCATAACAGAAACTAACGACGACGATTTATTCGGAGAATAATAGAAGGAATAGTTAAACTAAGAGTTCGCTTACTCGGGACTTGAGAACACAGAACTGGAATCCAGCACTCAGCGAAGAGCGCCGGTCCAGAATAACCTTGAATAGAAAATAAAACACAGTAAACTCGTGCGGGTCAAAAATCAAAACCTAATCACTTAAGAACAGGAAGCATAGGGAAATCGTATTCGCATGACGAAAACAGTGGCAACTTAATGATAACAGTAATCATTAAAGAACTCTAATAATAATGTTCAAGTTCGTCGAGACCTGCCGCCTACCGGTGTCCTTCGCCGGTCCGAAGGGGTCATGACAGCCATCCCTGAACACTGCTGCAGCATTATCCAATCTTCTTCATCTTCTTCTTCTGTTGTTTTATGGCGGTTGGCAAACCAGCTTTAAGGTGCATTACTGCCACCTACTCGACTGGAGTGTGGATCGTTTGATAAACAGGAGGAATGAAAAGAATTGCATTCCCTAAATTCTATATAATAAACCAGAGTCTTTCAGATACTTCATGATATAGGTCTACGTTTCTCTTGAACTCCCACCTAAAATGCCTTCTGTACTCACAGTAATTTTTTTTGTTTATCTTAAGCGCTCCTATCATCTTCACTCTTTCTCTTTCATACTTACATTTTATCAATGCATGTTCAACTGTTTCTGGTTGATTACAGTATTCACACAACCCAGTTGGATGTTTCCCTATTTTGTATAATGTGTAATTAAAACTTCTGTGACCAATTCTTAAACGACTGACGATCACTTCTATCTTTCTATGGCCACCTGAGATTCTTTGGTATCGGACTTGCCTTTGTATTTTGTACAGTTGTCTCCCTGTTTCACTCTCATCCCAGTGCTTCTGCCATGTCTCCTCAATACGTGTTTTTATAATGCTTTTGACTTCTGCTTTGCTTAGAGGGATCTGGACCTCTATTATAGACGATTTGAGTGATTGTTTAGCTATATTGTATACACTGATAAATGGTTTGATGTTCTTTTCCTAATGCTAGTTTTGCACTGAAGAATGTAGACTGCAATCCCTGTGTGGCCAGACCTAGAGTCTTTTGATCCATCCGTAAATATTACTAATTTGTTTCTAAAATGCAAGTCTATATATTCTTGTTCTATCAGTTTGATTCCACATTTAGACTTTTTAAAAAGTTGTTGCAGGTTTATATCCACTGTATGTATTGTAAAGAGCCATGGAGGAACATCAGATAATGGAACTGTAGGGCTATATTCCAGCTTGTGTAGACCATATTTTTGTGCTACTGCATCCCCCGATCCATAATATAATCTATTATAATTTGTATTATTATGTTCCCAGCAGTCTTTTAGTATAGCTTTAGCTGGATGTGAATTGTTATGCCCCATGATGTCAACCAGCATTATCCAATATCTTTCTAAATTCGCTTTCAATTGATTCTATTGCAGGGGGTGTGGCATGCAAATGGCGGATGGATTGCCAATCAAGTTGTATTAGTCTAAGCCAATGCTGGCCTCCCTGTTTTTACAACATATAAGCCAAATGTGGCTTGGTTGTTGCAATTCACTGTTAGGAATGTCATGCCCACGGGAGTTATCTTTTCTCCAGTATAAATTCTTAGCTGGATATCTGCAGGCTTCTGTTCTGTATCTTTGATATCCCATTCAAAACTCATTTTGGGGAATGACTGAAAGAGCGGAGCCAGAATGCAATTCCATTTTAATTAATTTGCTGTTCACATGTTGCTTATCTATTGTTAGTTTTCACATTGTAAATCTCACTGCTATGCAGTCAGGTATCGCACTCCTCATTATTAAATCAGTCACCAACAGCATGCAGATTAGTGCTCTATTTGAAACTGCAACTTGACTTTTTATCTTTTCTGTGCAGTCCATTTATTTCTGTCTGCCTGACGTGCTCTTTGTATGTGTCCTACTTTGTTGCATTTTCTGCCAGTTTCATCTTTAAACCTGCATTGTGTAGGTTTGCTCCTTTTACAATGGTAGCACAATTTGTTCCAGTTTCTGTTTAGATGTTGCAATTTTTTACACATTCATTCCTGGCTGCAACTCAACTGTGCCCCGGCTGCTGTTTTAAATGTGAGTTGTGCTTCAGTTAGGGGCTATTTTGAAATGCTTTCTTGTAAGATCCCAAAAACTAAATGATCTACCAGTGCATCGTTAAGCCCATTACTGAAATGGCAATGTTCATATGATTTCTTCAATTCAGCCACGTACTCTGAAATGGACTCCCCTTCCAATGGGCAGACAAAAATAAATGGACTGCACCGAAAAGAGACAAAGATAAAAAGTGAAGTTGCAGCTTCAAATAGAACACCAATCTGCATGCTGTTGATGATTCCAATTATGAGACCTAACATGTTTTGCAATCAGAAATGGTTTCAGTTCTCAATGTTCCTACATTACTTTCACAATATCAGCAAAGCTCATTGTGGCTGGTTTGGCTGGAGCAGTCAAGCTTCTACGCAAACTGTATGTTTTTCTACCTATTACACTCAGTAAAACTGGCATTCACTTTTCACTGGATATTTCATTTGCTTCAATATACTACTCAATTTGCTCAGTTTACATATTCCAGTTACCTCTTTTGCAATTGTACATGTCTATCTTTCTGATGTAGCCAACTATTTATGCTTTGTTTAAAAAAATTATGATTACTATCACCCGTATTCACAGTTGATGAACCCATGAATTTCATCTATTTTCTGCCTTTTAAAAACTCGACTGTGTTCCTCAGCCCTTTGCAAAGAAACAGCGTGTTCTGTTTTTTTTTACAAACTCAAACATCATCCTGCACTTTTTAAAAAAAAACTCAATCGTCTCACTGCACTTCAATAGGTAGGTAGTCGTCTCGGGTTAATTTTAAAACTTACTTGTCTCCACTGTTAGGTTTTATAAA
Organism: Hypanus sabinus; assembly: GCF_030144855.1. Lineage (NCBI taxonomy): Eukaryota > Metazoa > Chordata > Chondrichthyes > Myliobatiformes > Dasyatidae > Hypanus > Hypanus sabinus. The sequence goes on from NC_082732.1 coordinate 21,674,391, forward strand.
TCCAAAACTAATGGAAAGAAAAACACAGGGAGCTCAGGGATAAATGTGTCTCAATCATTTTTACTTTTTGCGATATATGCACACATGATGTGGTGCCATAATGATGTATGCCATTCATGTACTTTTGTGTACAATCTGCAAGTAATTATGTAAACAAAGAATGCTTAATCAAGGCATTTACAATGTTACTTAAAATTACTGAAACATTAAATATAAAACATACAGCATTAGTATCTTATCTCCCAAATGCCCTCTCACTATCACTTCAACTACTACAAAAATTGTAGTGCTGCCATTTCCAATAAAGAGGAATATAATCTTGAGGAATAACATGTCATCTTCCAACTAGGCACATTACAAGCCACAGGACTCAACAACGAATTCAACAATTTTAGATAAACTGCCTTTCCAGTTTGTGTCACAATAGGTCCACACTTCTCTCTCCTCTGTCCTCAACTACTTCAGAAGTATTCCATACAGTCACAAGCCACCAGCCTTCTCAGCCAGCAACAAGAGTCACAGAGTCCATGTTGAACAAGACTGCCATCTGATCTAGTCTGATCTGATCTAGTCCCATTATCTAAGTTCATATATGTGCCTCAGCCACTTCCTCTGGCAGCTCATTCCACTATGTGAGAAAGTTGCCCCCTCAGGTTCCCATTTCACATCTCCCCCCCTTACATTAAACTTCCGCTCTTGTGAATCCCCAACCCTGGGAAAAACACTGCCTGCATTGCCCCTATCTATATCCCTCATGATTTCATACACCTTTATAAAAAGTGTATAAATTCTCGTATGGTCCATTGAAAAAGACCTCAACTTGCACAGCGGGTCTCAGTAGCTCTTAAATCTTCCCCTGTACTCTTTCCAACTGCACCTTTTCTATAGGACAGGGACTACACAATATCCCAAATGTGGCCTACTAATGTCCTGCATAGCTGCAACATGACATCCTAAACTCTATGCTCAGTGCCTTGACTGATGAAGGGCAGTGTGTAGAAAGCCTTCTTCACCCCCCCCCCCCCACCTTCTATCTGTGATAATACTTCCAGGGAACCACGTACTTGGATCACCATTGGTCTCCATCCTATCACAGATAGCTAATTTGTTTTTTTTTACCCCATTACTTACATTCTCTATTACTTAAAATATGCCTGTTTTCTTACTTCTCCAAGTTATCCTGGACCTGAAACATGAACTGTGTACAGATGCCACCTAATTTCCAACATTCCTGTTTGCACTTAAAACTCTTATTTTCTTTAAGTTCCTCCTCCTTTTCTGTAACACCCTCCAGCCTTGCAACATCTCCTTTTTATCAGTTTTGACAAAGAACCCGGAACGTTAACTGTTTTTCTTTACACTCTACCGATCTCCTGTATGCTTCTTAAAATTTTCAGTGTTCCTGGGGTCAATCTGCTTCTGGACTGGCTTTGCACACATCTCCTATTCCGTATTTGCAATGATTTGTTCACTTGTCCTTGTTATAATCTCTAGAATTTATACTTGACTCCTCTCCTGAAACACTTAAAGGTCCGAGATGAAAATAGAAAATGCAGGGGATCCTCAGCAGGTCGGGCAGCAGGTCGATATCTCTTCATCAGAACGCTTCTGGTTTTAAGTTTTTAAAAAGCTACCTTTTATTGTTACTGGTGCTAATATCGTTGCTTTATTTAAAAAAAGAAACTAAAGACAATTCTTGATTCGATGGAAGGGCAGCTACAACAATTTTTTTGAAGAGGAATTGAGTTCAATTTAACGATACCTCTGCATATCTCGCACAGGTAAGTGGCGATAATTACCCCGCGTTGCCATGTTTCAACGATCCAAATCGTATGAAACACAATGACACCAACCATCAGAACAATGTCACATTTAAAAATTTGATTACGGTTTCTATCGGGAAAATTCGCATGCAACAAAAATAACGTATCTACAGTGTATGTATTTAATATGCGTATTGTAAATTGTCTGAGGCTACGTCGTTATTCCGGCATATTCTACCGAATACCACATCCTTCCGTGTATCTGGTTACAGCGAGTTCTGCCCGGTTCCCAGGACTAGACGCTACATTCACTGTCTCCATACCAAACACACGCAAAATCCCTGCGATCGAGCGAGGACTATTTTTCTCGTTCCAGAGAAGCGCACACCCGAGACGTCCCCGCCCACAGAGGAGGCTGCAACCACGCGAATTGTCACCCAGACGTGTCAGCGTTGATCGGAAGCCAGCAGTGAGTTGCAGAGCCAGTTTAATTTTTTAAGCAGGTAGATGCATCAAAATGCGCTGATCTTTTGTCGAAATCGCTAGCGCACTAAGTGACGGGTAAGACGTCGACATTCCAGTACCCCGGGTATGCCCACACAGTGAATGGAGGAGGGGCGCACGTTCACGAAGTGCACAGAAACGTGAGGGTCAGTTTCTCTTTAAAGTGGTGAGCGGGTGGGGGAGAGAAGGAAACGAAGGGAGGCTTTGATTGACATGCGCACCCCCCCCCCCCCCACGGGAGGGCGCGTGCGTGAATTCTCAGGTGCCCGCACCCGTTCACGCGTGGAAGAGCGCGGCGGTGGTGGGGGGGGGGGGGGGGAGAGAGAGACACGAGCGCGAGCGCCCGGCGCGTGGGGGGGGGGGGGGTGGGGACGATTCTACATCGCGCTTCAAGCCGGGGGGGGTGGAAATTCCACAGGGATGCTGGGCGCCTGCGCACTGGACGGCTGCTTCGCCCGCTGACCCACTTTCCCGCCCCCCTCCCCAGCCCGGCCGCGCCGCGCTGTCGCGCCCCGCCTCCCTCCCACGGGTCGCCCAACTCACAACAAAACCGGGGCAGGAGGGAGGCAGGAGCCCGGCGCGGTCCGCGGTAGTCGAGCGACCGAGGAGGCTCTCGCACCACCGGAGAGAGAAAGTCGCCTAAACATTGTCGAACAAAGGAAATAACCGTTATCCGTCCCATTAAAGGGCATCGAAGGAAGGAGGGGACGACCCTTCACTTGAGGCGGTTCGAAATTTTTCTCTTTAATGTAATTGAGGGGAGAGAGTGAATAGAAACCGTTTCCTTTACTCCACCCCCATCCCCATAACCTCCACCTTTCCCTCCCCCTCCCCCTAGTCAGTTACTGCGGGTCGGGACTGACACCTACTCCCGGTTTAACGATTGCGTGTTTTTTCCCCTCTCCTCTCTCTCTTTCCTCCTCCCTCCCATCCCTCACTTTCACAGGCTGTCTTTTTCGCCCTGGGCGACTGAGGAGGACCGGAGCCCGCGGGCGGAGAAGTGGCGCCCGCCCCTCCGTCGCTCCATCCCAGACCGTTGCCTCAGGCTGGCTCCGCTCCTCATCAATCACCGCCTCCCACTCCCCGAACACCGTCCTCTGTTAATCTTCCCCCCTCTTCGCTCGCTCTTGGGCTGACCGTTTTGTTGTGCGAGTCATGTCCGCCCGCGTCTGGTTCGTGACAGATCGCAGGATCCTGCAGGATTACCCTCAGCAGGAGATCGAACGCGCTCTCCGCCAAAAATGCGCCGAGGAGGAGGTAGAGTTTCGCATGGTCTTGATGGACGAGATAGTCATCACCATCGAGCAAGGAGCTTTGGGTATGTGAAATCCGTCTGTACCCATTCCAAAGTAATTGATCACTAGCGTTCTTATTGTACATTCTCCGAAATTTTTATCTTTATACTTTATCTGTATCCGCAGTACACACTACAGGCGCATTTCCCCATTTCAGTTCATTGCTTTCCAACCAGACTGACACCTTTTGGCGAATCAGCTTTCTCCTTTCTGTCATTGCTGGTCTCCTGTAATTTGCACAGTTCAAACCTGATTGAAGCAAAACCAGAAAGTGCTGAAAATTCCTGCCAGGCAGCGACTGGGGTGGAATAAAGAAAGATCATTAACATTCCAGGCTTGTGACTTTAGTCAAAACTGGACAGATAATTACATTTAGGAGTCTTTAAAAATTGGATGAAAATAGGATGGAAGAAGAGATTAAATGATAAAAGGAGTAATAAAACATTGAAAATTCGCCCAATATAAGGCAAATAAAGAGTAAAAGAAGTGCCAAAAGACAAGTTTGCTATTTTCATCCAAAATTGTTGAATTTAGCATTGAGCATGAGATGCTCAGAAGTATCTGATTAGAAGATGAGGTGCTAATTTTTTAATGCTTGCTTAATTAGACAAATGTAGGTGGTCCCTGGGAGTCAGGCATAAAGCATCAGTAGTGAATCAGAATCTTAAGATTCCATTTAAAATAGCCTATGAAAAGTGGGTGTCCAATCTCCACTTAATCATCCTCAATATAGAGTCTGCATCATGACAACAGTAATTTGACCTGTAGTGCAATGGCCAGACTTTTCCACAGATCACTTCAACAGTTATTGGGGGGGGGGGGGGGGAATAAACTACTTTCAGGGAGTAGTCAAGTTACAAAAATATATTGCCAAATAGGAAGACTTTTTTGCTTTGTGTGAATATTGAAACATTTTTTTTGAATCTCCATGTTTTATACTGTTATAAAGATAGTTTTTGTTCATTCCTGATGGTGCTAGCCATTTACCATATTACTCTAATAAAGCACATTGCTTCCTCTGCGACACAAAATCGGGATGGAACACCCTGAAATTTTTTTGTAAAGTATCAAATCTGATGAAATTACTCCATGCTATTAAAATGATTGAAAAGACTTGCAGATAATGGATTTAGTGTTTTTATTTTACAGAAATGAATTTACACCTTTTTTTGAATAGTGAATGCATATGGTTCAAAATAGAAGTTAATACAACTATTAGGTGTAATGAGGTACAGATTTTGTGAACTATGTATAGTTATTTTGCATAATTTTACAAATATACAAATATTGAAATTTATGTCACTACAGGTTTCAATAAATGATAAAATAAGTTTGAAGTTCTTAACAAACTAGTATTAAAATGGAAAGTTGATACACATATTGTATTTCACACACAGTGCAATCTTTGCAGCCTTGACTGATGCAATGACAGTAATAGGACACCTGTTGTTAGTGAGGATTTTTTTGGGGCAGAAGTTGTACAGTTTGTACACTTTGCCGCTTTTCATTCTGTCTGGATTGGCCAGATGATGTAAATATCAGTATAATGTCCAAACTTTAATATTGTGCCATGTGAATAGAATTATGTTACTAGGGTTGGTTCTTTTTTGGGGGAAAAATAACAGCTTTTAATGATTCTGAAGGATCAAACTGAACATTATTTAAATGATCAAGTCCAACTTCCCTGTGCGTATGGGACAGAATATTGTGCAAGTCACAAGTAGATTGATCCAGACTGGGAACCCAGCCACCTTTCCAGTGAATGGTTTCAGCAGAGTCCTCTTTGGAGTTAATAAGCCTTGTGTGAACAGCAGTTATGCATAAAATAGCTTCACATTAATCTAGTCAGAAACTACCAAGAATAAAGGAAAATGTCATCTCATAAAAGAGGGGGTACAAAACTTGCATGTCTGACTTCAAGAAGCAATCCTTAAAAAGGTACAACATTCAGATTAACATTCTCCTGGCTCACTTCTTACCAAAACTTTCTGGGAGCCTATGCTTAATTGATGGCGAAATAGGTAGGGATGGTAACCTACATGACCCTTGAAGGGCAGAATGCAGAAGAAGCAGCCTCTTTGTAAAGCCATTCAATAGGACTGTCTGAGCTGAGCTTACTGAGCTTTATTTATAATTTTTGATGCTTTTACTGATTTGAAATCTATCTGTTTTAAACGTAATGAGGAGTTCCAAATATGCACAGATCACTGAGCAGATTCACCAGGATCGATTTGTGCATTAAGATGGCAGTTAGGACAGGGGTATGCTTGTCCTGCAGGGAGAACTTACGACTGTGAGGACTACTCTTGGTGTAAGTGACTAGCTGTAGCTCCTAGTAACTGTGCTATGGAACTAGAGCTTGATACATTAATGATTATCCAGGATGCTGAGAGCATCATGTGTAAGTGTTTCAGTGAGGTGGTTGTACCTGGCTGCAGGTAGTAGTCTTTCCACTAGGAAAGGCAGAAGGGGTAGATGGAGTGCAAGATTCTGCTGTGGCCATTGCCCTTAAACGTCAGGAGAAAGCAGCAGCCAGGACTGACTCTGAGGATTAACAGAGAAGGCTGACGGCAGAAAGGACTATGGTGATATGAGACTTAATGGAGAGACCAACAGGAGATTCTCTGACTGCAAGAGGAGCTCTAGAATGGTGTATTACTCACCTGCAAGGATGCCTGAGTGGTTGCAGAACATTTCTCATGAAACAGGAGAACAGCCTGTTTGTTCTCAGCCTGTTGTAATTTGTGTTACAAATTACATAGGTTGAAAAGGGATGAGGTCCTGTGGAGTGAATGTAACGTGTTAAGAAAAGATATAAAGCAAGATCTCAAGGATAGTAATAATCTCCTAGTGCTAAGTGTTTGTAAGGGTAGGAATATGAGGATATTGCAGATGAATGCACAGTTAAGAAGTTGGTGCAGGGATCAGGGATTTAAATTTGTGGACCGTTGGGGTCTCATCTGGGATAGAAATGACCTGTGCAAGAGGGATGTGATGCACTTGAACAGTATATTGGCAGGCAGATTTACTAGTGCTGCTAAGGATGGCTTAAACTAGATTGGTAGGTGGGTGGGATCCAAAGCAGAAGTGAGGCTGATGGAAGGCCAGAAATGAGAAAGAATTTAATGACAGTTAGATCAGTAGACCTGCCAAGCAGTAACATGGCAGGGAGTGAGGAAAGACTCTGATAAAATTATTTATTTCAATGCAAGAAGCTTGACAACTAAGATGGATGAACTCAAGGCATGCATATATTGGTCTGCCATATTATAACATTTACAGAAACATGGATAAAGTAGAGACTGGACTGGCAGCTAAATTTATGTGGATATGAGTCCTTTAGGTTGAGTATATTTAAAAAACAGGTTGATAGGTTCTTGATTAGTAAGAGTGTTAAAGGTTATGGGGGGAGAAAGTAGGAGAATGGGGTTGAGAAGGATAATAAATCAGCGATGAAGAAATGGTGGAGCAGACTCAATGGGCCAAATCGCTTAATTCTACTCCTAGTCTTGCATTTTATAGTGGAATAGAGGAGGAAAAAAGAGAGGAGAGGGAGTTGCATTTCTAATTGAGAACATGATAGTCCAATATAAAATTACTGAGAGATCATCAAGTGGCTTTGTGTGGAGCTGAGAAGGGGGAGACCACCTTGTTAGGGTTGTACTAGAGTCTCCTAAATAGAGATGGGAATTAGAGGAACTCACAAGAATAACACGATTGTCAGAGTAGGGGATTTTAACTTACTTGATTATAGACTGGGACTGCCATCGTGTTGAGGGCTAAGTTGGGGTGAAATTTATTAAATGAGTTTGGGAAGTTTTCTCATACAAGACTTTGACGGCCCCATGTAGGAGATGGTAAAATTTTACCTACTTTTGGGAAATGGGGCAGGACAGGTCACTGAGGTGTCAGTGGGAAGGGACTTTGAGACCAGTGTCCATAGTTTTATTAATTTTAAATTAGTTATGGAAAGTGACAGATCTGGTCCATAGCTTAAAGGTCTAAATTTGGGCAAGGCAAATATTGACAATTAGACAGGAGTTTCAAAAATTGATTCAGTAAGTTGTTCTGAGGCAAAGGGGCATCTGGCATTGGGAGGCTTTTAAAAGTTAAGAGTTTGAGAATTGAAAATATGGATGTTTGTTAGTGCAAGGCAAGCCTGGCAGAAGTTGGGTACTTGGATAACAAGTGATATTGAGGCTTTGATCAGTTAAGGAGGAGCCATGGGTCAGGTATAAGCAGCTGAAATTAAGTGAATCCCTCCAGGAGTATAGGGTTACTGTAGCGGTGTGCTACACGCAGTGCTAAAATTATGACACGGAGTTGGTAACTGCAGTCGAAGGAAAAAAACTTTATTCAAAATCCTCAGCCTCACTTTTAAGCCTCCCTCAACCTGCCCCCCCGTGGCGCAGAGGCTCCAAAGCTCTGTGCTCGCAAACCCCCGTAGGCTATCTAATTGTGAGCCGGTTCGGATGTGCCAGGAAATGTGTCGCCACATTACAATATTTTTAAAGCATCAGACCACAAGACCCTACAGAGGATAACAAAAATCACCAAGAGGATCATTGGGGTTTCCCTATCCCTATTTGAGACATTTACAAGGAGCCTTGTATACAAAGGGCCTGAAGCATTAAGGAACCCTGCCACACATCCCACAATCTCTTTGACCCACAACTTCCAAGAAAGAAGTACAGGAGCATCAGGACTGGACTGCCAGACTGGTAACTGTTGTGAGACTAATGAAATATCCTGCCACCATTGAGGTCTTGTCACTAGGACACTGAGCTGTTTACTGTCACCTGTGCTATGCACCACCTGCACTTTGAATTAAATTTTATTAACTTATTTGTGGTAATATTTTCCTGTGTGCTATGTGTGATATTTTTTGTGGGTGTACTGTGGTCTGGAGAGTACAGTCAGATGACAAACTTGAACAAAATCAGAAAGGCTAAAGGGGGCATGATAAAGCTTTAACAGACAAAATTGAGAAATCAATTAGATTTTAAGTGTATAAAGATAAAAAGACTACGGAGACAATAGAGCCCCATCAAAGACCAAAGTGGACATCTTTGTTAGAGTCACAGGAGATGAGCAAGGACTTTACTGTGGATAGAGACATAAGGACATAACTTGATGGTTAATGGAAGTCTTGGCTAGTAATCTGCATTAAAGTAGAGAAGGTGTTGGATGTCTTAAAACTTAAAGGTAGATAAATCTCCAAAGCCTGATTAGTTACTTCCAAAAACCCTGTGAAACTACAGTGCAAATTGTGGTAGCTCTAGTTGAATGTATCATCATTAGTGATGGGAGAAATGCTGGAAGACTTGGTTAATGTGCACAGACTTTTTCACAGGCTTGGGGAATTGATAACTGGAGGACCTAGATTTAAGGTGAGAGGAACAAGATTTAATAGGAACCTCAGGCAACTTTTTCACTGAGACTGAGCAGTCATTATATGGACTGAGATACCAGAGGAAGTGGTTCATGCAGGTTCATTAACAACAATTAAAAGGTACTTGGACAGGTACATGGATTGGAAAGGTTTAGAAGATATGGGCCCTTACCAGTGTTATCTTTCTGCTTCAACCTCCATCCTGGTAAACTTAATAGCTTTTGAGTAGCAGCTGTGCTAATTCAGCTGTTTAAAAACTGTACTTCCTTGTTACCTTTTTCTTCACTTTGATCCCCTTGCACGCATGTCTTCAAAACATCTTTCGGATCTGACCAGAAATTTTCCAAAATTTTTCAACCACAGCTCACTGGCCTGTAATAACTCAGCTATCCTTGCTGCCCTTCTCAGATACATAAACAACATAATCTATTCTGCAGTCTTGTGGTACCTCAATGAAGATGAAAAAAATCTTCATCAGGGTACCAGCTATCCCTTCCCTTGCTTCCTGTAGCTAGTATCCTGGGATAGATCTCAACCATAGTGTCTACACTCATGCATTCATGACATTTGATACCTCCCTTTCTTAATACTGACTTGCTACTGACCATTAACATACACTTTGAAATCACTATCATCTGTGCTTTTCTCCTTTGTGAATACTGATGAGAAATATTCACTTAGGACGTTGCCCATATTACCTGGCTCTACAAATAGATTATCCATTTGGTCTCTATTGGTACCCACATTTCCTGGTTATCCACTTGCTCCGAGTATACTTATAAATATCTTGGGATTTTCCTTTTTTTTTTGCCAAGGATATTTCATGGTCCTGTTGGCCTGGGGTCAACAATCTCTAAATTTTCTTGAAAACTCCCGTTTGTCAGATCTCATTTTACCTGTAAGTATCTGCTTCTGGTCTGTTTTTTGTCAGGTTCAGGTTTGGAGCATGCCTTATGAGAATAAGTTGAGTGAACTTGACCTTTCTCCTTGGAGCGACAGAGGATGAGAGGTGACCTGTTAGGTGTTTAAGATGATGAGAGGCATTGATTGTGTGGATAGCCAGAGTCTTTTTCCCAGGGCTGAAATGGCTAACATGAAGGGGCATAGTTTTACGGTGCTTGGAAGCAGGTACAAAGGGACTGTCAGAGAAGTTTTTCCACACAGTAGTGGGTGTGTGGGATACACTGTTAGCAATGGTAGTAGAGGCAGAATCATAGTGTTTTTAAGAGATTCTTAGATAGGTACATGGAGCTTGAAAAAATAGAGGGCTATGTGGTAGGGAAATTCTAGGCAGTTTCTAGAGTAGATTACATGGTTGGCACAACATTGTGGGCTGAAGTGCCTGTAGATTTCTATGTTCTCCGTCCACCCTTGCGCTATTGAAATCATCCTTCCCGGCTACCACCCCTCACCAAACTTCAAGACCTTGACTTGTAGACCAATCTTACCACTTTTCATAACAGACTGGAAATCTGCAGAATTATGGTCACTGTTCCAAAGTTCTCCTTTGTTGACACTTCCGCTACCTGCCAGTTTCATTTCTCAAGGTAGTTGAGTACTGGCCCATCTCTATTTACAAGCTATCCAGCTTGTGCATACTCCAGCTTCCCCACAACAGGTTTCCAGTGACTTAAGACATTTCCTCCACGCCATTTCTTCAGTCATATAGTCATCTGCTCTTTCCTGTTGAATGCAGTAGTATGAATGCCTGGTAGTTTTGAGAACTCTATAATAAAGCCAAATACCTGTTGCAAGTGTGAATGTATACTTGTGTTTGGTTGATACTTCAGATTCGTGTAGCAGCAAAACTTGTGTGCCTGCATTCTTTAAAGTAGGAGACAATCTATTTTCAGAAGCTTTCCTTCAGGGATCTTTGCAGCCTCATGACATTTCACTTCTTACTGTGTATTTACAAAAATAAAGTATGACTCAACTGGTAAAAGTGAGGAACTTTCATATATGTTAAATGTAACTTTTGCATTCACATGAAAAGGGCATTTGGCTAGACTGGATTGTAAAAAAAAAAGTTAGTAGAGTGATTTCCAGTTAATTGGGACGAGTACATTTTGGCCCAGTTAAGCGGCTGCCCCAGTTAGTCAGAGTTTCATGGAAATAGTTAAAAAGGTGCTTTAAAAAAAAAGACAAACGGAGTAACATTATGTATCTAACTGAAATACAGAACAAATTAGAACACCACCAATACTGCTATTATGCTATAAAACTGTTCAGATTAAGCACCCCTTACCCAAAAATTCAAAAGTATTTGTAATTCTTTTGAGCGTTGACATGATGTCACAAATGCAAAATACCACAAGGCATTGGGAAGATTTCCAGGTGATGCACAAGTTTCTGCACACCACAGATAGTTCTGAGAATTGACATTGCATGCCCTGAGTGTGACCCTGTTTTCAATGTAGCTAGGCCTTCATTCATTACTCACGGTGATTGCCATGTGTTATGTGCTTATTCTCTGCTCTGTGTTATGAAGGTGTTGAGCATGTCAAAAAGGCCTGTAGTTTTCCCCAAGGGTAATAGTGAAAAGGAAGAGGAAAAACTTTGGAAAAATTTGACAGTGGTGTAAGTGTGAAGCATCTGTTAAGAGTATGCTGTTGGAGCGACCACCATCTACAACCTTAAGAAACAAGGAGAAATTCTTAAAATGCTATGTTAAAAGTAATGAGGAGTTAATGAGAGCACTGCATAAAGTGAAAAATGAAGATCTTATTGTGTATTGAAAGAGTGGGTTTGTCAGTGTCAGAGTGAACGTATGCTGCTTAATGGTAAGCTGATCATGAAACAAGCACAGATCTATCATAACAAACTGAAGATTGAAGTTAATTGTGACTGCAGCAGACTAGTTGCAGAAATTTAAGAAAAGGCACGGCATTAAATTTTCAAGGATTTGTGATAAAGTGCTGATCACAAAGCTGCAGAGAAATTAAAGGGCTGTGGTGATGTACATTCATAACAGAACAAGAAATCATATCAGTTTATAAAATCAAAGAAAGATTGCTTTGACAAAAACCCTTGTTAATGAGGCAGGCGACACTGGAAGAAGCATTTTAAAAAGTTGTCCAGCACAATGCCTCCTTATCCCGAGAGCATTCGCTTCCAGATCCCTCTACTGCTTCTGATGTTCCATCTCACAATGTCAATGGTGGTGTACCTTCTCCCTTATGTTTCTCAGTCCTGATGTTCTAGTGTTTGGTGCTGCATTTAGGGTATATGTACATGCTTCAGGGTGTATGTATAAGATGTGTGTATACACACATACATATACGAAACACTTGCAGCCCCAAACCTTTTGGATAAGGCTTGCTCAACCCGTAGTAGTTCCTAAGTTATTGATGGAGTTCATGCAGTGTACGCTGCCATGTTCTTTTGACTATAAATGAATAAAATGAGCTCAGACACCTGGTGTAGATAAGAGACTGGTTTCATACAAAGCTTTCAACAATTGCATCCTCCAAATCTTCATTTTCAATGTAACATTAAAGATGATTTTCAATAGCTCGATTCTTCATAATTTCTTAATTGCTGAAGTATGAAATAGTTTGATTTTCACTCCCAGCAGTTTCTGGCATCTCCAAGCCTTAATGTTTGAAACCGCAGTGAGTAAAACAATTCTGATATTTCTCACCAACTATCAGTGACAAAAATCACTTCTTTGAACAAACATAAGCACGATGGTGTAGTGGCTAATAGCCACACAAGTGCACACGAAAGACAGTAGTGAGAAACCGTTTAACAACATTCTCCTGTCCACATTAAGTGGCATAGTGTCCCAAATAAACTAAGGGAATTCCAGCCATTTTTCATGATCAGTTTTTATTCTTTAAGAGCTGTTCCAAATAAGTGGTTGCCTCGATTAACTGATGGCCCAATTAACTGGAAGCCACTATTTCCTGAAGAAAAATGCTGATGTAGAAAATGTTCATTTCTGAAACAAAATAGCATTATGTAAGGGATTAATGAGCAATGTTTTGAACTGGCTGCAACAAATAAACTTTATTTCAATACGTAGTTTCTGAAATAGGGCAAGGAAATTACTAACATTGTATTAATACTGGAATAAGCATACTGTAAGAATTTCCAAGTCACTAATCTTCATGGCAATACAGTGCTTTGAAATGAAAGCAGGTGGATTGAATATGTGGAACAGCAGGTGCATTGGAAGTTTGTTAGTAATTAAAAGGTTCTAATTGTATATTATACTGACCTCAAATCTTGAGTTCAGTCATGAAATGATGTTTCACTGGAGAAGGCAATTTGATCAGTTTTTACCTGTGCTGGATCATTGAAGGAGCCACATAGTTGATCCTGTTTCCCAATTATCTCATTTTTTTCCCCCCACTGTCAAGTGCTTTGAAACACCCTAGTGGAAATCTTGTCATGACTGTCAGTATTTCTTTATTGAATTGTGTTTTGACAATGTAGTTGAATCTACTTTTGTTACCCTTTGAGGCAATGATTTCCAGGTCATTACCTAGTGTATAAAACATTTTCCCACGTGTTGCCACTGGTTCTTTGTCGACCATCTTTAATTCTGTGTCAACTGATTATTAAGACTCCTGTCATTGGTAGTTTGCTTTCTGCCTATTTAGACAGACATATTACTTGCTATACTCCCATAGAAATAGAAGTACAGAATACAAACTCCAGTAAGTTGTGCTAAACCAGTGAACTTTATTCCCTAAAAAGCATGCAAAATTAAAAGGAATAGGTTTGTATCAATAGATTAAGTTTCATAATTAAATGGATAGACTGGGGAAACTAGGGTTGTTCTCTTTGGAGACTAGTAAGATCTGTGTGTGTTTTTTGTTGCAAAGATTATCTAGATTAAGTAAAAGAATCTGTTTGCTGTAGTTAAAAGGTGATAACCAGAGAGCACAAAATTAATATGATAGGCAAAAAAATGACCAAAGGGAACATTCACAAACTACTTGGGTAGTTGGTGCTTAGGATTTGGACTGATTAAATAATTTATTTTAATGCAATTATTACTAACATGGAATTGACCCCTGGAAGGTGCAGAGGAATATTCCTATGCAGCTGAATCATTGATTCATTGATTTCCTCACTGGCAGAGCCTGGTTAGAACAGATTGGCAAAAATATCTCCACACTCTCACTCTGCACAGGTACAGTATAGGGCTGTGTGAACCCAGCTTTATTCACTTTATTCTTAGCATTGTGCAATTAAGTACAGCTCCAATGTTGTATTTGTTTGCTGATAACATAAAAGTAGGATTGAAAGTCTGGTTGAGTACTGCCACAACCTCCACCCAATGTCAGCTAAACCAAAGCAAGCTGTAGGTCCAAGCGCCAGTCAAAATTAGAGAAACTTAGGTGAAGAGGGTTAGTGGTTTTAAATACCTTGGCAACAGCTAAACAAAATGTTTCTCTGGGACCAAGGTGCAAAACAACTGTACATATATCAAATATGGCATATAAAACAATATTAATGTTAACCCAATAATATTAACAGGTAATATTCTGTACATGTAAAAGTAGATAAAGTGCATATATGACATATAGTTAAATATACAACATGTAAATATGTGACTGTGCTGTCATAATGTGTACTGGGTGGCAGCAGTGTGTTCTGCAATCTCTCACCCTGGTGGAAGAAGCTGTTACCAGCAGAACTGTCCTTGTTCTTGTACTGCAGTGCTTCCTTCCTGACAGTAGGACGTCGAAGAAATTGTGGGATGGATGGGTGTGGTCCTTCACAATGCTGAGGGCTCTGCAAACTCTGCACTTCTGGTATGTGTCCTGTATAGGGGTGGTGAGAGAGACCCCCAGTGATTCAGCAGTCCTCACAATTCATTGCAGGGTCTTGCGATCAGATGCCTTGGAATTTCCACATCAAACGATGATAACAGCAGGTCAGGACACTCAATGGTGCTTTGGTAGAATGTGGTTAGCATGGGCGTGGAGAACTTCACTTGCCTCAATCCCCTCAGGAAGTGGAGACGCTACAGATTTTTTCTTGACTAAAGAGGAGGTGTTGAGGGACTATGTGAGATTGTCCATGATGTGCACTCCAACGAATTTGGTGCTTCTGACTCTCCATGGAGGAAATGTTGATGTGCAGTAGGGAGTGGCCAGATTCCACCTTCCTGAAGTTCTCGATCATCACTTTGAGACTGAAGTCTGTTGTGTTCACACCAGCCTACAAGCCGTTCCATCTCCTTTCTGTGTGCCAACTCATCATTGTTGCTGATCTCTAACCACAGTTGTGTCATCAGTGAACTTAATGATGTTTTTAGAGCTGACTCTAGTAGTGCAGGTGTGCATCAGCAGTGTGAGCAGCAATGGCCTGGGGGTACCAGTGTTCAGTGTGATGGAGCTAAAGATGTCAGATGTCTCTCTGGAGGATCTGTCCTTTGACCAGCTCGTAAGTATCACAAAGAAGCTTCTACTTTCTTGGAAGTTTGCGTAGATTCAACATTTCACCAAGAATGTTAATAGCTGCACAGGGCAGAGTACCCTTAAGTGGTTGCACCATGACTTGGATGGAAATTACCATGCTCAGGGATGGAAAAGACCACAGAAGTTGATGGATTCAGCCCAGTCTTTCACAGACAAAGCCCTCCTCACCGTTGAGTATATTTACATAGAATGCTATCACAAAAAAGCAGCATCTATCATTAATGACTCCCACCATCCAGGCCATGCCCTCCTCTTGCTACTACCATTAGGCAGGAGTTTCAGTAGCTTTAGGTCCCACAACATCAGTTTCAGGAACTCTTATTATTCTATAACCATTAGGCTCATGAAGCAGCATGGATAACATTCACCACTATGAACTGGTTCTGTGACCTACAGACTCTCACTTTTAAGAACTCTACAACTCGTGTTCTCAATATTGGTTTCATCTGCAGAGTTTTCTTCTTTTGCACATTGGTTGTTTGGCAATCTTTGTTTATGTATAGTATATTGTAAAATTTTATTGTATTTTTTCTGTAAATGCCTGCAAGAAAATGAATCTTGAGGTAGTATATGGTAACATGTATGTAATTTGATAATAAATTTACTGAACTTTGCTGATGTTCTCTATTGACCAAGTCACATAATACATAGAAACGAATATGTTATATTACGAAATGTACAGTATACAGTTAGTAGTTTGTTGACTAAATATTTGGTCTGTTTGATTGGATAGTTAAAACACACAATTTACTGTATTTTGAATTCCTGAATCATATATGCTGATTGCTTCCTGTAGTTTAAAAAACTTTCAGTTATAATATTCATTTGCCCTACCCCTGATTTTTTTAAACTATGAACTATCATTAAGCATTTCTTTTTCGTTATGGTTTGAAAATGGAAACTTTTTATTTAGAATATTTTGCTATTTTGGGATGTCTTAGCAGTTTAAATTTTAACCAGAGATTCTTAAAAATTATAGCTGCTGTTGTTGAAAGCATGGCAGCTAGTTTACATACAATGAGTAGCAGGTTATAATTATATGATTTTAGTTCTAAAGAAAAATATAGGCCAAGATACTGGAATAGATTGCTTTTAGTAGAATTAGTGCCATGGGATCCTTTGCATTCATCTTGGAGAGTAGGTGGAACCTCGATTTAATCTCTCACAAAAAAAGTATCATAATCAACTTGGCAGCATTCTTTCATAACTCCATTGAAATGTCAATTTAGTTTATCCACTGAGGTCTCTGGGATGGAGGTTGTTTCCAGTACACGAAGGGGCTGATGTAAAGAATGATGTAATATCGATCACAAGGATATTTAGGGCATATTTGCTTGGAAAATAAAATGCTTTTGATTAAAATTAAAAATTCTGACTCAGTATTGAATATTGTATCCCATATTCTGTTGTGTTAGCAGTGAATCGGAAAGGTTCTTTTTTAAAAAATATTTCAGATAAAATGGTTATAAGCATGTGTCTTGTATAAATTAACATGTAGAGGAATATATATAAACTTGCACCCATGTTTGAAATTCAGAATCTTAACTGGAAGGAGTCTGTCATGTACAAGAATTAAATTTCTCTCAGAACTACGTTTTATAATTCAATCTTAGTTTGTATGCCAAATACATGTTCACTTTAACATGTATTGAGTGTTTTAAGCATGGTACCTAGTGGGTTATTTTTGCTTGCTTGTTTTCATTTTTCTAAAGAATAAAGTAAAAACTTGCATGGGGGTCTAAGTCTGAACCTGGGATTTAGCACACTGAGGAATTATGGCCAAGAATTATTTTAGTCTTATGACTAAATATGAATTCAACCAAAGACAAAATTCCACCCCAATCTTTTTCTGAAGGTGCTAAGTGGTTGCTGCATTATCAACCCTGGTTTCATTGAAGTCAATGAAACCCAACGTCGAGAGAAGAGTACCACGGGGAAGGCCAATACTCCAGCATTCCTGTAGTGCTAACGACCAGAGAGACAATTCTGTGCACCAGGTATTGACTTAAATAATTAAAACCTTTTTGCTCTCTCATGATTTTGTGACTTTTGATTTAACTTTTGCTGCATTTAAGACAAAACTAGAAAAGGAAATCATTCTCAAGGCTTGAATCATGCATCATATGTACATTAAGTTCTTTGTCAATATGTGAGTACAGCATGTTCTGTTTCTGACGTGATTTCAATCTGAGTCATTGTGGTAAACAAGTTTTAGTTATATATTTTTAATTTGTGAAAATGAACTGGGTAAAAGACAGTAAAAATCCATATCTGAAATTTTAAAACTGTTTATATTGACTTCTATTTGTTCAGTTCTTTAATTCAGGAATCTGTTCCTTCCAGGTTTAAATCATTCTGAAATTGCGTTGAATCCTCCAGCCATTTTATTTGTTGAATGGTCTTGATGTGTTTGTTGGCATTAACCAAACCTGCAGGCTGCTTTTAAATTAGCTTTGAGGTTTTTTCAGATCTTTGTAAATCTTCAGCAAGATTTTGTCTTTTCCACATCTATAAATTTAAAATTTTTTCTACTTCATGGATGTTTTGCAGTGAATTTCATAGAACAAAATAGTTTGCGCTTTCAAAGCATGGTTGCATGCTGAAAGCTTGGAATTGGAATTGACATTATCAGATGTATTGAGAGACAGTAAAAAGCCTGGCTTGATCTGTTCACACAGATCAAATCATTACATAGCTTGCAGAATAAAGGGTAACAGCTAGAGAAAGTGGAGTGCAGGTTAACAAAGTTTAAGATCATAATGAGAGGGGATTGATTTTTGCTTTCTTAAAAGTATGAAGGTAAGATACTGAAATCTGAAATATAAACAATTGCTGGAAATGTACAGGAGGCAAGGCAGTGTCTATGAAGAACAAAATCATATTTTTGCCATCATTAACCTTGAGGGGGGGGGGAAACAGGGAGAAACCGGTGTATAAGCATGTTTTAAATGGAAAGGAAAAGGGGAAGATCTAAACAAATGCAGTTTGCAAATGGCTTGAATGGATGGAATTTGTAATAAGATGAAATTTAGTTGTGCTGTTTTCAATCTACCATACTGCATTTGTCGGGCAGAATGCAATCATCTTGCTATTGGAGAGACAGAATGTAGATTAATTGCTTAATCAGGATGTATGACTTGAGCTTACAAGTATCTATAACTAATTTTTGTGGCCCACTTTCATACAGTTGTCTTTCTCCCAACCCTGTGGCAATGAAGTTCAACATAAGGCTACAGGACAGCTTCTCTAATGTAGATTAAAGCCTATTATCTTGATATTAGATTCATTGTTTTATTTTTGTGATTTTTTTTTGTCTCTTTCCAATTTTCAATGCCTCTAGATGGCCCCATTGTTTATTGTCATATGTATCGTTCATTTTCACCTTGGGCTAACATTCCTGTGTTACTGGGGTGGGAATATGTTGACATACATTTCTTGTGATATTACCACTTTCCTGTTTAGTCTCTTCATTTGGGCCTTGGAAGGAGTGAGTGGAAATAGTTTTTAGAGCTGTAGGAATTATTTGTATGTCCTGAGGATTGTTTTAAAACTCTGTTGCATGGAGTAAGTCATGAACTGGGTCAGATCTGTTGTAGTTGTTTAATATTTTTAACTTGTGTGACGTACTTTTTTTCTGATTATGTACCTTGGGTGTTTTATTAAGACTGACTGCAGCAATATTTTGTCTGAATTAATTGTCATGACTGAGTAAATGTATTTTCATGTTGATCTTTTACTGTGAAAAGAATGTAGATTAAACAGTTTTGGAATTAGTTGCTGTGCTGTTCAGACTAAGTCCAGATGTACAATCTGAGTACTCAGTTGAAGTCAAGTGGCATGTGATTTTGATGTGTAACAGATTACTGAAGCTCAAATCAATTGTTGGGACTGCTTCAGCTCAGGAGAAATTAGTTTTGTTTCTGCACTATGATGATACAGCATTCATTGTTGTGGTCCTGCATGTCAGGAGATTATGCATTAGTTTCTAAATTGTTGTTTAACATTGGACTACGTATTGAAGAATGTTAGGAATGCTAGGAAGAGAAGTAGATTGGACAGGCATTCTTGAATGCTTCTTGTTGATAGTTGGATAGCTGTAGATGTGAGGTGAACACAGGTTAGATGTCAATTGTAAATCAGTTATGGTCAAGTAGCCAACCAATCAGGGCTCTCATGAATATCTCTAAGTTATTAGGTATTAGGTTGCCGCTGGTACATTTGAATCTTTGATCAGGAGAGAAATTTTCGAAATGATGGGGACAGAATGTACAAAGGAGAAATGGTGAAACTCAAGTCACAGAATTAACCAACATGGAAATGTACTCAGTGGCTACCTGCTCATAAGGCAAATATCTAATTGGCCAATTTTGTACTAGCAACTCGTGCATAAAACATGCTGACATGATCAAGAGGTTCATTTATTGTTCAGACCAAACATCAGAATGGGAAGAAATGAGATTAAGTAACTTTGTGGAATGATCACTGATGCCATACGACGTGGTTTGAGTATCTCAGAAGCTGCTGATTTCCTGAGATTTTCATGACAAGAATCTCTAGAGTTTACAGAAAATGGTGCCAAAAATGAAAAAACATCCAGTGAGTGGCAGTTCTGTGAATGAAAATGCTTGCTTATGAGAGAGATCAATGGCTAGGCTGGTTCAAGCTGACAGAAGTAACAGTAACTCAAATAACCACGTGTTACAATAGTGGTGTGCAGAAATGCAACGCTCAGCACGTCGAACTGTGAAGTTGATGGGCTACAGCAGCAGAAGACCACATTGGACTCCACTCTTGTCAGTTAAGAACAGGAAACTCAAGCTACAGTTGGCCTAGGCCGGGGGTCGGCAACCCGCGGCTCCGGAGCCACATGTGGCTCTTTTACGTCTGTGCTGCGGCTCCCTGTTGCTTTGGGAAATAATTGGTTGTGGCGACCCTTTTCCTGGCACATCCGAACCGACTCACAATTAGATAGCCTACGGGGGTTTGCGAGCACAGAGCTTTGGAGCCTCTGCACCACGGGGGGGGCAGGTTGAGGGAGGCTTAAAAGTGAGGCTGAAGATTTCGAATAAAGTTTTTTCCTTCGACTGCAGTTACCGACTCCGTGTCGTAATTTTAGCGCTGCGTGTAGCACACCGCTACATGGTCAGTATTTAATTAAAATGTATTTTATGTTAGTTTGTTAGTTTTTGAAATGTAATTCTAAATTTGAAGATTATGGTGATCTTGTACAATCTAAATAAGACGTTGTGGCGACCCATTTCCTGACACATCCGAACCGGCTCACAATTAGCCAGCGTTCAGGCTAAGGGAGATAGCCTACGGGGGTTTGTGAGTACGTGTCTTTTGCAGCATCCACGCCCATGGGGGGCGGGTTGAGGGAGGCTTAAAAGCAAGGCTGTTTAGTTCGAATAAAGCTATCTTTGACTGCAGTTTACTGACTGCGTGTAGCACACCGCTACAACGTGTTTTTATCGCTGGCTGTCCAGAGGGGAGGTGCTGAAACGCTTTGTCGCGTGTCTGGAAGAAGTGAAAACTTTCCTGGGCAGCAAAGGGCTCAACTTTCCTGAGCTGGAACAGCCAGAGTGGCTGGAAAAGCTACACTTCATGGTAGACATGACAGCGCACCTGAACACGCTGAACACAGCTCTTCAACGGGGTAAGGACGTACAGCCCTGCACATGTTGGAGGATGTTTTGGCATTCGAGCGCAAGTTGACGTTGCTTGCCAGAGATTTACAGAAAGGCACATTGTCTCACTTCCCCAATTTGAGAGAGTTCAAACAAGGTCACGACATGATAAATTCGGAGTATTTACATTCTGCAATCATCGCAATGCAAACATCGTTTGGGAAACGCTTCTGTGAGTTCAGAGAGGAAAAAAACACATTATCCTTCCCGGTCACTCCCCTAAGCATCGATCCATCCCTACTGAATACGACTGCATTGTCAGGTGTGAGTCAACCTGAACAAGTATGATAAATATTTTAATTGCCTATTATTTTACGTATATTCATATGTTTTCATTGTTCAGTGAAATAGTCCTTTCATTTTTCAGGTTGACAGCTGGCTGACGTTATTTTTGGTTTGCTGCTGGTGGCAAATTTAAGTTTGGCGTTTTTCATAAATACAAGAAGGACTCAAATAGACGTTGAGTATTTTACTTAAAAGTAACCTTCAACCCAACGTCTTTTTTTCGGAGTTCAAAATGTTTTTGTTGCATGCAGAAATGTAATTTCGTTTTCTCTGCAGGAGTTCATCAATTTCATAAATGCAACAAATTATAGTTTGTTTATACATAGCATAAAGGCAAAACAAAACGTTGTATGTAGTGTTATTTCATTTTAAATGTCAAACGGGTTTTGCGGCTCCCAGTGTTTTCTTTTCTGTGGGAAACGGGTTCAAGTGGCTCTTTCAGTGGTAAAGGTTGCTGACCCCTGGCCTAGGCTTACCAAAGCTGGACAGTTAAAGATTGGAAAAACATCACCTAGTTTGACAAATCTCTTATTTCTGCTGTGACATGCAGATGGTAGGGTCAGAATTTGAGTCCATGGATCCATCTTACCTTGTGTCAACAGTTCAGCCTGGTGGTGTAATGGTTTCTTGGGAATGTTTTCTTGGCATACATTAGGCCCTTAATATTTAATTGAGCATTGTTCAAATGCCACAACTTAAGTGTTGTTGCTGACCATGTGCATCCCTTTATGGCCAGAATCTACCAGCGGGGAAATTGCTGTTTCCAGCAGGATAATGTGTCATGTCACAAAGCACCAGTCATCTTATGCTGGTTTCACAAACTTGACAATAAGATCAGTGTATTCCAATGTCATCAGATCTCAGTCCAATTGAGCACCTTTGGGATGTGGTAGAACAGGAGATTCACAGCATGAATGTGCAGCCTACATATCTGAAGCAACTGTGTGATACTATCATGTCAACATGGACTAGAATTTTCAAGGAATGTTTCCAGCACCTTGTTAATTCCATGCTGCAAAGATGTCAGACTGTTCTGGAAGCAATGGGAGTATCCTACCCAGTGCTAAAAAGGTGTATCTAGTAAAGTGACCACTGAGTGTAGGCCCTTTAGCTCAAGTTCATGCTGACCAAAATGTTAGTGGAACTTTTCAATAGTTTGCCTCCTAACAACTGTTTTCACTGCCTCACATTTGCTTGTTACTGTGGCTGATTGTTTCCCCAAATTCTCATTGTCTTAGTGGCATGAAAATAGGGGTAATTGTAAGTGTCAGCAGAAAAGATGGAGTTAATCATTTTCTTGGTTAATAATGCATCAAAGTCTGGACAGTTAACTTTAAGTGCTGTTGCGTCGTTGTCGACTCGTGGTGACCCTATGGATAGTGTAGCTGTCCATAGGGTTTTCGTGGCAAGGTACAGACGTAGATTGCTGGGCTTTTCTTCCACGCAGATACTGCTGTTGCCCAGGTTGGGACCCAGCCGGATTCAAACTTGGGACTATCTGCCTCAAAGAGTTCAGCGCTGATGTCACAACACCACTGGCTGGTCCTAGGTGACTTGAATTATTTTTTTCCAGTAATAAATATTAAGAAGTAATAGTGGAAGAGACGAGGAAAATGGGAAATGGTATCAAAAATGTATTCATCAATGATGAAAATAGAAATGAATGATTATGATCTGAATGCAATAACAAGGGATGTGGATCCAAAAGTAGCAAAGACTACGATTTAACAGTCGCAAGATATTTAAGATTTATAAGGGGAAAAATCAAAAAGGAGGTAGGATGGTCATTGTGGAAGTAGGAATTTTGAGGCTTTGGCTTGAGAGGCTTCAGCAAGGAGACACAGGTAAGAAGAGGTGATTTTTTTTTGTACAGTTAAATAAAAAGATGACAAATTACAACTAACTAAATAAAGTAGGCATGCAGGATCAGGTGATGTTTTGTAGCTGCATGTTGTGGGAGCTAGTGGACCTCTTTGTAGTTTGGTGACCACATCTGCAACAAATGTTGGTTTCTTGGAGAACTCTGGCAACAAGTTGATGACCTGGAATTGGAGCTTCGAACGCATCAGGGAGAGGGAAGAGTTACCTGGATACTGTTTTAGGAGGCAGTCACAACCATTAGATTAACTACTTCAAATGTGGTCAGGGACTACTAGAGGGTGTAATTGTAAGTGGCAGGTAGGTGGATCCAAGAGGTGGTGCTGGAGAAGCCTCATCCTTTGAACTTGTCCAACAGGTCTGGGGTTCTTGTTCACTATGCAGATGAGAGTGGGGGCTGAAGGAAGCTTGAGCAACTGTGGTTCAGTAAGCCAAGATGCAAGAGAGAAGAGAAATATGGTTGTAAGGAGGGACAGCATAGTCAGAGAAATAAACACAATTCTCTTCCACAAAGATGAAAGGTCCCAAAAATTATGTTGCTTGTCTGGTGCCTGGGTTTGGGACATCTCATCTGACCATCAGAGAAGTTTGAATTGGAAAGGGAAAGATCCATTTGTTGTAGTCCACGCGGTATCAACTATGCAGGAAGAACAGCATATTTGGTAGCTAAGTACTAATTAAAATGCCCAACTAAAGAAGTAATATGTGCAGATCAGCAGAGGATCATTAAGATCACAGAGTTAAATACATGGCTCAACGATTAGTGTGGGAGAAGAGTGTTTGAATTCATGGGACATTGAGGAGGGAGGGAGCTTTTGTGATGAGATGGGCTCCACCTGAATCATGCTGGGACTCATTTTGTGGCAAACTGCATAACTGGATCTGTGGATAGGGCTTTAAACTAAATGGGAGAATGGGTCCAACAGCTTGGAAAAGAATGGATAAAGTAAAAGAAAAAGGTTCAGGAGAGGTTCCAAATGCTTTGAGATGAAAGAAAAAGGCAGAAAGTTTAGAAAAGGGTAAGAATTTAACTTGGACAATATGGAGACAAAATTGAGAAGAAATGTGAATGTAGGACTTGAGATGCTATATTTTGATTGCATGTATATGAGACAAAGTAGGTGCCCTTGTGCAGCTAGAAATTGGAAGGTATTATGTTGTGAGCATCACAGAGTTGTCATTGAAAGAAGATTGCAGCTGGGAGCTAAACCTCCAAGGGTACACATCCTATTGTAAAGATAGGTGGGCAAAGGGACTGGGGTAGCTCTGTTGGTTTAAAAAATGAAATAATCCTTAGAATGAAGTGACATAGGAGTAGAAAATATAAAATTCTGTGGGTAAAGTTATGAATCTGCAGGTGAAAAGGCCTGTTTATAATGGGAATTATAAATAGGCCTCTAAATAAGTAGCCAGGATGTAGAGTAGAAATTTCAATGTGAGATAGAAAAGGCGTGTAAAAATAATCCCCCATTACTATTGTGATATTACAGCAGTTATAGAGGTTTTCAATATGCTGGTAGATGGTGGAAAATCAGATTGGTACTGGATCCCAAGAGCAGTGAGTTATTTTGAGAGAAAATAAATCAGCCATGATCAAATGGCAGAACAGACATGATGGGCAGAGTCCTGATCCTTTGTCTTATGGTCTTATAGTAAAGGATAAGCTAAAGTAGAATAAGAAGCTTCTTGGGTCAGAAAACTTAAGAAGCAGAGTTGGTGTAATATCTGTGATCTGTCAGAAACTAGTTGTTTTTAAACCTGAGAAAAGCATACTATTGAGGATGTTAATATGAAGTGTTTTATTAGCTTTTGTAGTGTTGTTAAAGTGATGGGGAAATTCTATATTAATATATAATTTACAAGTACTGAATCTCCTTTTCTGAAAAGTAAATGGTACAACAAGGAAAGTGGTTTGGCTGGACCTTTCAGAGAGATTGAATTTAGCATTAGATCCACGATAAAGGCTTGGAATGTCAAAATACAACAAAGGAAGATCATGGGATTAATCTGGAAAAGATGAATAGAGTGCAGGAGCAGACTAGTGAGATACATAAGAACAAATGTTCAGAAATTTGATGGTGGTGAAGAAGAAATTCCTTGAAACACTGAGTGTGTTCTTCAAGCTCCTGAACCTCTTCCTTGATGGTAGCAAAGAGAAGAGGGCATGTCCTGAAGTCCACAAACAACTCCATGGTCTTATTGATGTTGAGTGCAAGGTTCTTGTGACACACTGAACTAGCTGATCTCTCTCACTGCTGTATACCATTTGAAATTCTACCAACAACAGTTGTCATCGGCAAATTTATGGTTGGTGTTTGAGCTGTGCCTAGTCACATAGTTGTGTAGAGTGAATAGAGCAGTATCTTTAAGGTGCACCAGTGTCGATTGTCATTAAGGAGTAAATGCTATTTCCGATCTGCACTGACTGTGATATCCTGGTGAGGAAGTCAAAGATCCAGTGGTAGAGTGAAGTACAGATGCCCAGGTTTGGGAACTTGTCGATTAGAACCGAAGGTATGAATGTGTTGAATGTTGAGCTATAATTAATAAACAGCATCCAGGTTTAAGTATTAGTATTGTCCAGGTGATCCAAGACTGAGTGGAGAGCCAGTGAGTTTGCACACACTGTAAATCTATTGTGGCAATAGGCAAATTGCAGTGGGTCCTTTCTGATTGAAAGGATGTTTTCAATAGTGGGGGAGTCTAGAACCATAACAAGGGGAGTTGAGTATAGGAGCAAAGACGTCCTTCTGCAGTTGTACAGGGCCCTGGTGAGACCATACCTAGGGTATCGTGTTCAGTTTTGGTCTCCAAATTTGAGGAAGGACATTCTTGCTATTGAGGGAGTGCAGCATAGGTTCATGAGGTTAATTCCCGGGATGACGGGACTGTCATATGTTGAAAAATTGGAGCGACTGGACTTGTATACACTGGAATTTCGAAGGATGAGAGGGGATCTGATTGAAACATATAAGATTATTAAGGGATTGGACACACTAGAGGCAGAAAACATGTTCCCGATGTTGGGGGAGTCCAGAACCAGAGGCCACAGTTTAAGAATAAGGGGTAGGCCATTTAGAACGGAGTTCAGGAAAAACTTTTTCACCCAGAGAGTTGTGGATCTCTGGAATGCTCTGCCTCAGAAGGCAGTGGAGGCCAATTTTCTGGATGCTTTCAAGAAAGAGTTAGATAGAGCTCTTAAAGATAGCGGAGTCAAGGGATTTGGAGAGAAGGCAGGAACGGGGTACTGATTGTGGATGATCAGCCATGATCACATTGAATGGCGGTGCTGACTCGAAGGGCCAAATGGCCTACTCCTGCACCTATTGTCTGTTGACCTTGGGTAGAGGTTAATTCTAGCCATGACCAACCTCTCAAAGCATTTCATTACAGTAGATGTGTGGTGTGACACTGGGCGATAGTCGTTGAGGTAGCTCGCCCTGCTCTTCTTGGACACCAATATGATTGTTGCCCTTTTGAAGCAGCTGGGAACCTCCTCCTGCAGCAGTGAGAGATTGAAGGCATCCTTGAACACTCCCACCTACTGGTTGACACAAGTTTTCGGAGTTCTGCCAGTTACACCATCAGGGGCTGACGCCTTGTGAGAGTTCACCTTTTTGAAAGACATACCAACATCAGCTTCAAAGACAGAGATCACAGGATGCTGCAGAGGTATGGTTTAATTCTCCCTTTCAAAGCCTGCCTAAAAGGCATTGAGCTCATCAACACAGTATTCCATATGGATTTAGGATAAGGAAGAAAGAAGTTTGCATACATCAGCTTTGCACTGAAGCTTTGAAAGACAAAGTATGGAGAGTGAAACAGGATCAGGTACTGTAGGAGTAAGTCAGAGATGAAAATGGAAAGATCAGTAAAGATTTAAAGTTAGCCATTCCTTGCAGTACTTTATTGAGTTTTTTTAAAACAAGAAAAAAATTGCTTAAACTTTAGTTAAATTCAATGAACCAAAGAACTTGGACTGCACATTTTTCCTTCGCAGTATGGTCAGATAAATTTGACCATGTTTTAATTTATTGTGTCAATAATTTGATCTTACTGACTTTGTGAAGTAGTTGCTTCATTTGTTTATCCTATAGTCAGTGGAGATGCTTATCCATTGTTACTAACCTCCCTGTCATATTTCCTGGCATTTATTTTTGGTGTCTATTTTGTAAACAGCAAGACTGGTATGCATTCTTAGAGCACACAAATGGAAGCTTACTGAATAATAATGTAAAAGGCTGTGTGTTGCTAGAAAATAGGAGTTCACTAAGGAGAATGCTGTAACGAGTTTGGATCAATGAGCAAAAGAAGGTAAGTGACAGGAGATAAGCTAACTGGTTTGTCTCAGGCTACATCCACACTAGACTGGATAATTTTGAAAACACCAGTTTCGAGTAAAAACAATAAGCATCCACACCAAGCGTTTTAAAAAATATCTCTATCCACATTGAAAGGGAAATTTCGGTGAATCTCCTCCTACTGCTCATTGAGCAGGGCACATCTACTGAAAACAAGCTACATGTTTGGTGTTGAATCTTGCTGTGAAAGTGCATGTTTGTGCAGTTACAGACTATAAAAATTTAAATGACGGGCAGCTGTTGGCTTTCGCGCAGGAGGACTTAACAGTAAAAAATAACTACTGGAGCGTATGGAGGCAACCGACAGAGTTCACGACAGTATGAACCAGCTGATGACGAATATTGAAAAACTGACTAATTCTGTTGCATTAATAAAGCACCTTGTTAAATGTGTAAAACATCAGTATTATGTTGTATTTCCGTACAATGTTACATTAGGCTGTTACACATCTATTGAAGTACTTGCATAAATAGGTAAACCACCTTCATAAAAGCAAGGATGGAAAACGGCAAAGTGAGTATACTTATTTATTCAGTAAGTTAAGGGTCAAAGTATTTGGTGAGTACATTTCTAACTCTTCTGGCTTCAGTCTCATTGCTGTCTGTTCTGAAATTGTTAGATTGTGTGGGCGGGTTGCATTCAGGAAAACAATGAAATGGTGTGCTGCTGTCTGACAGTGTTTTCAGATTTCTCTGGTTACCCCGTCCACACAGATCTGCCCAAGTGGCATTTTCAAAATTACACACCCTGGACAGCATTTCTGAAAAGCTCCAGTTTTGGGGGATGAAAATGCCGTTATAGTGTCGACGGAGGGTAAAAACGAAGAGAAAAAGCTTTGGTTACGGACTTATCTGGTGTAGTGTGGATGTAGCCTCAATGTGAACGATTTGCTTAAGGCTGTTACTGGAGAGGAGAATGAATGAGATTGAAGAGGGAAAACTGAGAAGACTGCTGAAGAGAAATAGAAGTTGTAGATAATCTTAAGTAATCATACTTGATAAGTACTATGTTGTCTTTGGAACTTAAGAGTGTGATATTGAGGATTAAACCAGGAATTGGCAAGGATGACTGAGGAAGTTAATTTCACTGGGGGCTAAGGTGTTGAAGCTGGGGTTGGATGAGTATTTTGGTCGTTGCAGGACTGTTGTGGCAAGTGGAGAGTCAGAAGTTAGCCAGTTGGGAATTTGAAAGTTTGCCTGTAAATGAATTGGGTTCCTTTCCTATTAATATGCTCCTTTTTTAGTCGACCTCAGACCAAACTTTCTGTCATCTATACAGATCTCCCTGATTTTCCTGTCAAATCTTGTTTATCAGGGCTCCTGTGAAATGCCTCGAGTTATTTTGCTTTTGAAGTGCCATATTATTCTAATTTTTTTTATTATTTGATGGTTTGCTGTTTTCCTTTCTTTACCTTCACTTTCCCTTTCAGTGGTAACTTGATAGCTTAAAATGTTGCAGAATTCTTGATAAGTTTATGTTGTACAGTTACGTATGCATTGCAGCACCTGAACAAAATATATAAGTTGAGCTCCCCTTATCCGAAATTCTGAAATCCTGAAAAAGAAAATATTTTCTGAACGCTGACGTGACGTCACATATGGAAAATTCTACAAGGTGCAGAATGGAATGCGCAGGTCTCTGGGCACCACAGACCATTCTGAGAAGTTACCTCACATATGTAATGGACAGAAGTTAATGAAAAATAGAAAAATGCTGCATGAGTGAAAACTGAAGATCCTGATTTTGCATTGAAAGAGTGGATTCTTCTGCATCAGAGTAAACATATGCTGCTTAATGGTATGCTGATCATGAAGCAAGCAAAGGTCTATCACGATAAGTTGACAGTTGAAGGTAATTGTGAATATTTAGTGACTGTTCATCATGAAGCTGCAGAGAAACTCATTGAGTTTGCCAAGATTATTGCTGATGTAACACACTGAACAGCTGCATCAGTACATGTGTGTGAGCAACAGGTGTAAGACAAAGACTTCTACCAGTAGCAGGTAAAATCAGGGTCAGGAATGATGGCGATGCCAAACAGCTACTGAAGTCCCACCTTGGTGGCCAAGTTAGTGATAACTAACTTTTCTGATAGTTCAATGTAAGCATTACTATTTTGTGCACTAAAATATTATACAAAGCTACTTTGGGGATATATGTATAAGCTGTATCTCTAATATAAATAGATGTTGTTTAGACTTGGGTCCTATCCCGGAGGCATCTCACTATATAGACACAAAAATTCCAAACTCTGAAGCACTTCCAGCCCCATGCATTTAGGATAAGGGGTGCTCAACCTATATTGACTGCTTCGTATAAAGCTTACAGCTACTCCAGCTTTATATTAAGCTAATGTGCTTAGTATCTTAACTAAATACAAGTCCAGATTTTCCTTTGGTAATTTTCACAATAGTTAATGCAAAAGCTTGCTTGCATTGAAATATTATCACCATAATACGAAATAACTCCTGGGATTAAGCTTTGTGTCAGTAGTGGAGTGGACTAGAAAATTAGCATTTCTGCTGCTGGAACATTGAAATGAACACTGGGTCTACTTTTTTGGCAGGGTGTTAACGAATTTAATCTTATTTGCCAAGTGAAGAAACTTACGTTGAATTTAAATGGGACAGATTAAGGGATTTTGTCAGACCAGAGTCATTACATTTTAAGACCTAATATAAAACGTTTAAATTTGATTTTCATTCTGAATTCGGACATATTGCATTTATGTATTTGGAAATAATGTAGTTCGATTTGATGGAGAATAATTTTGTGTGCATGACCACCCATTTATGTGAGAAGAATCACTGTATTTTGTGTTCAGAAATGAACTAGTAACATTCTCTTTCCGTCAATTCTGCACAAGTTGAAGACGAAATTCAGCATAAGATATTGTCTACTCTAAGCTATTCATGATCTTAACAATGGATGTTTCTGGAACATAAAATACATTGTTCTCTACTCCATGACATTAACATTTTGTATAGTGCCTTGTACTTTGCTTCAAAGCTGAATTTATCCCATGTGCTAAAGAAAATGATGTCCACTAGAACTGTTGTGATGGATAGTCCACTCATACATTTCACTTTTCCATCTTTATCGGCCTATTTGCACCCTTTAACACAGTGAGTCATATCTGGTTTCTTCACTGCACTGGTTTCAGTTTCTGCTTGTAAATTCCTTCAATATCTATCTTTGGTTCTATTTCCTATTTCTTATTTTTATGCTGCAACTTGGGGAGAGTATTTGAAAATGTATACAGTACCTTGACCAGCATTCATCCACAACTCAGTAGCTATCTTTTTGATTATTGAAGTGGGTCTTGAGTATCCTACTGATGATTCTAATGTCCACTTTTGAATGATTAATGACTTATTCCATTTAAGCACCAGACAGATAAATCTCCATCATCTGCCTGGGCATTATCTTGAGGCTAATCCTATGCATTGATAACCTCTGAGTCTCTATTATCCTCATCAGCTCTGTATAGTTGTGTATCTTTTTTCCTGACTCAGTATGTAATACCAAAATCTTCAAATGTGCCTTTAATCCTTATAACTAGTTGAATGCTCTTACCTGTCTCTCATCCTTCCTTGTCATGTAGACTCAATGTTATCAAAATAGATACCATAAATGAATTCCAGATGGCCAGGCCACTTAGATGAGATTTAGCAAAAAGTAAAAACTCTGAAGCTGAGTGGTGAGCTATCACCTTTAAGGGGAGGAGTGAAAAGGGTAGTGAAGCATCACAGGCTTTTCATTTAATCTAGTATAGCATCACTTTAATAACAAATATAGTAACCAGACGCACAAATAATATCATAGTTACTTTGGAATGTGGGTCTTCCTGTCAAGTAAGATGGAAGGCCTGGATTCATTAACAGACCCTTTGGAAGAAGTGGTTGAGTACGTTATTAATCTTACTGCTCTGAGAAGAACAATCCAGTTAAATAATGAGCTGCCAGAAATTAGTATGCAGTAATAAGCAAAAGTAGTATTCAATTTGAGATCTAATATATGAAATTATTTGGGTGGGGAGAAGATTGGGGGAGGAAAAAGAGAGCATGAATGGAATTAAACAAAACACAGTTACTAGTTCTTTGTGCATTTGGACTGAGTGAACTGTATAAGAACTAAGTGTACTTTTTTAAATCTAAGAACTGGGGAAGCCAGTATCAAATGTATTGAATCCATTTAATTATTTTCAGGTGCTTTGTAACCCGTGTTGCTAAGAGTGCAGATCCTGTTGGCAGAGAAGTGTATGCATGGTTACGTGAGCAGACTGTGGGGGTGGGGTCAACACTGCAGTAACTGCAGCTTGAATTAATGGATCGTTTTCTACTGACATAGGGAATTCCTACTATTGTCCTTTTCATGTATACAGACAAAGGCAATTCAACTACTTGATAACTAAAATACTTTCACTGAAATCCCTGCAACGTTTATGCTTTGTATGCACCGCAATTTGTCCTGTTCTCTATCTGTGGATGACAAATAAATGTTAAACTATTGATTGCTGGATTGTAGTCAAAGATTTCAGAGAACCATTGTAGAAAGGTTTTAATGCAAGAAGATTCTTCAAAGTTAAATAATAGGTTTGAGGGAATTGTAAGCCTTTAAGTAGTATACTAAAGAATATCCTTAAATTAGTTATGTATTTTGGAAAAATACAAAAGATACATAAATATGAAATTAAAACAATGCCAGAAAGTTGCAGTAGGTCTGTCAGCATGTAGTATGACAAAATTTCAAATGGTAATTCTTTAATAATGTTTTGCATTTTTAAGCAGTTGTTTTGTTATTTATTTTCCTGCCTATTTATTGAATGACTTTGGTATATTCAGAAGTCAAAGACTTTATTTAGCCAGATCTGAAGATGTGGAGACACGCTTTGAGACTAAATTTGTGTGGTGAATTTCTTCAATAGCTTGCCTTTGATTTGGTGTAAAGCCGGTGAACTATAGTTATAGTTCAGTTTTAATATACTTGTTTGGCATTTGGTAGCATAATATTTTTAGAAAATTTATGTAGGTAATTGATTACTTTTTACTTGAGTACAGCTGGCAAGCTCAGTATTTCATTGTTACGTTATTTCATTGTTTTGTTATTGCCACATCCACACTTTGGCAAATCTTGTCACTTGGCTATAGTTCTATTACGGGTACATAGGCAGAGACTGAGGACTGCAGCACCAGTGGTGAGGAATGCAACAATATGGTCAAGATAGGCAGAGGAGCGCTTAAAGGACTGCTTTGAATTCAGATTCAGATTATTGTCATTTAGAAACCACAAACGTAATGCAGTTAAAAAAATGAGACAACGTTCCTCCAGAATGATATCACAAAAGCATATGACAAAACAGACTACACCAGAAAATCCACATAACGTTTGGCAATCCCCAATCCAGAGTCCGGAGAAGCTGCTGCGTATTAATATCGCGCTACTGTCTTAGTGCGTTTCCCGGAAAGGAGCTCCAAATCCACCAGACAAACAAGACCAAAAACTAAAGCTACAAGACCTGCATAAAACCACATAGTTACAACAGTGCAAACAATAGCATAATTGATTAAAAAAAAACAGACCATGGGTACAGTAAAAATAGTCCAAAGATGTTAAAGGACTATAAGTTCAAAAGAAATCACCACACAGTTTCCACAGGTCCCCAGGGTCCCAACAGACTCGCCATCCCACGCCAGCGGCAGAAGGGAATACCCCCGCTGTGGACTTCCACGGCGCCGCCTGACTCAGCCTTGCAGATGCAGCACACAATGAAAGCTCCGTTGAACCCAGCCTCACACACAGCACACACCGAAAGCGACCTGACCGCAGTGGACTCCGAGTCCATCGAACCTCCGAGCTTCTGACCATCCCCTCCGGCACAGCTTCTCCGAGCACCATCCTCTGCCGAGTGTATTAAGATGGCCCCACCATCAGCGACGCGACCCTGAGGACTGGGGGCCTGTTCTTCCCAGCAGAGTCCCGGACCTCGCAGCAGCAGCAACAAAGAAGGTCTTCCTGGAGATTTCCCAATGTTCCTCTGTGCTCCCATGTCCGTTTTCAATCGACTATGATTGCACACGGCACCCCACTTCACAGATAACAGATAATCAGCTCTGGAGTGGCCGCTGCAAGCTGCGTCGTGCCGCCATCTTGGAAATTACCATATTGAATCTGACCATATTCAAGATTTCATCTTCAAATCTAAATGAAAATGCCATAATTGTCACTGAGTTCATCAAGACCTGTGTAGATGTGTATACCCAACCCAAAACTGAGATTTGCAATCTACTGCTAGATCTGTGGTTTTCAAGACTGCTAATCCAGGACTCTACAAGATGTCCAGGTATGACCGACAGAAGTTAGTGACAGAATCATGCACGTCAGCTATGGCAGGGTTTGCAGGCCATTTCTTCCTACAAGTCAAAACCTTAGAATCAAGTAGGATGATCTAAATTGCCTTTTTTGTGTGCTTTGAAAAGAAGAATAAAACTATACCTCTGCAAATCCCTACAGCATCCGAAATTCCTATGATATCTGTCTCGGACTGACATCAGAGCATGTTTCAAGAAAGATGCATCAGACCCTGATGGTGTTCCTGGCAGAGCACTGAAAACCTGTGCCAACCAATTTGCTGGAGTGACAAGGACATCTTCAATCTCTCATTGCAGTGGTTGGAGTTTCCTACATGTTGCAAAAGGACCTCCTTCAGTCATGCTGCTCAAGAAGAATAGGGTGAGCTGCCTCAATAACTATCGCCCAGTAGTACCCACATCTACTTTAAACTGCTTTGAGAGATTGATCGTGGCTAGAAGTAACTTCTGCCTTACCAGGCCTGAACCCGCTACTATTTGCCTACCACCACAGTATTCCACCTCAGTAGGTCTACAGCGGATGTAACCTCACAGGCTCTCCACTCAGCCTTGGACCATCTGGGCATCAGAAGGACCTATGTCAGGATGCAGTTTGTTGATTATAGCTCAGTGTTTGACACCATTATCCCCTCAGTACTCATCACCAAGCTTCAAACACTGGGACTCTAGCTTCCTCTTCAATGGATCCTTGATTTTGTGATCGGAAGACCATAATCCGGATTAGAAGTCACATCTCCACGCTGACAGTCAATGCAATGCGCCTCAAAGATGTGTGCTTAGCCTACTGCTCTACTCTTTCCACGAGTGACTGTGTGGCTTAAACGTCATCCACAAATTCATTGATGACACCACTATTGGAAAAATCTCAAATAGTGACAGAAAGGTGTACAGGAGTGAGATAGATCGACTGGTTAAGTGGTGTCAACCACAACCTGGCACTTAGTGTTATTAAGGCAAAGAAATTGATGGTGGACTTGAAGGGGAAATCAGGAGACACACACCAGTTCTCACTGAGGGATCAGCAGTAGGGTAAGCAGCTTCGAGTTCCTGGTTGTCAACATATCTGGCCTGGACCAAAACATGTTGATGCAGTTATGAAGAAGGAACACCAGTGCCTATATTTCATTAGGAGTTTGAGAAGATTTGGTATGTCAGCAAACACTCTGGCAAATTTCTACAGATGTACCATGGGGTGCATTCTGATTAGTTGCATTGCCATCTGATACTAATGCACAGGATTGAAAAAAGCTGCCTAGGGTCCAGCTCCATTATGGGCACTAGCTTCTGACTATCAAATACATCTTTAAAAGGTAATGTCTCTCGAAGGTGACATCCATCACCATCCAGATATGCCTTTTGTCTCATAACTACCATGGGGTAGGAGGCCTGAAGGCTCACAGAAAGCTTTAGGAACAGCTTCTTCCCCTCCACCATCAGATTTCTGAACAGACAGTGAACTCATTAAGATGACCTCCTGTTCTTCTTTAGCACATTTTAATTTTTTTTATATTTCCTACTGTAACTTATAGTCTTTTGTGTATTGCACTGTACTGCTGCAAAGCAACACTTTTCACAACATACTGTTTGTCAGTGATAATAAACCTGCTTCTGAATGGTGATAAGCTGGCTTGAATTCCTGCAGTCCTTGCTGTAATGATACTCTTTTTGGATTTTGATTCTGCAATGTTGGAATAAAATAACTATATGTTTGCAAGTCTGTTTGGCATCAAGTCAAAATAAGTAGTTGCCCATTGTGATGAAGATGACAAACAATTTCTTCACCTAGTGTGTGGTAAATGTTTTGGAATTCTAGACCCAAGAAGGCCAAAAGGGTTAAGTTGCTTATTGGATCAATAGATTTTTTTTTAAAGACATTAGGGGAATAAAAGAAAGTGGTGCCAATTTAAAAGGTCAGCCTTGATTTTAGTGAATGCATATTAGGCTAAATGATCTTCCTTGGCATTTTGTCCTGTTGTGCTCTTGTGTGTGGGACTTAGAAGGAACTTGCAGAAGATTGCTTTATTATTCTTGTTGGTACAGGCTAATGGTTTAGGAGATGCTATTTTGCAGACAGTACAACTGCTGAGTCAATGAGTTAGTTTCAGAGGGTTTGAGAGCTTGTATTGAATGAGGTATCAGCCAAGAGTGCTGCTTCATCTTAAATGATTCATCCAGGTAAATGAGCATCCCATCAACTGATCTTTTTTTTCCCCCACAGAATACTCAAACTCTGATCTAATCCTATAAAAGCACTTTTTGTATACTTTAGACGTTTCAGAAAGGACTAGGAGGGAGGCAGAAGAGGTGAGGGCATGGCACTGTTGATCAGAGACAGTGCACGGCTGAAGAAAAGGAGGAAGTCATGGAGGGGCTGTCTACGGAGTCTCTGTGGGTGGAAGTTAGGAATAGGAAGGGGTCAATAACTCTACTGGGTGTTTTTATAGACCATCCAATAGTAACAGGGACATTGAGGAGCAGATAGGGAGACAGATTCTAGAAAGGAGTAATAGTAAAGGAGATTTTAATTTCCCAAATATTGATTGGCATCTCCCTAGTGTGAGGGATTTAGATGGGGTGGAATTTGTTAGGTGTATTCAGGCAAGTTTTTTGACACAATTTGTAGATAAGCCTGCAAGAGGAGAGGCTGTACTTGATCTGGTATTGGGAAATGAACCTGGTCAGGTGTCAGGTCTCTCAGTAGGAGAGCATTTTGAAGATAGTGATCACAATTCTATGTCCTTTACCATAGTATTGGAGAAGGATAGAAACGGACAAGTTAGGAAAATGTTTAATTGGAGTAAGGGGAAATATGAGGCTATTGGACAGGAACTTGGAAGCATAAATTGGAAACACATGTTTTCAGGGAAACTTGGGGGAGAAATGTGGCAAATATTCAGGGGATATTTGCGTGGAGTTCTGCCTGGTTACGTTCCAATGAGACGGAAAGGATGGTAGGGTACAGGAACTGTGGTGTACAAAGGTTGATGAAAATCTAGCCAAGAAGAAAAGAAGAGCTTACTAAGGTTAAAAAAAACTAGGTAATGATAGAGATCTAGAAGATTATAAGGCTAGCAGGAAGGAGCTTAAGAAAGAAATTAGGAGAGCCAGAAGGGGCCATGAGAAGGCCTTAACTGACAGGATTAAGGAAATCCCTGAGGCATTTTTCAAGTATGCGAAGAGCAAGAGGGTAAGATGTGAGAGAATAGGACCAAACAAGTGTGTATGGAACTGGAGGAAATGGCAGAGGTACTTAATGAATACTTTGCTTCAGTATTCACTACAGAAAAGGATCTTGGCGATTGTAGGGATGACTTACAGTGGACTGAAAAGCTTGAGTATGTAGATATTAAGAAAGAGGATGTGCTGGAGCTTTTGGAAAGCATGAAGTTGGATAAGTCACCAGGACTGAACGAGATGTACCCCAGGCTACTGTGGGAGGAAAGGGAGGAGATTTCTGAGCCTCTGGCAATGATCTTTGCATCATCAATGAGGAATGGGAGAGGTTCCAGGGTTGCAGATGTTGTTCCGTTATTCAAGAAAGGGAGTAGAGATAGCCCAGGAAATCATAGACCAGTGAGTTTTACTTCAGTGGTTGTTATGTTGATGGAGAAGATCCTGAGAGGCAGGATTTATGAACATTTGGAGAGGCATAATATGATTAGGAATAGTCAGCGTGGCTTTGTCAAAGGCAGGTCATGCCTTATGAGCCTGATTGAACTTTTTGAGGATGTGACTAAACACATTGATGAAGGAAGAGCAGTAGATGTAGTGTATATGGATTTCAGCAAGGCATTTGATAAAGTACCCCTTGCAAGGCTTATTGAGAAAGTAAGGAAGCATGGGATCAAAGGGGACATTGCTTTGTGGATTCAGAACTGGCTTGCCCACAGAAGGCAAAGAGTGGTTGTAGAGGGGTCATATTCTGCATGGACACTGGTGACCAGTGGTGTGCCTCAAGGATTTACTCTGGGACCCCTACTCTTTGATTTTTTTATAAATGACCTGGTTGAGGAAGTGGAGGGATGGGTTAGTAAATTTGCTGATGAAGCAAAGGTTGGGGGTGTTGTGGAAAGTGTGGAGGGTTGTCAGAGGTTACAGCGGGACATTGATTGGATGCAAAACTAGGCTGAGAAGTGGCAGATGGCGTTCAACCCAGATCGGAATGAGGCTGTCAATTTTGGTAGGTCAAATATGATGGCAGAATATAGTATTAATGGTAAGACTCTTGGCAGTGTGGAGGATCAGAGGGATTTTGGTGTTCTAGGCCATAAGACACTCAAAGCTGCTGTGCAGGTTGACTCTGTGGTTAAGAAGGCATATGGTGCATTGGCCTTCATCAATCGTGGAATTGAGTTTAAGAGCTGAGAGGTAATGTTGCAGCTCTATAGGACCCTGGTCAGACCCCACTTGGAGTACTGTGCTCAGTTCTGGTTGCCTCACTACAGGAAGGACGTGGAAACCATAGAAAGGGTGCAGAGGAGATTTACAAGGATGTTGCCTGGATTGGGGAGCATGCCTTATGAGAATGGGTTGAGTGAACGTGGTCATTTCTACTTAGAACGGCGGAGGATGAGAGGTGACCTGATAGAGGTGTACAAGATAATGACAGGCATTGATTGTGTGGATAGTCAGAAGCTTTTTCCCAGGGCTGAAGTGTCTAGCACTAGATGACATAGTTTTAAGGTGCTTGGAAGTAGGTATAGAGGAGATGTCAGAGGTACATTCTTTTCTCAGAGTGGCGAGTGCGTGGAATGGGCTTCCGGCAGCAGTGGTGGAGGTGGAAACGATAGGGTCTTTTAAGAGACTCCTGGATGGATACATGGAGCCTAGAAAAATACAGGGCTATGGGTATGCCTGGCTAGTTCTAAGGTAAGGACATGTTTGGCATAGCTTTGTGGGCCGAAGGGCCTGTATTGTGCTGTAGGTTTTCTATGTTTCTATATAGTTCATCTAATTGACTTTCACTTCCCAGGATATTAACAGGGATGGAATTGAGGGGACCAGAGTCTGGAGTCTTGGTTCATAGGACTAC
The DNA here is from genome assembly GCF_030144855.1 of Hypanus sabinus. Taxonomy (NCBI): domain Eukaryota; kingdom Metazoa; phylum Chordata; class Chondrichthyes; order Myliobatiformes; family Dasyatidae; genus Hypanus; species Hypanus sabinus. The sequence continues at coordinate 21,713,394 of NC_082732.1, forward strand.
TTGAGGCCTCCTGTAGTATTTGCAAAGTAAAGTTAGATTTCCCAAGCAATAACAGTGCTGCCCATTGTGTTTAGTCACAATTTTGGTATTGACCTTTGAATACATACAAGTTTATAGGAGGATCGGATCGAGTAAGAAGATTGGAAAAATTGAAATAGTTGATATAATATCAACAGTTTGTAATGAAATGATTTCGAGGTAGTCACTTGGTTTGATAGAAAGTTAAAGAAGTGTCTGCCATAAATACTTGTGACCAAAGAAATGGGGATGATGGAGTATCAGTAGCAGATGAAGCTCATCATAAGCTGGTGAGGCAGTGGGTAAAATTTATGGAGAAAGATCATCATGGAGGGACATTTATATAAAAGTTGTTGGAGCTTGCATTTCTTAAAACTAGAATGGAAGGGAAAAGAGCTGAGGCAATAGAAGAGGCACAGGATGAAACATGCCTTTAGACAGGACAGTATTGGAAAACTTGAGTTTGTACATTACATGAACACCAAACAAATGAATAAAAGTTCCTTATACCATTGACCATGGAAATCTTTTAAGTAATTGTTTTATAAATTTTGTTTCAACCAGTTTGCAATTTTCATAGTATAATTCATAATAATTTGCTTGTTACAGCAGCCGTTTCTAGACGGGTATTGGCCAATGCTGGGTGTCTTTAGGGAAAATACAGAACTTTGAGCATACATCTCTAGCTCTGTTTTGCAAAATTCTTTGGCTGCTGTTCCAGGGGATGTTGCCTCAGAGTTGTCCAGATGTTGCATTGCCTATTCCAGAAAAAACTTCACAAATTCTTAGTGAATTTTGCTCAGTATTGAAAATCAGATAGGTATTATTTTTACAGGAAGGGACAAAATCAAGCAAAATTCAAGTGAGTCCAAAGATTTCATCATATTTAATCTGAAGTCTCTGCTAATATTTCTGTAATTATTGTACTGATTCATCATTTGTCCTTCAGAGTTTTACCTGCAGAGTTCTTCTAACATTTTTTTTTGTCCAGGTCTTTTGTCTCCATCCTTCACTTCTCTTCCTATACCCACATCAAATTCTAAGTCAAGAACATGAGAGTATGTAGTATTATGGCCATTCCTGCACTTTGCTAACAATGTGCTTAAATCAAAAACTGAGGTAATCATATTGTGATATTTTTCAGCTTCCATGTTAACCTCAAGTGAGGTTGTCAGTTTTATGCTGAGGGACTTCTGCATCATGAGCAACTAACTCAGTGAAAATTTGTGAATGGCCCAGATTTTATGTACCCAAATGGTAGTGGTACTCACCTCTGAATTCAAGAAAGCTTTGAAGGATCTATCTAGTAATTTTCAATTTACATACTGTAAGTAATTTTCATACTTACAGTTCCATCCCCTCTGCAGCTGTGATATGATAAAGCAAAGGAGCCAATATTTTTTTTAAAATCTTGGTGTAAACAAGGAGGGGAATGGGACAATTTCCAATTTTTTATACACATTTACATAACAGTAAATGAAGAAAAGAATAAACATTAACACTGAAAATCAAGTATCAAATGCTTCAGAAAAATTTATTTTTAAATGTGTGTTACAATCCATATGAGGGATTTATTATTATTTTTGCAGCAGTGTTTGATAAGGAATAACTGTGGTTTATTACCTCATTAACAACTGCTCACCTCTACAATAAAAGAGTGACATTTTTGATTCATTTTATAGCGTGATTAGTTTGTAAGTACTTACAAGCTCGATTACATGAGTTAACTAACTTAACTTGATGCTGCAATAGGAGTGTATAAATGGTGCAGCTGGTGGAAGAGCACACACAGATGGGCATTTATACATGGAATCAAAAGATGGAGATCTTAAATTGATTTTTTTGCATCTGTATTTATAGTCTATAGAAGTGAGGCAAAGCAGCAGTGAGGTCATGGACAGTATATGGATTACAGAGGAGGCAGTACTTGCTGTCTTGAGGCAAATTAGGGTGGATAAGTCCCCAGGTCCTTGTTGGAGGCTGGTGCAGATATCGCAGGGGTCCTAATAGAGGTCTAGGTAGTCCCCGAGTTACGAATGTCCCACTTATGAACAACTCGTACTTACGAACCAAGGAGGGAGAACACCGTCCACCATTTTAAGTTGTTGCCATTGACACTGAGTGTGTAACTTTGTATTTCGTTTAAATTTTTCTTGGCAAGATTCATCCTGACCCAGCCCCCCCCCCCCCCCCCCCACTTTTCCAGTCAGCTGGTGGTGCAGTGAGATCAGCTCCGGGCTCGAGAACGAAGGTTCCCGAGTTTGATCCAGTGACAGATGTCGAGCTCGCAACTCGACCTCATTTAAAAAAAAAACACTGCCACCTCCAGTTTAAATTCCCACACGGAATATTGTGGAGGATCAAATACCCCAAACCCAGCACAGCCCCCACTTGTCCCATTTAACCTGTCTCAGTGCGGTGGTCTTTAGGACCCGGCGGAGCTCCAGACCCAATGCCCACAGTGTTTCTGTTCCGTTGACAGGAAGCAATCACAATTGAAAATAAAGTGGAAATAATAGTGTGTGGAAAGAGGTGAAATGTCATCGGTCATTGGAAAAACGTTGGGCTACAGTCAGTCAACGATCAAAACAATCTTAAAGGATAAAGTGAGAATAATGGAGCATGTGAAAGGTCCTGCCCCGGTGAAAGCGACAATTATTACTAAGCAACGCAGTGGTTTAATTATTGGAATACATATGTTTCTTAAGTGTTTTATATGCATAGAAAGGTAAAATTTATACTATATACTAGGACAAGCGTTTGACGAACTGACGCTAAATAATACTGGATGTACTTGTTCCGACTTACGTACAAATCCGATTTAAAGATGGACTCAGAAATGGAACTCATTTGTAACCCGGGGGCTGCCTGTATTTAAAATGTCCTTAGCCACTGGTGAGGTGCTGGAGGATTGGAGGATAGCTAATATTGTTCCACTGCTTAAGAAAGGCTCTAAGAATAGGATTGGAAATTGTCAGCTGGTGAGGCTGACGTTAGTAATGGATAAGTTATAGGAAGGTAGTCGAAGGAACTGGATAGATGGGGACTGATAGGAATAGTCAATATGGCTTTGTGCATGGTAGTTCATGTCTAACTAATCCATTTTTCAACAAGTTTACCAGTAAAGTTACCAGATGAAGGAAAAGCTATGCATGCTCAGTTAATGAGGGATCTGTGTCAAATGTTACCAAAGGTAATTAAGTAAACAGCAACATACTGTTTTATAGGCAGTATTGGAGCAGAAGCCCAGTTAGATAATTGAAAGAAAGGGAAATATATAGTGCAAAATTCAGATTCTGGGTAGAATATTATCTAAGGGGTAGAATATGTAAAATGTTGAATGGCTATCTTTTCCAGTCTATCAAGTTATAATTTTGCAAGATTGGAGGGAATTGATTTTGAATAGATTGTATGGAAATTAGCAATTTGGATATTTAATTATCTACCTATAATGTTCAGATAAACCTCTTATCAAGTACATTTGCCTAATGTACACCTTATCTCTGCTTTTCAACCCTTCTGTATTTATTAAATTTATCAGTTCTTCCACTTCACTCACCCTAGTCAGTGGTGAGTTATATTTCCTTGCATGTTGTTCATTCTAAAATTATTTAATCTGTAATAAGTGATTTATACCCTCATGTTCTTGGATTCCCAAATGGACTGCATCCCAAAGAAATTGAACACCTGCATTTTGAAAGTGTCCCCTTTATCTTTAGCAGCACAGTATTTCTTGATTATTTCATTTTTTTGAGTACAAGTAATACAAGTGTAAATCTTTCTGCGGCCAATTGGTAACTTTTCTGCACATCTATGAATATACCTAGTACTCTAAAGGATTTGCAAAAATTAAAAATTTACTCTGTTCCTGTGGCTGAAAAATTTGTCACTGGTCAAGAGAAGTCTGTTTGGTTATGAAATTAAAACCCCAGCCAAGTGCCTTGAACCTGGCTTGTTTTCATATCTAGTGTAGAGGTTATCGTGATACTATTACAACTTGGGGTGTTGGGGTTTGGAATTCATTCCCAGTGTCCTCTAAGGAATTCCTTTGTCTTCCCAGTGGAGTTCCTGGGTTTTCTCTGGATCCCCTGGTTTCCTCTCACAGTTCAAAGACGTAGCGGGTAGTTCAATTGGTCATTGTATGTTGTCTGGTGATTAGGCTGGGATTAAATTAGTGCTGTTGAGGATTGCTGGGGCAGCATGGCTCAAATGGCCTATATCACACTATATTCCTAAATAAATAAAATAAACTTTTCAAAAGAATGCGATGCTGTTATTATACCGAAATTCTCTTTAACTAAGGTTAGTGGATCTATATCTCAGAGATGGAGTACAATGCCCTTAATTTATCACACACTAAGTGCTGGAGGAACTCAACTAGTCAGGCAGTGTCTTTGGAGGAGAATAAAGAGTCAACATTTCAGACTAAGACTGTTCATCAGGAAGGTCCAGATGAAGGATTTCAGTCTGAAATGATGACTGTTTATTTCCCTTCAAAGATGGTGCTTGAGTTGCTGAGTTCCTCCAGCACTTTATGTGTGGGTGTTGCTCAATGTTTACAGTGGCTGTAGAATCTCTGGTGTTTATGGAATGCCTTTAAGGTACCATGTAGCATTTTTTGTTTAGAATAATTTCCTCGGTACTCTGTTTTTCACTACCCTTGAATTTTTTTCCAGTTTTTCTAATTTCATACTTTTATTTAATCTTCTAATCCATTTAACTCATTGCCTTCCTGAGAATAAGTAACCTTGTAATCAAATTGTTACACCTTGCTAAAGGGAGTATAAATGTATTGAAATGGAATAAAAGCCCAGGTCTACTATCCTCTCAAAGCTTAGCTTTGAATGGGATCCTACTTAAAGGTTTTGTACTTCCAGCTGTAATATTAATTTGGCATCAAGCACATTCAAAAAGCACATTATAAATATATTTACTGCAGGAATTTTGATGTTATAAGTCATTCAACATTATACATTGTGACATACTATTCATTTTTTGTTACAGTCGGCCCTTGTTATTTCTAACTTCCTTGGAGTATTTATTTATTGAGATACAATGCAGAATAGGCTGCTCAGCAACCCTTGATTTAACCTTTGACTAATCATGGAACAATTTACACTTACCAGTTAATTACCCTAGTAACCAGTATGTCTTTAGAATGCAGGAGGAAACTGGAGCACCAGGAGGAAACCCACACATTCCACAAAGGACATACATATTCCTTACAGATGATGTCAGAATCGAATTCTGAACTCTGCCCCAAGCTGTAAATAGTGTTGTGCTAACAGCTACACTACTTTGACACCCACATTCCATTCCAACAGAACATATTCTTGCATATGTTTCAAGTTTGAGGTTAAGTTTCAAATCAGTCTTAAATCATGTATCCTTGGCATCAAAATGTTACCGCAGTCTTGTTCTCCACAGCGTTTTATACACTGCTTTAATTCATTGATTTGGATGACTCCAAGGTACGTGTATTTAAAATTAAATGCTGCCATGAGCCAACTGTTGTTTTGGGGAAACAAGTCAATTTAAACCAGAATAAACAATTGATGAAATTTTCTATGACCTTCAAATAGATTTTACTGTTGTGATTTAAAAAAAAAGACATTTCAAATTAAATCTGAAATTACAATTTCAATGCTGGAAGGTTTTGGCAAATGGAAGTGTTAATGTGGCAAAGAAGTGTTATTTGTGTAGGGAGTATAAGCTGTTAATCATGTTATGTAAACAGTCTTTTTGTCTTGTGATGGATCTCAAGTGCCCAGCCACCACAAACCCTACCCTATTTTTTTGTTTTCTTTTACTAACTTTGCATATTGTAGATGTCCTATTATAGTCCATAGAAAGTAAAGAACTGTTTTATTTCCAAATGGAGGTGACTTGTGTGATGGATAAAGATGCAGACAAGTAAAATAGTGAAAATGCATAATTGGACAATCATGTGTTTAAGAGGACTTACAAAGGTTAATTCCATTGTGAACATCCAGATGTTTTTGTATAGGTTTCTAATTCTGTTACAGATCAAGTCGATCTCAAGCAACTCCAGTTTGATAAAATGTAGTTCAGAATGCTTATAATTAAATTTAGTTGACAGTTGTTGTGTCCAACTGCATCCTCTGCCAATATATTGTCATAAGCAGTAATTACTAAATTAAATTGGTCCAATAGAGAAAGAAAACTCTGCATTTATACTGTGATTTTTGACAACTGATTTGTACACAAGAGTCCAATAGTTCTAGTATAACAAACTTTGGCTTATCTTTTTCTTTTAAACTTGAGTCGATATTAATTTGTCCAGTGGAGTACTCCCTAGTTCTTCCTTGAAATATTGTCTTGAGTGGTTCACACATTCATTAGAGAGGGTGGATGAGGCCACAGTTTAAAGTGTCATCCTCATGAGATCACCTGCATACAGCACTACTTCAGCAATGCACTGGCATATCAATCTAGATTTTGTGTTCAGAGTCTTGCAACCTACTGGATAGAGTGCCATACATTGACCATAACAGGGGTATGATATTTGTGCATTTGAGAAGTATCCCTGGCCTGCTGGTGGCCTTGGAATTGCACTTGTACACTCAACTATTTCTTCTTTAATTGACAGAAAACTGGGACAGTTGGTATAAATTTAAGTTTTCTTGACACAAATTAGAACATTGTGTTCTTTCCTAGTTTCCCCGTAGTTATTGCATGACTAGTGCAAAGAGTCACTCATTCTATCTTTCCATTAAACAAAGCATTATCAAAATAAAATGTATAACTTAATTTTTTAAAGTGTACATCTCATTCAAGAGAGCCATGAAAATTCAAATGGCCTACTTGCTCATTATCCAGTTATCAGCTTTTCCAAATACATCAAGCAATATAAAGCATACACTATCTGTAAGTATCACTATTTGTCAGTATGACTTTAGTCTCCCCACCCCATAAAAACAAAATCATTTTCACTTGCTTTTTGTTGTCTTTTATCCTTTTGTAAGTTTCTTGCTGCCAAACTTGCAAGCATATGGCAGATAAAAGACCATTATTCTCATTCATATTCATTTTATTCATTGTATCATGCAAGTTTGTACACCACTTCCCCTACTGTTAGTACTGTAAACCTCGGTAGCGCAGGATAGGAAAGTTGGATAGCTTCTGCAGATGCCAAACTCCATTCAAGGGAAAGTGATTCTTTATTATCGATAGACATACTTCCCAAATCTTGAATATGTAGAACTGCTTTTAAAATATGCCATCCAAGGGATTAAAGTACTCAAGTATGACTCATTCCTCCCTCCAAAATAATTGCACAGCAAGAGCCAATGAGATGAAACCCCAGCTAAATTAAAGGACGTAAAATAATTCTCCACTGGATTCACAGCATTTATGTTATTAATGGAGAATTAGACAATTTTGTCAGGTGTCAGAAATTTGTTGAAGCCAGAAAGGTGCTATATTCAAGAAGGATCTCAAGGTGTTTTTTTAAAAAAAACTTTCTTTGAAAGTCAATTCCTAATTTAGTTCAATCATCAACATGGTAGGAAATTGCAAGAGTATTTTTATCAGATCTTACTGAATGGTGGAGTGGCTGTGATGGACTGAATGGCCTACTTCCACCTCCTTCAGTCCACATCAAATATCACCTTTTGACGAACAAAAGATGTGTGATAAATTATTTTTCATTCTGTAAGTGGGAAAGAGTATTGACAGATGATTTGGTACAGAGTTCTGTGCCACTGAGATTTTTAATGTCATGGGCCAATACATATCATAAACAATTCGATTCTGTGTTGTATGCAAGAATATGAAAATAACACCATGCAATATAGGTTGTCTAGTGCTGCAGCTTCACAATACGTCAAACACAAAGTAAAAACGTGTAGCTTGGCCCCATTTAGTTGATGTGTCTTATTCATGAACATGCGCTAAATGCTACAGTGTGGCTATGTAAATATTTTCATGAGTCTCTGGACAACAGAAGTTGTTTTACTTTGCTGGTGGCCTATCCAAACCTGATATTCTACCTTCTTTCCTTCCCATTCCTTTACCCCTGTAGTTATGAAGCTTGTTCCATTTGGATTATTTTCTATGTGTTTCATTAGGTTTCATTCTGATTCAAACCCTGAAGGCAAACAAATATAATAGTAATTTCGAACTGTACCTGTGATGACACTGTTAATGTAGATCATAGTTACTGGAGCTTCACTTTTATGTGTTTATACACTTTAGTCCATATCCATACTTAAATCTCAAAGTTTTTCTTTATTTTTAGATTAGCTTTGTAATTGATTTTTTTTGTTACATGTCACACCAATGCCACAGCAAATCCTAACATATGTAAATGCATATTGCTAATAAAGTTGATCCTTACTTCCTTCCTCCTTACAATTCATGAGCAATCTCAACAACATTCAGGCAACAAGTGTATTTGTGTTTATATTTCTTGTGTAGTGGTTGATCTTTGAATTTTCGTGGGCTGGAATTCAGTAGAAGGCTAATTATTAGAGCTGCTTTATAGAAATTCTGAATTATAATACCAAGATCTTGTAGAATTTACAATTTTGAAGATAAATTGAAGTGTATTTAACCTAGTTAGCTGTAATTTAGTGGTAGACAGAAGTCTTTGGGTTGAGATTCTACTGCAGAGACTTGAGACCAAAGAATATTAAGGACTAATATAGTACTGAATTAGAATCAGGTTTATTATTGCTGATATGTTGTGAAAATTGTTTTGTGGCAGCAGTACTATATTATAATAGTTCTAAGTTAAAGTAAGGAGTTTAAAAAATGCATAAAGAGAAAAATAGAGTTCGGGTTCATGAACTGATGGAGTAGAAAAACATGTTCCTGAGATATTGAGAATGTGTCTTCAGGCTCCTGCAGTGGTGAGGGTCCTTCATGATGGATGCTGCCTTCTTGAGGTGTCTCTTTTGAAGATGTCCTCTGGTGGAGAGGCTAGTGCGCATGATGGAGCTAGCTGGATGTTCACAATCCCCTGAGCTTTTCCCAATTTTATGCATTAGTGCCCCCATACCAGGTGGTGATGCAGCCAGTCAAGGCTCTCCACTGTATGTCTTTAGAAATTTGCTGGTTTTTGGTGACGTACCAAATCTCCGCTTCCATGCCTTTTTCATAATTGTATCCATATACGTTACTGAAGGAATGCAGCATTGTCAAAGCTTTTTCTTTTTAAATCTTTTTATTAATTTTTAAGCAAACATAAATGAAACATGAATACAGAGAGTTTGAGAGTATTTAGTTAATAGTTTAAGTAGGCATTCAAATATATGATAATCAATATATATATAACCTCCCAAACTCATAGTATTTATGAACAAAAGAAATTTTTTAAAAACCCCAAAAAAAGAAGAAAAAAACACTAACCAACATGGGCCATTGCATAATGTCAAATATATACAGTAGTGCCAATAACTCTGAACCTCCATCCAAATAATTAAGGATAATAAAAGTGAGGTTTAGGAAAAGACAATTTAACTCATATGAAAATGTTGAATAAATGGTTTCCAAGTTTCTTCAAATTTAACTGAAGGATCAAAGACAACACTTAAAATTTTTTTCTAAGCTCAAACAAGAGATAGTTTGAGAAAACCACTGAAATATAGTTGGAGGATTAATTTCTTTCCAATTCAATAAAATAGATCTTCTAGCCATTAACATAACAAATGCAATCATTTGTCGAGATGAGGAGGATAAACAACTATTATCTGCCATTGGTAAACCGAAAATTGCAGTAATAGGATGCGGTTGGAAATTGATATTTTCAGTATTATTTCAATAGATCTGAATATCTTTCCAATAATTTTGCAAACAAGGGCAAGACCAAAACATATTGGTCAATGAAGCAACATCAGAATGACATCTGTCACAGGTTGGATTAACATAAGAATAAAATCGAGCAAGTTTATCCTTAGACATATGAACTCTGTGTACAACCTTAAATTGTATTAGGGCATGTTTAGCACAAATAGAAGACGAATTGACTAATAGTAAAATTTTCTCCCACTGCTCAGTGGGTATAAGACAATGAAGTTCTTTTTCCCATTCCTTCTTAATTTTTTCTGATACTTCTGGCTGTATTTTCATGATCATATTATAAATGACAGCTACTAAACCCTTTTGACAAGGATTCAGAGCTAAAATTCTTTCCGTAATGTCCGATGGACATAGTTTCGGAAAAGACTGTAACTCGTTATACAAAAAATTTCTAACTTGCAAATATCAAAAAAAATGAGTTTTAGGTAAATTATATTTATTAGATAGCTGTTCAAAGGACATAATGCTATCATCCAAAAATGGATCACAAATACATGTTATACCTTTTGTTTTCCATAAAACAAAAGCTTGATCCATAAAAGAGGGCCGAAAAAAAAGTTAGATATTATAGGGCTTGATAAAATGAACTTATTCAAACCAAAAAATTTACGAAATTGAAACCAAATTCGCAATGTATATTTGACTATAGGATTAGTTATTTGTTTATTTATTCAATTTAGATAAAGAAAAAGGAAGTGAAAATCCTAAAATTGAAAACAATGAAAAGTCTTGTACAGATTTACATTCCAAATTTACCCATTGTGGGCAAGCTGCTATAGTCGACTCTTGTGTCCAAAATATTAAATATCATATATTAACTGCCCAATAGTAAAATCTCAAGTTTGGCAAAGCCAAACCACCCTCCTTCTTGGGCTTCTGTAAATATTTTTTGCCTAGTCTAGGATTTTTATTCTGCCACAGATAGGAAGATATTTTGGAGTCAATAATATCAAAATAAGATTTAGGAATAAAAATTGGTAATGGTTGAAATAAATATAAGAATTTGGGTAATACCATCATCTTAATAGCATTAATTCAACCAACCAATGACAAAGATAATGGAGACCACCTGGTAGCAAGTTGCTTAATTTGGTCAATTAAAGGTAAGAAATTAACTTTAAATAAATCTTTTATGTTTTTTGGTAATTTTAATACCCAAATAAGTAAAATAATCTGTGACAACTTTAAATGGTAAATGTTAATAAATTGGAACCTGCATATTTAATGGAAATGGTTCACTCTTGTTAAAATTCAATTTATAACCAGAAAAGTTACTAAACTGAGCAAGCAAGGACGAAATAGCAGGAATAGATCTCTCAGGGTCGGATATGTTATAGTAACAAATCATCAGCATATAATGATAACTTATACGTCCCTTCCCCACGAGTGATACCCAAAATATTAGGTGATTCACGAATGGCTATAGCCAAAGGTTCCAAAACAATGTCAAATAGTAAAGGACTTAAAGGACAGCCTTGCCTTGTACCACGGAATAACTGAAAAAAAAAGGAGATCTTTGATTATTGGTAAAGACCGAAGCCAAGGGTTTATGGTATATTAATTTAATCCATGATATAAATTTTGACCTAAAATTAAAATGCTGCAATGTATTAAATAAATATAGCCATTCAACTAGCATTGTCAAAGCTATTGTACTGAGAGTGAGACATTAAGTTGAATTTTTTTCCCAGAATGCACAAATATTCTAAATTTTCCCAGTATACGAGATTAATCAGGAAGTTAAAGGTGGCATCCAATTTAAGGAAAAATTACATAATTACACAAAGATTGATGGCAGATTGGTTTAATTGCATAAATATAAAAGCAGTAACAAATGGTTAAATACTAATGAGTAAGGAAAATTGGAGTACGGCATAAAGCCAACCAGATTTATGAAAACAGATGGGAGTTTCTGCAAATACATTAAAAAAAAATTAAGTTGCAAGTGAGTAAAGGGACATAATTGAAAACAAAGAGGCAGCAGATAAATGAAACAAGAATCTTCCATCAGTTTTAAATATGGAGGAAATAAGTTATCTAACAGAAAAAGCTGTAAATTGGGATTTGAAACAATTATAATCACCTGGAATGTAATACTGAGCAAATTTTAAATATGTAGGGTGGCAAGTCTCCAGATCCTGGTGACTTTAGCTTCAAGTCTTAAAAGTGACAAGTAAAGTAATTGATATGTTGGTTTTAACCTTATGTGGTTCTCTAGATTAAGGGCAGGTCCAATTTGGAATGGAAAAATAGCAAATATAACTTTATTGTAAATGTAAATTTATTCACAAAACGGAGGAAGCCAGAAAGCAGGAATCTGCTGTCAACTTAACATCTGTTATAGGTTTAAAAAATCTGTTTCTAAAAAAGGCAAATAGGTTGCTTTAAAAATGTTATGATTAAAGTGGCAAAATCAACAAAGTTTAGCAAACCTGAAGACAAGTTTGACTGATTTTTGTATTTCCTGGAAGAAGGAGTAAACATGGAGCCTGCATAGTCTTGTGCAGGAGAAATCAAGTCACATTTGACCAATTCAGTGGAATTCTTTAAAGGAGTTAACATAGATTCAGAGTTGTAAAGCTGGGGGGGAGGGGGCGAAAACCATTCAGCCCAGCTCGTCCATGCTAAATGAGAAACCCATCTACACTAATCATATTTGCTTGGATCCGACCAAACCTTTCCTATTCATGTACCAACATCTTTAAAACATTGTAACTATACATTTGTCTGCCACCTCCATTGGCAAGCTTGTTCCATATATGCAATGTTCTCTAGGGAGGGAGAGGAAGCTTTTTCCATTGACCCCTCTTTCATCTTAAATCTATACCTCGTTTTATTCTCCTGTCATGGCAGAGTGCTCATTCTTTTGTGCAAGGGAATGTCAGTCTTGAATATCTGATCAAATTTTCAAGGCAGTAACTAAGGGAATTGGTTAAGGCAGATTGGTAAGTACATTTTATGTGCAACTGGCCCAGTAGTTTAGGACACATGGGATCTAAGGTGTGTTGGCAACCTGGATCCAAGTTTATGAAAATCAAATAAAACTGCAGAAGGTTGTGAGAATACAGAGAGACATAAATGAGTCAAAGTGTGAGATATGGGACATGAAAAAGAACTAAGAGGACACGTGCAGTAAACCAAGGACCTCAGGAATGTTGATGTACAGATGGACCTTGGGGTAAGAATTAATAGCTCTCTGAAAATGGTGACGCAGGTTGATAGTGTAGTGAAGAAGGCATTCGTTGGCTAAGGCATTGACTGTAAGAAATGGGATGTTGACACTGCATGGAACATTGATAAGGCTGCACTTAGAGTATTGTGCACAGCTCTTGTTTCTGCATTATAGGAAGAGTATGGTAACATAAGAACGAGTGCAGAAAAATATCACTAGGATATTGACTGGAATGGGGACTTTGCTTATAAGATTGTTTTAAGTTGGTTTTATTCTCACTGCAATGTAAAGTGTTCAAGCATGACTTCATAAGAGGTTCATAAAATTTAGGAAGGGCATACAGTACTATGCAGAAGTCTTAGGCATATGTACCTCTGTGTGTCTCTCTGTTTCTACATATCTATCTCGCTATGGTGCCTAAGCCAATTGCACAATACTGTAGTAATTTTATGTATTGCACTGTACTGCTGCCACAATAAAAAAAAATTTCATGACATGAATGATGATAAACTTGATTCTGGTATGGATCTCTTGCGGAATTAGTGGGAAGTGGACAGGGAACAGGGAGAGGGGAATCGTAAATGAGAAAATCAGCAGATGCTGGAAATCCAAGCAACACACACAAAATACTGGATGAACTCAGCAGTAAAAGAGTACAGTCACTGATTTCAGGCTGAGAGCCTGCGTCCTGCTGAAGGATCTCAGCCACAGATGTTGACTGCTGAGTTCCTGTAGGATTTTGTGTGTGTTGCAGGGAGTGGCCAATCATGGTTTGGGGGTGGGGAGGGGGAGGAAGCAGGAAGCACCAGAGGGATATTCTGTGGTGATTAGTAAACCAATTGTTTGGGATCAAATGGCCTTGCCTGGTGTCTTGGGGCTAGGTGTGTCTGTACCTGCGCAACCCCCCCCCCCCCGCCCCTGATATTCCTATACCTCCTGTCCCACCCTCTCCTGTAGGATCTGCCCTCACCATTCCCAACATCCTTCGACCCTGCCAGATTTAAAAACTTGCATTATGTTCCACGTTGACAAATACAGTGCTGTGCAAAAATCTTGGGTATCCTAATTATATATGTGCCTAAGACTTTTGCACAGTACTGTAGAGAGGATAGATGGTCCTTTTGCTAAGGTGGTGAGGGGAACTAGAGAGCTTAGATTTAAGGTGAAGGGTTAGATTTAAAAGGGATCTGAGGGGTATGTTTTTCCAAACAGAGGAGGGTGGTTATTATTTGGAACAACATGCCAGAGGTGGAGATGTATACGATTGCAATGTTTAAAAGGCATTCGGGCAGGTACTTGGATTGGAAAGGAATAGAGGGATAAGGGCCTAATGTGGGCAAATGGGATTAGCATAGATTGGCGTTATGGTTGATAGAGACAAGTTGGGCCAAATAACCCATTTCTATAAACTGTACAACCTTGTGACTCTAAGTGATATGCTGCAGTTAATGGGGAACCAATGATGTGCAATGCTTAATATACAGAAGGCATTTGTTAAGGTGCAACAAAAGTTATTGTGAAAGCTTATTTTGTGAAAAGATTTTTGGTTGACTATAAATAGGGATTTTTTACTCCATTTGGTAAAAATGAACGATATGCCTTGAGGATAGATGTTGGAGTGTTAATATTTTACTGTTTATTTAAATTACTTGGTGTACTAAAGGTGGTATGTAAATTGCTGATAACACGAAGGTAGGAAAGGAAGTAAGTTGTGAAGAGAGGTATATAAAGGAAGACTGGACAAAGATAATGCTAAATGCAGGACTACGTGGGGAAAAGTGTCCATTTTAACAGGAATTTTTTTTTAAAAAACTAATTTAATTGGTGAAAGATTGCAGAACACTGACATCCAGAAAGGTTGGATTCCTAGTGAATGATTTCAAAAAATGGTATGCCAGTGCTACACATGATGAGGGAAAACTAACAATGCTATTGTTTATTTTGAGGTTATATATTCCATTGATAAGAGCACATCTGAAATGTAGTACAGTAAAACACCATTAACCAGCATTGGTGGTAATTTGGTGTTGGTCTAGCACATTTTCAGGGCACTTCCCCCCCCCCCCCCCCATTTGTTTTGTAGCAATAGTACAATAAATTCTCTAGTACACCCAGTGAGTTTCAAGGGAGCACAAAATATACAGGCATAATGAATCTCAGCTTTAATTTCATGGATCTTGCTGTTGCAGATCCCAGTCCACATTCCAAATGCACTTCTGGCCTGCAGTCTGAAATCCCAACTCTGGTGGTATACCCCAGTTTGTGGACCAATGATTGAGCCAGATGCCTGACTATCAGGATTTGTGACAATCTGATGCTGAATTACATAACTTTGCTGTATAAAGTATTACTTTCCATATGTAATATCTGACCTTAAAACATCAAAAATAGAAGCAGGAGTGGAATTCTACACTCTACCACATCTGAAATGCTGTATACAGATCTAGTCTCCCTATCCAATGAGTGCACTGTAATTCGTAAGATTTGGTCCTGGCATGATAGTTTTCATGCGCAAGTAAAAACTAAGCAAACTAGCCTTTGACTCCCTAGAAGTACCAAGTGCTTGCTAATTGAAATACCAGTGGATTCCGTTTAATTGAATCACCCTTAAGTAGGGCAGCCACTTATTTGGGACAACTCTTAAAGAACAAAAAGTAATTGAGAAAATAGAACTAGAGAATTTCCTGTGGCCCTCTATCTGAAATTTGGGTTTCAGTCTAGTTTTGATGAAATATGGAAGTTTTCTCTGAGTACTCCAAGGACGCTGCATGAAAAGAGTACTAAACCAAATACAGTGGTTTCTGGTTAACTAGGACATCAGTTGATCAGGGCAGTTGCTTATTTGGACAGCTCTTAAGAACAAAAATTAATCAAGAAT
This sequence comes from Hypanus sabinus, assembly GCF_030144855.1. Taxonomy (NCBI): domain Eukaryota; kingdom Metazoa; phylum Chordata; class Chondrichthyes; order Myliobatiformes; family Dasyatidae; genus Hypanus; species Hypanus sabinus. Next base: position 21,729,284 of record NC_082732.1, read on the forward strand.
ATAGCCAAGATTCCCTTTGTTTATTTGGCAAATTATGCTGCATAATTGAGACAGAAGACCATTGTCAAACAATTCCTAACTAGTGTCTGTCGCAAGCACTTGTGTGGTTGTTAGACACTACACCATACTTGGAGCGAACAGTTTTTAATAGCATTGGTTGTGTCTGTGTTTTAAAAAAAACACCAGTGATTTTTGTCAACTGATAATTGGCAAGAAATAAGCAAACAGACAATTCAGAACTATTTTGCTCACTGTGTTTTCAAGCATTCAGGCTTGGAGATGCCAGAAACATCTAGGAGTGAAAATGAAACTATTTCACTACTTCAAGTTAGGAATTGTGAAGATATTGACAATGGTCTTGAATGTTATGATAAAAATGAAGATTTGGCAGATGCAATCATCAAAAGTATTGTATGAAGCCAACCCATTATCTGAACTAGGTATCTGTATTGACTTTTATTTCCATTTACATACAATCAAAAGAACGTGGCAGTGTACATTGGATTAATTCCTCAGTCAGTAATAATTAGGAACTAATACAGTTTTGTAGTATTGTGGAGGTATTGATGGTCTTCTAATTTAGTCTGTACTTCATTTAAATTAGTTACACAGTAATTTATTTTTTAAAACCCTTTTCGTATTTTGAGTGTGTGTGTGTGTGTATTGTGACTGCCATTTACATTATTTAAAAACCTCCAAAACTCCAGAGGTACTTCAGTTGTGAATTTATAATCTGTTAGGTGTGTCTCTATTTATTTCAAGCTTGGTTTATAAAAGCCAAACTACTGCTTAATCAATATTAAAAATGGTGGTTTGATATCGTAAATTATTCATCCAAAATTGTGTAACAATTATGTGAATATTTTTGGATGCTAACCACTATGGTTTTATCTGGACTGTTGCTGAGGGAAGAATATCAAAGGGTATATTATAAAGGAATTTCTATGGAACAAATAATTTCTATTGTCACGAGTCATAACAATGCTGATTACAGCAAACGCTTATCAGGCTGATACAGTAATCAGCAAACTTTGCTCTTACATTCTGTCTTGTGTCGACTTCTAAAACTGTCTTATTCTGGTTGAAGGAGCCAGCCATAAAATGGGCATATTAAACTTTCTGTAAATTCTTAAAGATATAAAGCCATAAAGACCCAAGTGTTTCAAATTGACTGACTGATGCTCAAATTTTCCTGGGTATAAAATCCATATCATCATCTGAAAGCATTACATATAATAGGTTTAAATTGCATTTGTTTAAGTTTTCTAATTTTCAAAGGGGAAATAAATATTCAAAATGCCATTGGCATGCTGGTGCAATTATTAAAGGGTGACAAGACCTTTAAGTTGATTATTTGATAGGCTGCACTTTGTCATGGTAAATTCTCTTCATATTTATTACTTCTGGTTCAAAATTGTTTAATATCGTTTCCACTATACAAGTGTAAAGAACAAAATTGTTACTGTGAATCAGTGCAGCAAAAAACAATAAGATGAAGACCACAACAATTTAAAAATGCATAAAGTAACTTGTATACATTGATTGTATGTACGTAAAATGACACTAGATACAGATGTCTGTACACAAGGGCACTGACAGGAAATGATAAAGTGGTGGTGTTGTGGGTTACTGGGGAAATATAACTACCAGTTCTGGTAGTTGTATTACAGTGGAGAAGCTAGCAGGTTAACAAAATCCACATTGTGGCATGAAAATATTCATGATGGATCCTCAAATTGCTTGCCCTGCTGTACTCACTTTATTCTTATGATTGTGTGGTTAAGTACAGCTCCAGTACTGAATTTAAGTTTGCTGATGACACCACTGTTGGCCAAATCAAAGGTGTATTGGAGGAGGATTAAAAATGTTGTGTGATGCTACAACAACAAACTCTCACTCTCACTCAGTAAAGCCTTAGAGCTGATCATGACTTCAGGAGGAAGGAATGGAAGGTCCAAGAGCCAGTATTCATTAGGTGGATGAAGGTGGAGAGGGATCAGTAGCTTTAAATTCCTTGACGTCAGTACAGTTTATCAGAGAATCTGTTCTGTGACTAGCACATAAGTGTCATCACAAAGTTGGCTTCACACAGCCTTTACTTTCTCAGAAGTTTGTGTAGATTTGGCAGGCTGCTGAAAACTTTGAGAACTTTCTATAGATACACAGTTAAGTGAATCCTGGTTGTATCACAGCCTGGTATGGAAGCACTAAAGCCGGGGAACAGAAGAGGCTACAGAAAGTGGCTGCAAAGCCATCCCCACCATTTTGTACATTTACATGGACTGTTACCTCAAGGAAGCAGCATCCATCAGCAAAGACCCCCAGCATCCAGGCCATGCCCTTTTCTCATTATTGCCATTAGGCAGGAGTTTCAGTAGCTTTAGGTCCCACACCAAATGTTTGAAGAACTTATTCTACAACCATTATGAAGTAATTCTGTGACCTACAGATCACTTTTAAAAACACTTCAACTCAAGTTCTGTGTTTTTATTTGCACAATTTGCTGCCTTTTTCACATTGGTTGTTTGTGTATAGTTTTTTCTAAAATTCTTTTGTATTTTTTCCTGTAATTATCTGCAAAAAATGAATCTCAATGTAGTATATGGTGACATATAAATTTATTTTGAACTTTAAACTTTGACTCAGGAATAATTTTTCCACAGCCTTTTCAAAACCATTTTAGAAATAACTTCTTTTACAATTGTGTGCATAAACTGTGAACCATGTTGCTCCCTGACAGAGAATCAGCATTAGAGCTTTTCTCTAATGGAAAGTTATCTATATGAAAAGTAATTTGATCCTTAAAAGTAACTAGATTTTTCCTCCAAAAGATTAAGACCCATGAGATCCATGGTGAATTGGCCATTTGGATTCAGAACTGGATTGCCCATGGAAGACAAACGGTAGTGGTCAAAGAGACTTACTTGAGTTGAAGGTTTGTGATTAGTGCTGTTCTGCAGGAGTCTGTACTGGGATCTCTGTTGTTTTTAATATATATAAATGACCTGGAGGAAGATGTAAAGATTAGTAGTGTTGTGGATAGCACAGGAGACTGACAAAAGAATATAGCAGAATATAGATCATTCGTAGTTATGGGCAGAGAAGTGGCAAATGGAGCTTAACCCAGACGAATGTGAAGCGTTGCACCTTGGTAGGTCAAATGTAAAGAGACAGTACACTGTTAAGGGCAAGACCCTTAACAGTATTGATGAGCAGAGGGATTTTGCAATCCAAGTTCATAGCTTCCTGAAAGTAGTTAGACAGGTTGATAAGGTGGTTAACAAGACATATGGCATACTTGCTATAATTAGTCAAGGTACTGAGTTCAAAAGTTAGGAAGTTATATTGCTGCTTTATAGAACTCAAATTAGGCCACATCTGGAGTATTGCATACAGTTGTGATTGCCTCCTTACAGGAAGGATGTTAAAGCTTTGGAGAGGGTGCATATGAGGTTTACCAGGATGCTGTCTGGATTAGAGGACATGTGCTACAAGGAGAGGTTAGACAAACTTGGTTTGTATTCTCTGGAGAGGTGGAGGTTGAGGGGAGATCTGATAGGTTTATCAAATTGAGAGGCATAGAGTAGACTGATAGTATCTTTTTCCCATGGTTGAAATAGCCAACATCAGAGGCATGTATCTAAGGTGAGGGGGTAATTTTGAAGGAGATGTGAGGGGCAAGATTTTTACACAGTGGTGGGTGCCTGGTATGCATGTCCTGGGGTGATGGTGGAGGCAGATACATTAGGGACTTCTAAGAGTTGTTTAGGTAAGTGCATGATATGAGGAAAATGGAAGGATATCAGCATTGTAAATGCACAAGAGATTAGTTCATTTGGCCATTTGATTACTAATTTAATTGGGTCGGCAAAACATTGTGTGCTAAAGCACCTGTTCCTGTGCTGTACTGGTCCTTGTGCTGTGTTCTAGATCTTTCAGTTTTGTATTGCATTTTGTTCTTTTTAATGCTGCAATAAATCTAACCAATGCCTTTCCCTTTAATCAAGTGTGGTGTTCATTTACAAAATTTTAATGAAGGGGAATTTGCAATGCAATCTGTTCATTTATCTTCCTGAAGATACTTTTGTTACAACTTAAAATAGCTGACTTTCCTTGCTTTGTTAGTTTATCATAGAAACCGAAAACCTATAGCACAATACAGGCTCTTCGGCCCACAAAACTGTGCTGAATATGTCCTTACCTTAGAACTACTTAGGATTACACATAGTCCTCTATTTTTCAAAGTGCCATGTACTTATCCAGAAGTCTCTTAAAAGACCCTATTGTTTCTTCCTCCACCACAGTTGCTGGCAGCCCATTCCACGCACTCACCACTCTCTGCGTTTTTTTTTAAAAAAAACAACTTACCCCTGACATCTCCTCAGTACCTACTTCCGAGAACCTTAAAACTATGCCCTCTCCTGCTAGCTGTTTCAGCCCTGGGAAAAGCCTCTGACTATCCACACAATCAATGTCTCTTATAATCTTGTATACCTCCATCAGGTTACCTCTCATCCTCTGTCACTCCAAGGAGAAAAGGCCGAGTTCACTCAACCTATTCTTATAAGACATACTCCCCAATCCAGGCAACATCTTTGTAAATCTCTGCACCCTTTCTATGGCTTCCACATCCTTCCTGTAGTGAAGCGACCAGAACTGAGCACAATACTCCAAGTGGGGTCTGACCAGGGTCCTATATAGCTGCAACATTACCTCTTGGCTCTTAAACTCAGTCCCACGGTTGATGAAGGCCAATGCACCATATGCCTTCTTAACCACAGAGTCAACCTGCGTAACAGCTTTGATCAAAGTTCTTTTCTACAGAACCCATCACCTGTGAACTTTTTACTAATCTACTGCAGTTATGATGTGCTGAAATAATGAGTTGAGTGCCAGAGAGATAGCTTAGACATGAAAGCTCCTTGTACTGGGTTTCCACAGGTTACAAAACACCAGACTTGCAGAAATCTTGCAACTTGCAACTTCTTGCATAAAAATTTATAGAAGACTAACAAATAATATTAAACTGCTTCATGGTCTTCGTTGATAGGATACTGTATGTGTTCAAATAATTATGGATAATGGTTAACGTAAGATGGTTGATGGAGTGAATAAATTGTAGGAAGTATATTCAAAGGTTCAAAGGTACATTTAATGTAAGAGAAACGTATACAATATGCATCTTGAAATGCTTTTTCTTTGCAACCATCTGCAAAATCAGAGGAGTGCCCAAAAGACTGAATGACAGTTAAATGTTAGAACCCCAAAGTCTCCCCCCCCCCCCCCGCATGTAAGCGGCTGCGAGCAACAATCCCCCTCCCACAACGGAAAAAATAAAGCGCTCCTGCTACCAGCACTCAAGCATGAGAAAAGCGGTAGCAAAGACACAGATTTGCAGTTACCCTAAAGACTACATTGTTCACCCAATAATTTAACATGCTGCAGGCTCTCTCTCCCGTAATAAGGGAGAAAGAGGTGACTCCATTTTCCAACGAGTGGGGAGAGATAACAAACTACTCGCTGGTTTACGATGTTAAAAGTCTGTTATGTCGCTTTTTTCGAGCTCTGTGCCTGGAGCTTGCAAGGATCCCAGGCACACAGCAGATATTCTGTACAACACTGGGGTTTATGGTTCATTTTTGTATTGTGGGAAAAATCCGATTATGGCCAGTTCTCAGGATTGGACAATCCTTGCATAACCCAAAGATTCTCTGTACCTATTTGCTATTAACCCTGTTTTGCTGTACCTTCTTGGAATTGATTAAGTGATATATTTGAAAACTATATAAAATATATTCATGTTCCTGTGACAGAAACTTTCACAGTCATCTTTTAATAGAATGAAATTATACTGTAACTAAATACTTGTGTAGTGCTATTGATGGTTATTTTCTATTGATCTTTGCAGGACTGCGTATCAAACAGGAGCTGATAACCAGTTACCCTCAGGTGGTGGTGGTAAGAGTTCCCACTCCTTCAGTACAGAATGACAGTGATATAACATTATTGCGCCACCTTGAAAAGATGGGCTGTCGCTTGGCCAATCGACCTCAGGCCATATTGCACTGTGTTAACAAGTTCTGGACGTTCCAGGAACTAGCTGGTCATGGAATACCATTACCTGACACTTTCTCTTATGGTAGGTAGAAATGGATCAGTTTGACTATCCTGCAAGCTTTTAAGCAGTATTTTACTTTGATTGAATTTAATAGATAAATAAACAATTAAAACTCTTTTTGGCACAGAAACACTTTCTGTAATGTAATGCTGTGACTCTAGTATCTACAATAGATGTCACCCTTATTATTCTAAATTTAGAGCACTATAGAAACTATAAATGTGTTTTCTTGCCAAACTTAGTTACCTCCTTTTTGTTATGAAAACTGTATGTCCTACTAGACTTTAAACCAATATTCCTGCTATTTACATCTCTTTGCAAAGAATAAAAGTGGAAGCATTTGGGACCAGAATGCTGGACCTGATTGAGAAGATGGTAGGTGTTTTAGGTCAAATGAAGTAGAGCTAGCAAAAGTCTAGTATAGTTTCAATTTAAGGTGAATTTATAATTTTGTTCATCTTGAGTAAATTGAGTGAAAAGAATGGGGTGGGGAATATTCTCCTTTACACTAACAAGTGGAAAGAGAAAACTGGGGATTAATGAATGCGGTCATGTTCTTGATTGTACAATAACCCATAATTTCTATCTATTTTTACAACAGGTGGTCATGAAAATTTTGCAAAAATGATTGATGAAGCTGAACCTTTGGGATATCCAGTAGTTGTTAAAAACACACGAGGTCATCGAGGTACATACAAATTTCATTTTGCCATTGAGTGTGTAGGCAGTAAAAACTTAGGTTCAAATTTTAGTTTTACTTTTTTATTAATCACTTTCCTTAAGGACAAAAGCCAAAAGGGGTGAAGGAGATTAAATATAGGATATATTTGTGAAGGCTGAATTGTTGAAGTGTCATATCTGTCCCAGCACATATGTATTCTGCCAAGAATCCACAACTGGATTGCATCTTGGTCATTTTATAAATGCAATTTGTGTAGACTCAATTTTAGTTGGAGTAGATCACCAGCAAATAGTACAAAGTGAAATTCTACCAACTGCAAAATTGCCTAAGGCATTTGCATGTTGGGTTTATTTTAGTACAGCTGAAGATATCCCACCAAAAGGTGTACATGAACTGACGCTTTCCTTTGTACACTGCCTTTTACCAATGTAAAAGGCCTCACTCCCATAGTTAGTTTGCTGCTATTTTTGGTACTTAAAGGAACATCCAGTTTACATTGGGGAACTTTTTAACTGACTACAAACTTCTCATACACCTTCCAAAGTCCAGAATTAGCTTCAGTTAAGTGTTTTCTCTGATATTTAACAATGTGGATAATGTTAGCAACACTGGAAGTAGTATTATGCTAACATAACATCGGTCTAGGATAGAGGCCTCTAAGTTAGAGGCAAGGACAAGCCTGTGGGTGAAAAGCTTCATAGGCACAATATCCAGCTTTGATCTCTGTTCATTGCCCTAAGTTTTCAAAGCTGTCATCACCTAGGGTATGTGACCATCAGGCACACTCTCATGTCTGAACTGTTCTCATGAGGGTCAGGGTCACTGAATGTCTACAGGACTTTTTAAAACAGCTGCACATTGCATGGACTTGTACCAAGATCACTTTATTCATGAAGACTTCACCTGCTTTGATTTCAAGAACAGATGGTGTCTTTCAAACTAGTATTTGACAGCATTGCTGGTATTTCATGGAAATCAGAATCAGGCTTAATATCACTGGCATATACAGCTTTCTGCAACTTTTACCAATCCTGTACAGTGGCCCCTCCATACCAGAGAGCGATGCAGCCAGTTAGAATGCTCTCCGTGGTACATTGGTAGAAGTTTAACTAGTGTTTTTGATGACATATCAACTTCTTAAACTCACATTGAAATATAACCGCTGTCGTGCTTTCTATGTAAATGCTTCAATGTATTAGGCCCAGGATAGATCTTCAGAGATGCGGATGTCCAGGAACTTGAAACTGCTCAACCTTTCCCTCTGTGTATATTCACTCGACCTTCCCTTCCTGAAGTCAACAATCATTTCCTTGGTCTTAGTGATATTGAGTGCAAGGCTGTCATTGTGACACCACTCACCCAGCTGATCTATCTTATTTCTATATGCTTGCTTCGCACCTTCTGAAACTCTGCCAACAGTAGTTGTGCCTAGCCACACAATCATGAGTGTAGAGAGAATAGAGCAGTGGGCTAAGCACTCATCGTTCAAATGAACCAGTGTTGATTGTCAGCATGGAGTAGATGTTATTTCCAACCTGCACTGACTGGTCTCCCAGTGAGGAAATCAAGAATCCTGTTGCAGAGGGAGGTATAAAGACCCAGGTTTTGGAGCTTGTTGATTACAATTGAGGGTATGATAGTGTTAAATGCTGAGATATAGTCAGTAGCCTAATATAGGTATTGTATAACTATTATCAAGGTGATGCAAGACTGAGTGCATAGCCAGTGAGGTGGCATACATGTAGACCTATTGTGGCAATAGTCAAATTGCAGCTGGTCCAGGCCCTTGCTTAGGCAGGAATTGATTCTAGCCAAAACCGACCGCTCAAACCACTTCACCACAGTAGATGTGAGTGTCACTCACTGGTGAAGTTTTTTCTCATGTTCCCTTTAAACATTTTATCTTTCATCCTTAAACCATCCTTAAATACTTAAAGCCTTTTACCCTATCTATACCCTTCATAAATTTTGTATATGTCTTATCAAATTTCTCCTTAATATCTGATGCTCCAGGGAATACGGTCCTAACCTATTCAACAATCCCATACAACTCTGGTTCTCAAGTTCAGCAAAATCTTTGTAAGTTTTCTCTATACTCCTTTAATCTTATTGATATCTTTACTGTATGTAAGTGAGCAGAACTGTGCACAATACTCAAAATTTGGCCTCACCAACTTAGCTGCAGTTTGCATCCACTGTAGACTTATTGTGATAGGCAAATTGCAGCAAGTCCAGGTCTTTGCTTAGGCAGGAGTTGATTCAAGCCATCCCCAGCCTCTCAGTGTACTTCATCAGAGTAGATGTGAGTGCAACTGAGCGATTATCATTGAGCAGCTCACCCTGCTGTTGGGCATTGGTATGATTGTTGCACTTTTGAAGCAGGTGGGAACCTCCAACTGCAGCAATGAGAGATTGAAGATCTCCTTGAACAACCCCGCCAGATGGTACACCATCAGGGCCTAACACCTTGTGAAGTTCACCCTCTTGGAAGCTGATGTTAGAACATCAATGGAGACTGAGATCACAGAATCACCAGACGCTGTAGGGATTCACACAGGTGTAGCTTTATGTTCTATTTCAAAACGTGCATGCAGTCAATGACTGCACTCAAAATGCCCATAAGGGCATACATGCAAAACTCAGAACAGGAAAGTTCTTCCACTCCATTAATGTGCAGCTTATTTGGATCATGAAAATAGTTTGCTTATAGAAAATGCTAGTGCCCCTTTTTAAATAAAAAAATAATAAAGCTTATTCTTTATGGTTCTGACAGAAATTGTGCATTGTTACATAGTGGAACAGAATGTAAACAGAGCTTTACTTGTTTGTCATTCCCTTCAGGTAAAGCAGTATTCCTGGCACGAGACAAGCATCATTTATCAGATTTATCTCACCTAATACGACATGATGCTCCGTACCTTTTCCAGAAATATGTAAAGGAATCTCATGGGAAGGATATCCGTGTAGTGATGGTGGGAGGCCGAGTAATTGGTGCGATGTTGCGCTGCTCCACTGATGGAAGAATGCAAAGCAATTGTTCACTAGGTGAGATTTTGCACTTAGAAGTCTTACTTGAAAACTTGTGGCTCCTCCAGAATCTCTGTTAATAAAGTCAGTAGAGAATTATTTATACAAACTTTAATTCCCAACTTTGATGTGAGTTAAGATGGGAAAAGTTGAGGCATATAATCACAAAATAAAAGCTGTCCACAATTAAATCTGATTTGATTTCTAATCACTGTTTTCACAGAACTAAAGTGATAGTGTGGGGGAAGGGCTGGGAGGCGAAGAGAGCAGATATTCTTGCCCTTATCTTGGCTTTTGGGTCTAGAGGCAATGGCAGAATTGGGTCTAAATCCATAGTAAATGGAAATTGCTGGGATGCAACTCATCAAACTGATTGCCCACTGTAAAAATACTACATGTTAGCAGTGACAAACAAACAAAACTCTGCAGATGATGGAAATCCTAGCAACATATGCAGGTTGCTGAAAGAAGTTGGCAAGCCAGGCAACATCTGTGGAAAAGAGTAAACAGTCGACATTTCGGGCCAAGACCCTTCGGCAGGACTGGAGAGAAAAAAACTGAGGAGTAGCTTTAAAAAGATAGGGGGAGGGGGGAAGAGAAACAAGATGATAGGTGAAACCTGAAGGGGAGGGATGAAATAAAGAGCTGGAAAGTTGATTGGTGAAAGAGACAGAAGACCATGGAAGAAAGAAAAGGGGGGCAGGAGCACCAGAGGGAGGTGATGGATGGGCAAGGAGATGAGGTGAGAGAGGGAAAAGGGGATGGGGATTGGTGTGGGGAGAAGGTGGGTTCTCCTCCAACCTGAGTGGAGGCCACGACTGACGTCAGAATGGGAAGTAGAATAAAACTGCATGGCCACTGGAAGATCCCACTTTTTCTGATAGACGGAGTGTAGGTGCTAGTGAAGCAGCCTCCCAATCTACGGTGGGTCTCACCGATACGCACCAGGAGCTCTGCATACAGTAGATGACTCTAACAGACTGAGGTGAAATGTCACCTCACCTAGAAGGACTGTTTGGGGCCCGGGCTGTTAGTGAGGGAAGAGGTGCAGGGGTAGGTGTAACACTTGTTCTGCTTGGAAGGATAATTGCCAGGAAGGAGATCAGTGTGGAGGGACAAATAGACAAGGGAGTTGCATAAAGGTTCTGCAGAAAGTTGGGGGCGGGGAGGAAAAGATGTGCTTGATGGTGGTCACCTGTTGGAGGTGGCAGATTCCTCTTTCTCCAGCCCTCTATCTCCTTCACCAATTGACTTCCCAGTTCTTTACTTCACCCCTCCCCACTCCCGGTTTCACCTTTCACCAACTACCTTGTATTTCTTCTGTGCCTGATCGAAGAGCTCTTCTTGATGAGACTATCTTTAGTAGGAATTCTGTCTATTAACATCTCACACCATGCGCAAAGCAACTTGCAAATTTACCCCTATTCCCAAACTAAAATATTTTAAAGTAACTGTAGTTTGAAGTGCACATTTGTAAAATAATAATATCTGGATAATTTAATTTCCCTTCAAATGCATTATTTGATTTTGCTGCTAGACATTTTTAATAAATTTCAACAGATTGTCTCCATTACTATTAAAAGCCAGAACTGGATGAAATGTACAGGATAACACTAAGGGGCAGAGGGAAAATCATCCATTTGTTGTATTGTGAAAACAAGGAATTACAAATTGAAGATTCTAATTATGCCTACAGATGTTGCTAGTTTTCTGCTGGCAATGTTAGCCGATTCATTACTGTTCATAACAAACTCAACAGCTTCTGGTCAGGAGTAGAGTTATAAAAAGATTCCAGGTCACAATAGGATTTCATTCCTGAAAAATGTTCATAATTAAAACTGGTTGGGAGTTGGAAGTGAACAAAGCATGTGAAAAAGGATCACAGATGTATTTGTGACAATAAAACAGAAGGTACAGGAAGAGTAGCCGCCAGACTCAAGAGTGTGCAAGTCGGTCTGTTCAGCTTGACCCTATCCCTTGAAAGGGAGAGCAGATTTAAAATGCCCTGTCCCTGGGGCAGTGGCCAGAAAATCGATCCCATCCTTCCTGTTGATTTCCGTAATGCTCATTTGTATGTACAAGGTGTCCAAAAGTAAGCTGTCTGTAATGCAGGGAGGGCCTGTGTTTGCATATAGTTTGTGTTGAGCTCCATTCAGAACTCCTGTGATCAAAAAGGCTTTGGGCAAAATCAGTGGTTGCACTGTTAAGTTTTGGTGATGTCCGTATTGCAACTTCAGGATAATGACTACCTCTAGCAAGAACAGGCAAAGCCAACTTCCACTGAACTTTAAAAGCACAATCATCAATATCTTAAGGAGCATCAGTGAGCACAGTTTGATTGATCAAGCATAGACTAGAAGCTATTGACTTGGTAATAAATAGCTTGTCTGGTAATCCATGAGCTTCTGTACTTAAAAGGTTCACGTGAGGTTTATGAACCCATTTGTCTGGATGGGTGTGGTCATAACAGCACTCAATGAGCTCAACCATATCAAGGCAACAGTTAGCTTTTCTTTTGTCCCTCTTGGTAAACATGATATCCAGCTTATGCACCATCTTGTGATCGCAAGACCCTGTTGGACATTGTTAATGTGGAATGCTGCAAATCCAATTCATCGGGGCAGACATCGGGGAACCTGCGTGGCATTGATTGCAGGAGAGAGATGTCGGAGTTGCTGCACTTCACCAGAGGTGGTGTGGCGCAGCGTGCAAGCTGGAGTCGGTCCCCAATGTTCACTCGGCAGAAGACGAGCTGTATTGTGGTCGACACAGATTTCTGCAACATTCATGGACTCAGGGGCTTGGACTTTTTTTTGTGTGACTGTATTTATTTATATCTTGCATGTGTTTGCTATCTTAAATGTGCCTTGTGCTGTGTGTGACTATCGGTACTGTGTTTTGCACCTTGGCCCTGAAGTAATGCAGTTTCATTTGGCTATATTCATGTATGGTTGAATAAAAATTAAACTTGAACTTGAAATGGCATATACAATGACAGAAATTTGGTTATATCAGCAGCCTCTCCTCTTGACATTTAAGAAGGACAAAACTGCAAAACAATGAGCTCAATATCTCCATGTTTTCATTGTAAATCTTACATTAATGCTGCCTTTGACATATATTGCCATTTAAAAAGAATATTCTGAAATTCACTGTCTTGCAGCACTGTGGGAGTAGCTGCATGAGGAGGTCAATAGTGGTTTTAGAACATGGCCCAATTTGAGAATGGTTTGTATTTTTGTTTGAATGGTTTGGTGAAGAAAAACCAGAGATGAATAGATGCATGAATTGGCTATTTGGCTTGTAGTTGCACACCAAGCAATAAGATCATAGCCGATGTTTTACTTCAGCAACACTCTTCACCATATCTCTTAAGTCTTCAATATCCAAGAATTTATCTGTCTTTGCCTTGAGTGTCCTCCACAAATCAGATTTTACAACCTTTTTGGATAAAGAATTATAAACATTTACTAAGCTCAATGAAAAATTTCTTATTTGTCTTGAATGGGCTGCTTTTTTATCTTGATGGGTTCTTGATACTACAACCATGAAAACTATCATCCCTGCATCTACCTAGTCCGGGTTCCGTGAACTGTTTCATATTTTAATAAGTTTTTTTTGCTGACTCTACAGAATATAGGCACATCTTATTTAACCTCTCCCTTTAAGACAAACCTTTGCCCTGGAGTCAGTCTAAGAAATCTTGTGCTTGTTTTGTCACAAGTGCAAAGTTCCATGTGTAGGGAGACTAGAGCTGTTTATGGTATTTCAGTATAATCATACCAGGACCACAATTGTCGTAAGGTGTCACCATGTTGTATTCAAATTGACTTGCAGCAAAAGCCAACGTGATATTTGATCCCTTGTTACATTCTACCATCAAAAAATGATTTATGTAAGTGAGCACAAAATGTAAACGTTGGCATTTGGTATTAGGAATAAAGTAATGACTTTAATCCAAGATTTGTGGAATTGATATAGTGTATGCTGATTAAATTTATTATCTGAGACCCTGTGAGGCCACCGTCAAGGTCAACCATGGATGTTGCATTCTAGCTATCTAGATGTGCAAGCCTGGTCAGTACAATATGGAGAGAAAGCTTCTGCCCATGTAGCAATCTCCCCTTCTCCACACATCTGATGAATCCAAAGGAACGGCAGAGACCGATACAGTTTGGCACCAGCAGCATTGCAGGAGTTGCCAGTCAGTGTCGAACTCAACATAAGGCTGCCTTAGGGACTCCAGCTCCAGGTTTTTTCCCTTGGGGTTTATTCTCAAACCCTTCCCCATGAGTGGGTATAGCCACAAGGCAGTGGAGCTTTGAGATCAGAGTTTTCCTCCTTGATGAACTGCCAACCATGACTGACAAGCCCCATCTGGCTGAAGTTATGGGATTTAAGGTGCTAGTAACTCGCCTTTTCCCCTTCTCCTCTCAGTAGAATAATTCCACCGGGCTTAGTAGCTAAACCGTACGTGAAGGCCAGGAGCTGGACTTGTTTGTGAGTGGCTATTTGAGGCATATGACATTGTGAACATTTAATATGTGAACATTTAATAGATAGTGGGAGCTTGTTCCATTACCTCCACCAGCTATATCAACCTTGAGAAACTATCTTGAGACCCACACACTGCCTCTAGATAAGCTCAAATTAAAATAATCTTGGACTAGAAGTCTGAATTTTAATTTTGCAGCACAGAATCTAGTTAGAGGCTTCATGTAGAAAACAATTGTTTCATGAGTAACCATGTACAAATAGTCTTTCTCTTTGTTAATACTGTTAATAATTATCATTTCTTTGAGTTCTGAACTGATGTTTTTTTTTGTTTGACAGGAGGTGTTGGTGTGCTGTACCAGTTGAGTGAGCAGGGCAAGCAGTTGGCAATCCAGGTTTCCAATATTTTGGGCATGGACATTTGCGGTATTGATCTGCTCAGAAAAGATGATGGTTCATTTGTAGTGTGTGAAGCCAATGCAAATGTAGGTTTCAAAGCCTTTGACAAAGCTTGCAATTTGGATGTAAGTAGTATCATAGCGGACTATGCCCTGTCGCTACTGCCAAGCAGACTGACCAGGAAAATGTCACTTCTTTCTGTAGTTTCTAGTGCTAGTGAAACAAGTGAGCCAGAGGTGGGGGCTCCTGCTAGCTCCGTCCCAGAGAGTGTATTCACTATGAGTGTGGGATCGAGCTCCAGCGAGAGTGACCCTGAAATAGTGGAGGTCAGGGATACTGACACTACTGTTTCCAGGTCCATGCACACTGTACTGCCTGAGCCAGGCTACAACATGAACAATCTCATAAATACTGAAATTAAAATATTGAGTGAGTGAAAAGAGGAAGCTCTACTAACAGGTATAAACAGAAGTGCTTTCCTAGCTCAGCTGGATGAAAAGGATAAAGAATTATCTAAAAGGATGTGATGTAATTTTTTTTCTTGCCTTTTAACTATTAAGTCTGAATTTGTGCATAACCCTGATTGATTACAACCATCAATCCACTCCAGGTGGGTTATCGTGTCTTGATGCCATTGGGGTTGGTGGAAGTATTTGTTATCCACGACCTTTAAACTTAAATCAGTAACACAATAGGATGATTGATTAAAAGACATTGCCTTGCAATAAGAAGGTAATTGGTTAATGTCTTAAAGGCAGATACCAGTTAATGTTGTGGGGGGAAAGCCTTCATCAGTTCTAGTTGGGAAATGCATTGCCTCTACTTGACATCTCCCTATGTTGGCATGGTTGAATTTCTACATTTTGAGTCAATCTCTTACCTCTGTACAATGAACTGCCCTTCTATGTTATTTTCCTTTCCTTAGATTAGGTAATTTTCATGTTCCTTGTTTTCTGTTTGCTATATTAGCAGAGCTACTTGATAAAATCTGCCTATACAGAACATTTTTCAGGAATTTTGGTGGGAACAGTTCAAGCTTGTTGTGCTAATTAACAAATCTGACATTATACTGACAGTATACTGGAGCATGTAGTCACTTATAAACTTGTGTTTCAGTTGGCTTCAAAACAAATTAAGGATGATGGGGAAAAATTACAGCACACACCAAATATAATACAAACTGCAATTTTGATTCTTCCACTCATTAAACAGAAGATTTTTAAATTGTAGGGTTAAAATATTCAGAAAATAGAATCTTGCAGAAAATTAGAGAATTTAATTGGTAGTGTGAAAAACTACATGGTTAATCATCTGATAATCTGAATAGATTTTGGAGTTTGGAATATGATGTCTGCCAGGCAAATTAATGGATAAGGGAGGTTATGTTGATATGAGACTAGAAACAATGGGAAAATAAGTTGCTTGGAAGAAGTTTCCCTTTGTTTTAATGTGAGAGTATCTTAGTGGAGATTCAGTTATGAGATCAATAAATTCTTCATTTTTATCAACTCAATTGATTAATTTGTAACTCCATACAAACAATCTTAGGCATAACATGGAAATAAATGGGTTTTGTAGTCTCATTCTTTGACAATGTCCTTTTGCTTCACGAGTAACTAAGTTGATATGTGGTATGAAGCCCGTGTTTTCAATCATTTTAATTTTGCTTCCCAACACTTATACCAGCATTACAGTTTAAAATGAACATAAACTAGTTGTCCCATTTGAACTATTGTCTCCAATATTTTTACCCTGTTTATTATTGTGCATTATGCTGAAATGTAAAATGCTTATCTGCATAGTAACCAGCTGATTTAACAGGTGAAGTCCACAAGGCGCCATATACACACACATACATAGTATCTCAAAGCTAATAGGAATTCAAAAATCATTTTACATAATTCAAAATCACAAATTTGATGTTTATATGCCAAAATACCACTATCTGTTAGATAGGTAATATCCACAAAATTTGTGATTATAGAGAGATGGACTGGATTATCTCAGATATATCAGAAGCCAGCTGCAAAGATGGTCATTGAGCCTCTGTTGTAAAAAGATAGTGTCTGTATTTATGAATTATAGATTCCAATATGATTAATACATTAGCATTATATTGTGCTTTTTGAGTTTCAGAAATTAGTGAGTTTGAGTGCACATTACTGATTGTGTGTCTTTTGGAGTATAAATGTCAGCAAGCATAAAAAATTTATTTAGAAATACTAGAGATTCAAAAATAGTTCAAATATAAGCTTTTATCATCATCACTGTTGTAAATACTTAAAAGCCATCATCTTATCTAGCTATTGCATAATAAAAAATCAAGTAAAATGGCTCCATTAAGTGGCAATTAGTAGGTGGGATTAACTGCATACTAACCACATTAATGGATTAAATATACCAATTTTTAAAAAATGACAATGTAGTATTAAAAATAATTATTACATTGGGATTGAAGTAACCTGATTTGGCCATAGGATTTGTTCATTTGCTGAATTTTGGCCTATTGCCCAAAGAAATTGGCTTGAGATGCTGAAAAGAAACCAGATCTCTAAATGTAATAGAAGTATTACTGTATACAGGACTCACTATGATTGCATGCTCCACAATAAGCTGCACATGTATCTCACAAATGCTTACATATTAACGCAAACATGGTGTTAGGCACTCTGCACCATTGCTATCCAAGAAAGCTCGGAAGTAGTTTGTTGATCTGTGAGTAATTAAAGCAGTAAAAGACAGGTTCTGACTGCAGTGATGGGTACATGAAGACCATAATGATTTGTGTCTGCACAACAGCTATGTTTTATTTAATTAATTCCTTCTGGGAGAACTGCATTTACCCAACATATAGAGAGAAAGTGGTGAAGATGCTTGGCAGGACACACATAATCTATGGAACGAGATAAACAGAGATACCATTTTAGATCTATTTTTCTTGCATGTAGCATTTTCTGTTTTTATTCTGATTTTCAGAAGCTAGTTCTTTTTGCAGATGTATTATATATAATTCAATTAACTTGAAAATTATTGCAGTTTTAAAGGAGCTGAAAGATTTGCACCAATATTTCCTTGAAGTAATTGTCTTTTTCAGATGGTTTGTGAATATTTACTTCTATAAAGTATATAATGTACTGCAATTTTTAAACATCATCTATTTTGGAAAATATCTCAAATTCCAGGCGTTACTTTCAAATAATAATCTGACTACTTCAACTCTTCTCCAGCTCCCGCTTTTCAATAAATATTAACAATTCTTGGAAACATTTCAGCTGCATTAAGGAGTAAAAAAGGACCTACTTCATGCAGTTAAACATTGACTAAAAATCTTAAATATTTTTGCATACAATTTCTTGACAACTAAAGACATAAATACATCACTTTGACTTTGGTGTGCCTGGTCTAGAGGGACAAGGGAACTAATCTCCAGGAGGAAGTATAAACAGTACCAAAAAATTAAAACAGATTTGGTTCTTATTTCCAGTAGTGTTTGTAATATTCTGGTTTTGACTCCAAGTCATAAAGCCTACTAATGTTTGCTACTCAAACTTGCCTTTGAAGTGCCTGAGAGTCACCAAGTATAACTGTCACCTAATCTTTACCGAAGTAAAAACAAAGGAGAAGATGCAATTGTTTTTTGCACTTTTCTGAATGCTTTCAACAACAAACAGAAAATTCTGTGCAGTTAACATTTATTGCACAAACAATATACTTTCACAATCCTCACATTTTTTTCTAACAACATGGGTTAGCCTTGATGTTTTATCTAAAGAAATTCCTTGATTTCTCTGTACAAGTGATATTTTAAGAATGACAAGGTTTTAATCTAGATTAAATTGTAACTGGAAAAAAGAAGGCACATTTTCACATGCACTGTTAATGACTTTTTCTTTTTCTCTGTGTTCTCTTTGAATTGTGCCCTTGTGAAATTATGCATCTGTACAAAGGTGGCTTTAAATTTGGAATTTTCTGTCATCTTTGTGAACATCTAAAATTTGGGTAAATGAGTGGGGGAGTGTCTTAATGTTATTGAGGGAGAGACGTAACTAATGGAGCACATACGGTTTTTATGTGAAATTGGAGAGTTCTAAACTGATAGAAAATTACATACAAGTAGAGATGGTTTGCAATTTCAGAGCATTTAAGGGAATGAAGGGCCTCTCTGTTTGCACAAATAAGTCCTGAAAAATTTAGTGTAATTAACTCTGGCAACTGAAGAGTGACAATTTTTTTTTTAAAAACAGTAGTTCAGCATGAAAATGGTGATAAGGAAGCAACAGGAGTGTTTTTGATGCACTGCCCCATCTCTTTCAGTAACTTAAAATATTAAAGTTTTTACTTAGTAATACTGTGACAAGTTGCATATGCAATGGTTTGCACAGTGGAAGTATCCTGGTTAAAATAAGACATTAACACTTGAGTGAACCTGTGAGATAATTCATGATATGCAGTTAGCTGTTGAGCAAATCTAAAATTTAAATTGATTTTACTTTTATAATCTGCTAATGGTGATTTTAAACAAAAATTAAACATTGCAAGCTATACACTTGTGGAATTTTTTACAGATGTGTATTTCTTTACTTGCACAATGTTCCCTTCTATGGATTGTGTTCTGAACGTAAACAACAAACAAGGGTCATGTAGTTGCTAACCCAGTGCAATGTAGTTATCAGAAATAATTGGAGGAAACAAATAAGGACACGATAATAACTTTAGTTATGAGATCCACCACTCTGTACCAAAAATACTAAAATGTTGCACAATATTTAGATGGGAGACGCTGGCAGAAAATATATCCTTTCATTCTAATTTGGTTTGAGATGTGAGCACTGGAACAGAAATATTATTACCGATCTTTAGCACTTGCAACACCTTCAGAGGATTTCTTTAACATAATCCTTGAAATTGTAAGTGGGTGTTCTAGGATCGGCATGATAGAACAGGCAGAGAAATAAAGCGGGGGGAAAAAACCTGGAATTCCTGATTTAGTGTTGAATCACATTCCAACACCTGTCACTTTGCACTAGCAGACTTCAGAGCAGTTCATTTTAGAGTGTGAAACTGAGACAACTATGCCAATCCTGATACTTGGGTGTGTTTCCAGATCAACTGAGGGAGAGCAGGAGTGGAAACCCTGTCTTATTCTTCGGGCATAAATAATATGTTATGCATATTTACGTAGGTAGGAATTAAATCATTTGTATTTAAGAGAAAAATGTATTTGAACATCTGAAAATGAGTTTATGCTTTTACAGCTTATTTCATAAAGTGTTCTTTAAACATTGGGGTAGGAATGGGAGGGAAAGGTATGAAAATGTACACTGTATGAATAAGCTGTAAGTGTTCTGATGCACTGAACTGTACAGCTATGAAGTTGAATTTATTGATGGTTTTACTAACTGCTTTTCTCTGTAGAGCATTGTTTAGAGCAAAATTGTTTTTTTGTGAAAGTATGCCTGCATGCTAGACTGGGTGCCTTGCTCAAATGTGATTGATGCAGTAGTCAGAAGGCCACAAATAAGATAGGGTATAAGGCATTTGCACAACCAGGTATCCTTGACAACATTAGGAAAATAATTGAGGCAGTTTTACATATCAATTCTTGATGATTTTGTGTAAATTACTTTTACTGGAGATAGCTTGGGAGATGTGCATTACACTTGTTTTCAGTCATCCTTGTTGGGATAAGTTAGCACCATTTCCATTCTGGTCAATGTATTGTGAAAAGTAACCCACTACTTTTTTCTTTTTGGGTAAACTACAGTAAGCTAAAAGGTGATGCAGTTTATTATTTTCAGAATGTATATCCTTGATTTTACATTGCACTTGCAACATGGTTTGTGATTTAGGATCTGCCAGTAGTGGAATGTGCAATTACCTTGTCTTCAGGATCAAACAGCCAGGAGTTGTAAAAGTGACTGTGGCATTCAAATAGTGCAAAATAAAATTAGAGTATGCATTCTGTTCAGATAATCTATTAGACCCTTGGGCTGCAGTTCTGAATGGTGTAATAATGATTTGCACCAAAAGGACCTTGTATATAAGTTGTGAATTTTTATAAACCTAAATTTGTAGCTTTTTTTTTATCTTGTCCAACTGGCAGCTAGAATTTGAAAATTTATAAATGCGTAAATTTTTCATCTTTTTTCACAGAAAATGATATTTTATAAATTTAAACTTTTTAAAAAACATTTTTACTTTTTAATAAATATTGTTCTACTTGTGATTTGTCATTTGAATATGAAACTAAAATAGAAAATGTTCCACTTGTAGACCTGGTGCTACTTTATGTGCTACTTGCGCCGCTTTGTTGTACAGCTTTTTTGTTGACATCTGAGTAACTGCAGCCCAAAGGTATAATAAAACATATTAACTCATTTTATGATTTTGATTCTGATGATATGAGTGATATCCTTTGCCATAAATGCAAACTATCCTTTTGCTTTTGCCATGAAGAAACAAACTCTTCTCTATTTTGGTCTTTTTTGGCAGTCATCTATTACAACAGTGGGTTACTAATTTATTTTTGCATTCCGTGTGTGTGTGTGTGTGAAAGAGAGAGAGAGCGCATATGTATGTTTTTTTGTGATTTGTAAAGATGTGAAGAGTGTGGTTAAATGGTAAGTGGTTGACTTGCATTATTTGAAAATTTGAAGGACTAATGAAATTGAGAATACTTGGTAGTGGGTTCATGAACATTTGAATGGAAGTAAACTGAATTCTTGAAATCAGTATTGTACTTTCCTTCCTATGTGTATGTGAATTTTTAACAATAAACCAACTGGAGTTTTACTACGTTTGTAGATGGATAAATGGTTGTGATGTGAACTACACAAATGACAGAAAACATGATAACATTTACTTTCACATTCTTAGAATATTCTTGTCTTTTAAGATTCAGATTAAAAGCAAGCACTTCAAACAATACATGATAGAATAACAGGATACCTCTATTTAGATGCTACTCTTAAAATGGAAAAAATGTGCAGGGTATATAATTTCAGCAGAATACTAAAAGGGCCTTAAATATGTTGCTTACCCCTTCCTCCCCCATTTCACCCCTTGTGGTTTTGGCAGTAGCATGATTACATTCTGAACCACTATTACACCATGCATTTCTTTTGGCCTCTATGGAACTAAATAGTTGTGCAAGGTCCACAAGGTAGTGAATATTAAAAAAAATAAATCCATATTCTTTGAGTTAAACATTAATAATAAAAACTGTAATATTATATTTGTTAAGCAACACCACACTATAGATCCAAGTTTGTGCGCTTTTCTTCCCCCAAAGAATGTTAGTCATCTATCAACCTAGACCATTTTGCAGTTATCACTTTGGAGCTTACAGAATGTTTTATGGATCTAGCAGTTTTTAAAACTCCCTCAAGTGATATTTAAATAACTAGTTGAAAAGTCACAGCTGTAGTATTAGTTACATTGATCATGATTTAAAATTTGTTTCAAATTTTCTAGAATGTAATAAAATGATTCACAGAAACTAACATTTATTAAGCTGTGTATTTTCCAACAATTGAGCCATAAACGGTTACATTGTGCACTGATGTATTATACTACAGTGAAACAACCTTTTTGAAAACATATTGCTAAGAATTTGTAAAATTTCAACATTTAACCACTCATTGCACTTAGAAGTTGGTTTTGGATTTTCATTGGTTTTGTACGCCACAACTGCCTTCAGAACCAGTGTTCTTTGCTTTCTACTTGTAAATTTTGACAATGATTTATTGGATATCATGGGTGGGATTTTGGTCATTTTTGACCAGAAAAACCATGTGGACTAACAGAAGTGCCCAGCTCTTAGATTTGTACATCGTGGCCCATCAAGTGCCCATCCTGGTACTTTATAAACTGAGATTCTGGCTCTCCCAGCCTCGAAGACATCAAGTTCCAGATTCCCATAAAATTTAATTCCTTTAATCATAGAGATGGCCTTTATTTTTGGCATTTTTAAAAATAGCACCAAAGACAAGAAAATCTGCAAACATTGGAAATCCAAGCAACACACACAAAATGATGGAGGAACTTGGCAGACCAGGGAGTGTCCATGGAAAAGCGTAAACAGCTGACATTTTGGGCTGAAACCTTCACCAGGACTGGAAAAAAGGATGAGGAATTAATAGGGCTGTTGCTTGCTTCATCCTATGAATTAATGCTGGGAAAAAAAAAGATGCTGTGTTCATTGAGAAACATTGTTAAAGTGAGTGGCTGGAGACATGGGCATGATGACTCTAGGGGTAGAGCCAGTCTTGGAATTATTTAGTAGACTGAAGGATATTGGGCACGTTTGGCTATTTTATCCTCCTGATTCAAGGTCTTAATCTGTAGCCTGTTTTTAGTTTGTTCATGTAGACATTGTTTTAAACAACAAGATCTCAGCTTCCACAGTTCTTTAAGTTCCAAATCCTCTGAGGATATTACAGAGGATATTAATCCTCTGGGGATAAGTTCCAAATCCCCAGAGCTCTAGTTCTTTTTTTAGTGTAACACCCCATCCCACTCCATAATCTTAATGATCTTAAATGTATGCTCTTCGTATTTGCCCTGCCTAGACCTCTCAATATTTTGTCTTTTCTAAATCTGCCTTGTGCCTCCCTTGACCAAAAGAAACAAGTTGACATGGTGGGACTGGGAGGAACATAGCTCAGTGCACATCCACAACACTGGTCAAGTACATTATCCTTCTAAGTGTACAAGATATTGGTATGTAGTGTAGAGGTTATACTCACCTCTGTCTTTACTGTTACACAGTTGCCTTTATTGAAATACCAAATATAACAGATAACAATAGAAATAAATGTAGATTCTGTTCTGTTTCTAACAGTGCTTAGTAACTTTTATTCTGGTATGCTTGTCATTATTAAGTGTTGGTGCTACCTTTTTGATAAATCTGCACTGCCACTTTACAATGGTGGAAAACCCCTGCTGTGTTAGGTTGCTCTCCACTAGTTCATCTGCTATTTGCAGTTTTTGATCAATTTTGGGTTGGATTTCAGATTTCCAAAACCGGGGAATTATTTTGGTGTCAACCAAGATGGTTAGTCATTTTCTGTATTCCTAACTCTGTATTCCTACCCCACCACTCCCATTCACGAGGACTTTTATGCTATGCATAACACAGTTGATGTATTAACACAAAACACTGACTTGTACAGTAGTTGTGATAGCATTGTGAAACATTTGGTGTTTTATAAATACATGGCTGTGGGGTTGACTCATTTATTTTGTATGATACTGGCTTTTAACTGCCGCAGGTAATGCTCACAATCTCATTTGCTGTAATATTTTGTTCAAGAAACACAAAGATAGTTTTCTGTTTTTATTAATATATTGCCAAAATATTGGAAAGTCTCAGTCCCCTTCCATGTGGGTGTTTGAAAATGTAACCACATCTCCATTTTGGCATTCAAAATTAATAACCTGACATAATAATATAGCAATTTTTTAGCACGAGTTAGCCCAATCATAAGGAGACGGTCCCTTTCCACCAGGATATGACAGTGCTTTTTTAGCCATTGTGAGAAGATGTTGGATTGTTGCAATCTCTTTTTTGTGTACAAACATCTTGTTGTCTTCCAAAGCCAGTTCCCCATATTCAATTGCCTGCAACAAGCCATGAGACCATTAAATGAAGATACATAAATAGCCTTTGATTAACACAGAAATTTTTCTGTTCTTTATTACCCTACAGGAATCTTGTGCAAGAGGCCATACAACCTCAAATCTACACTACAAGATCACAGACTTCCACCTTTCACTCCATCCTAAATCTTGACTTCAAAGCTGTATTGATCCCAGCTTTAAACACAATCCTTTCAAACAATTCAAAGAAAATCAGAATATTTCAAGTGAAGACCCCCCCCCCCCCCAAGAACCTAACAGAAACACATGGGTCCAGATACTTCTTTTTCCCTGAAAGTCGCCACACAGGAAGGGTAGGGTGATGAAAAAGGTACAGTAGTAGGTTTACCATCATCGTTGAGGTATTGAGTACAAGAATTGGAAAGTCATGTTATAACTTGTACAGTGCCATAGGTATTGGTGCTGAATATGTTGGACTTGAGTTATAAGGAGAGACTGGATGGGCTGAGATGTACTTTTACTGGAGTGGATGAAGCTTGGAGGATGACCATCCAAGTATATAAATCATGAGGAGCATAAGTAAGTGGATTATCACAGTCTTATTAAAAGGTACGGAACTAGACATAATTTTAAACTGAAAGGGGATCGTTTAAAAGTGACCTGAGGGGCAATTTTTCCCATACAGAGGGTGGAATGAGCTACCAGAGGAAGTTGCAGATGAGGATCCAGTTACAATATTTAAAAAGCCATTTGGACAGGTACATAGTTTGGTAAGGCTTAGAGCAGGGGTTCCCAACCTTTTTTTAATGCCAGAGAACAATACCATTAAGTAAGGAGTACATAGATCGCAGGTTGGGGAAACCCCTGGCTTAGTGATATTTTCAAAGGTAGGCAGTTGGACAAGTCGGGATAGATAGTAAGGTGGGATATAGGCGAGTTGGAACCAAGGGTCTGTTTCTGTGCTTATCCAAATAGCATTCCAGCCACCCATTCATGCATTTTTTATCTGCACTCTATTCCAGCTGAAACCTAAGTATACATTGGGTCGGGCATCCAATGGAAAGTTCTTGGTTCTATCCTTTCTATAGAGTGAAAATGAAAGACCATCCTTGTAGCATTATTTCACCCAATCTATTAATTTTATCTACAATTCTCTCACTTTAAATCTATGTCATCTAGTTTTAGACTCTCCTTCCTTGGGGGAAAATACTGTGACCATCCTCTATCTATGCACCACATGATTTTATGCAAGTTTTTAAGGTCATGCTTTAGCCTCCTGTGCTCCAGGAGAAATGTCCTAGCCTATCCTGTTTCTCCTCCTAACTCAAGCCCTCCAGTCCCAGTGACATCTCAATCTCCTCTGCACTCCATACTGCTAAGTGACACCCTCCTTACTGCTGGGTGTCCAAAACGATTTAGTCAACAGTCAAGTCTATTTGCGTCAATTTCTAATGACTTGTGCATGGTAGTGAATTTTTGTCCTGAAACAGCAATGTGAAGTTTACCTTGCTAAAGTCTTGGAACAGATAATAAAGCCTTGCCAGGGTGTGAGCAATATTTCCAATCTTGCCGTTTTTCACGAGGAGCTCTTGGTTCCTCATGTCAAAAATCACATGTAGGATCTTGACTGCTTCTGCTTTCTGAGATGCATCTTAAATGCAGAATCAAACAATACAGAAAAACAATTAAAATCTCAGAAGAAATTCTTAAAAGCTTGTATAATAAAAAAGCAATTATTGACATTACATCTAATCACAAAGAAGGCACACCAGTGGGTCTACTTTATTAGGAATGAGGAGATTTGCTTTGTCATCAAAGACTTAAAAATTTCCTTAGTGGGAGAGTATTTTGATTGGTTGCAACACAGCCTGGTAGAGGCTCCAATGTGCAGGATCGCAAGGGGTGTAGAGGTTTGTAGATTCCATCATGGTCATAATTCTCTCCACAATCAAGGACATCTTCAAAAATGGTGCTTAAGGAATGCAGCATTATTTACAAAGGACCCTCATCATCCAGGACATATCCTCTTCTCTGTACCATTGGAAAGGAGGTACAGGAGCTTAAGGTATGGAATGATTTAGGAAAAGCTCCCCTTTTGCCGTTAGGTTTCTGAACAGTCCCTTTTTGCACTATTATGTCATTTATAATAATAATTTGTCTCTGTACTGTACTACCACAAAGCACTAAATTCTATGATAAACATCACTGATAATAAACCTGATTTGCTTCTGATTCTGACATCTTAGGAAATAGTGGACTAGGATGAAACATGGTGAAGACACTATATCCTAGTCTCCATGCATTAAATTATAAAGAGAGATGCTGTAGACTAGGATTTTATTCCCTGGAATTGAGAGAGTGAAGGAATGGTTTTACTGAAGTTTAAGGTATTTTAAGAATGGAGAAAGTATTTCCATTGTTTAGGGATCAAGGAGAGTACACTAAAAGAGTAAGTCATCCATTTCAGGACAAAAGGTAACGCTTCTGTTCACAATTTGGAGTTCTCTTCTACAAAGGGCAATTGAATGTATAATTGGCAACTTTTAAGTCTGATACTAATACATTTTATTAACAGTTAAGGTACAAGGGAATAGGTAGGTATGTGGTTGTCACGTATCGCCTATTATCTCATTTAATAGGAGAGGAGGCTTGAAGAAACTACATAGCTGGGTCTTGTCCATACATTTCTATGAACAGCTGGCATACATTCCTCTCTGAGGGGCTGCATTATCCTTAACCATGGGTAGCTATGTGCTGCAAACCACCCAAAATAAGGAAATAGTTGTCCAAAGAATACCTTTTGCATAATTGCATGATAAATGTGTGAACTATGAAAGATATAAAGAATATACAACAGTAAAAGAATCACTATTTGTGCATTAGACTTGGTTGTAAGCTGATACTACATATTAGAGAGCAATGTATCTTCAAAATGGTGGCTTTAGCACAAGTTAACTCAGAGGGTTGGTATGTGTACCATTTGATCAGCAGGTTTCAGTTACATACCTGACATTGAAATACTTTACCCATTCTGTATTTCCTGACATTTAGTAACTAGTAGAGAAGGAAAACACTCGAGTGAGTAAATTCATATGGTTCATTGCTTTACCTGAATGGCTAACTATACTGTAGGTAGATGGTTGGTATAAAATTTAGTTTATTATCCTGCCTATCAATTGGATCCAGTAACATGTTAAGCCGACCTGACATATCACTTGAAGGTATTTTCCATCTGGAACAAAAAATTTCTGGAGTACAATTAGTTTAGAGACCGAGAAAGATTAGCCACAACTCTCGTTTCTGGTTACTTATTGCTGACCTCTGCTGGAGAGACTTGTGGAATGGCAGAAGCATAAATTTAATCAATAGGATTAAAGTCTTAGCAAAGGGAATGGAGAATACAGACCAGTTAATTAGGAATTTGTACAAAGTAATAGCCAAGTCACATCACTTCAATTCTTGCTACTTCAGGGGTATTCGATTTTGCAGCCAAATAGAGATTGCATATTCACTGGAATACCAGTATCAGGCATGAGAAACTATGAGTATTATAATACAAGACTATTCCCAGCAAAATAGAGATGTTTTAAGTATTTAAAATTATTTTCATCAGATTGAACCCTGAAAATCAATTTCCAATTAGTCAATGAGAATAGAAACTGATTACTGAAAGATGAGGAAGAGGTTATGTTAAGATTTTATACAGTATTGTGAATATTTTGCCTCTGAAAAGTTGAGTTGAGAATACCTAATAACCATTACAACAAATTTTTAGATGGCTCCTGACAAATCTAGCAGAGTGTTTGCCACCACTTCTGTTGTTTTGAGAGGATGGTTTGTGACTGTTTCGGTCTGCACTGTCAAACAGTCAATAGCTTTATTGGTTTAGATAACATTTAAATAACATGGTAATTTTGGTGAGCTATAAGAAGTTTCCAAACCTCGTGGTGCTATGCTTCATCTAGGGTTGGTGACCATGATAGAGAATGAAAAAAAATTCAATTAAATAAAAATTAATTCTGATGTAAGAGCATTAGAGATTATGGCCCTAATATTCCAAATGCATGATTAGACAACTTCCAAACGCTACACTTATTTTACCTTTTTAGATTTTTTTATTACACTAAATCCTTTCCCTATTCACACTCTGAAGACAATAATTTATGTTAATTGTTTGACAATTAACACTCTGTGCCTTCTTATCACTCCTCGGCAAGTGGTTTCCAATATCATTCAGTTTAATCTGGTTCCTACATGATAACTTTGTTAAAAGTAGGGCTGTCAATTCAATATTTATTCTTGATGAGTGAGGAGAATTTTGATTTTAAGTGTTGAGAATTTGGGGAAAAAAACTTCCAGATTCTAACCTTGGAGACATTGTCCTTAATATTCTCTGGTTTCATTTCATGTTACTGACTGACTGACTGGTTTCATTTCATGTTACTTTCACAGCTTTTTGTATAAGTACTGTACTTTAAGAAAAGAGACAATGTTGTAGGCACTAACCAAAAACATCTTCCATATCAACAAGGCTGGTGCCAGATTCTGGTGAACTGAGGCCAGCTTTCCACAGAGATTTTTGTATTTCTGTCTCAACCAGTTCAGCCAAGAAATTTTTCCAGATATTGGTCACCTGCATGAAAATATTTTGTATATTTATTCATTTGAGAACTTTTTATTCTTTACTAGACAAAAATACTGTTCAAGTTAGTTTATTTATATGACTCATTCTCCAACATGAATACATCCAGACCAGATGGACTACACCCCAGAGTTCTGAAAGAGGTAGCTGAAGAGATTGTGGAGGCATTTTGCTCCTTAAGAAGGGAGGAAGGCAAAAGACACAAAATTATAGGCCAGCTTGCCCAAATTTAATGGTTGGTAAGATGTTAGAGTCCATTATTAATTATGAGGTTTTGGGGAGCTTGGAGGCAAATAGACTGAAGTCAGTATGGTTTCTGTTTTTTAAAAAAATCTTTCCTGGTAAATCTGTTGGAATTCTTTGAGAAAATAACAGGCAGGCTAGCCAAAGGAGTCAATTATGCTATTTACTTGGATTTCAGAAGGTCTTTGACAAGTTGCTGTATACAAGGCTGCTAAACAAGGTAGAAGCGCATGGTATTACAGGAGAGGTACTAGCTTAGACAGAAGATCGGGTGACTGGCAGGAGGCAAAGAATGGGAATAAAGGGTGTCTTTTTTGGTTGGCTGCTGTTGACTAGTCGTGTTCCATGTGGGTCGGTGTTGGGACCACTTCATTTCATGTTATATGTTAATGATCTGGATGATGGAATTGATGGCTAAGTTTGTGGATGATACAAAGATAGTTGGAGAGGCAGGTAGTCTGCAGAAAGATTTGGACAAGTTAGGAGAATGAGCAATTAGGTGGCAGATGGCATACAGTGTAGGGAGTGTAAGGTGGCCCATTTTGGTAGAAGGAACAAAGGTGTAGACTTTTCTAAGCAGGAGCGAACTCAAAAATCGGAGGTGAAAAAGGACTTGAGTTCTTGTGCAGGATATATTTTATACAAAATATAAAAGCAGTGGAATAATGCTGAGGCTATTGGTCAGACCACCTTAGGAGCACTGCATGCAGTTTTGGTCTGCATTTCTAAGAAAGGATGTTCTGTCAGTGGAGGAGGTTTATGAGAATGCCCTAGGAATGAAAGGGTTGACGTATGAAGAATGTTTGAATGCTCTGTGCCTGTACTCATTGGCAGGGGAAGGGATCTTATTGAACCTACTGAATATTGAAAGGCCTACATAGAATGAACATGGGGAGGATTTTTTCCAAATAATAGGACAGTCTAGGACCAGAGGGCACAGAATACAAAATCGTCCCTATAAAACTGAGATGCTGAGGAATTTCTTTAGCCAAAGAGAGGTGAATTTGTGGAATTCATTGCCACAGATGTGTTGGCCCAATTATTGTGTGTACTTGAAATGGAGGTTGCCAGGTTAGTGATTAGTAAGGGCATCAAAGATTAAGGAGAGAGGTAGTAGGATAGGGGTGAGAGGGAAAACATCAGCCATCATTGAATGGTGGAGCAGGCTGAATAGTTTAATTCTGCTCTTGTGTCTTATGGTCTTAATAATGCAAACCTATGCACAAAGTCCTAAAATGCTAAATATATTCCCACCCATCCCTATAATTAAATTGCAATAACCTACATAAAAAGAATTGTTGCCAATTTTAACTTCTTTCAGAATTTAAGCAGAGATGCCTGTCCATGATATCACTTTCTTATTTCAGGCATTTTGTTTGAGCACCAGGTATTCAGGTGTGATTAGATCAAGATTAAATCTGCTCCAGTTTAAGCAAAACAAATTAATTCAATTCATCTTCCAGTCCCAAAAAGTCCCCTTCCTGCTATAATATTGCCTTTATAATTTAAAATACTCTGGTTTTATGCAGGTTACATAATTCATTCACTACACCTATCTTTCGACAGGAAATACGACTTTTGCTTGTATGTATAGAAGTTATTAGCAGTAAATTTGAAATATTAACAATGGCTAATGAATTAAATTAATGCCTCTTGGTGACTCTGTGAGATTAATAGCACAAGAAACAGAAGGCATAGGTCATTTAGTCCCTTGTGTCTGCACCATCATTCAATCGGTTAAGGCTGATCTTTAACTTTAATGCCACTTTTCTGCACTATACACATATAGATTGTTTCTCTTCATATTTTAAAAGCCAACAATCTCTTTCTTAACTATTCTCAGCAAATGAGTAACCCACCTAGGTAGAGAATGTAAAAGATTTCTCATCTTCTAGGTCAGAAATTTCTCCTCTGTCCACTTTGGCCAGCCCCCTATTTTAAGGCCTTACTTCCTGGTTCTAGACCAGTCAGCGAGGCAAATATTAACTGTGCACCTACCTTGTCATACCCTTTTAAGTTTACTATATATTGAGATTACCTTTTATTCTTATGAATTCTGGACTGATAAATCTCTTAATTCCATTTGTGCTCTCACTAGGACCCAAAAAGATATCTCTCCTCTAGTACTCCAACCCTATATTTTTCCACATTGTCTTCTATCTGCCATGTCCTCACCTATTCATATAGCTTGTTCATATCCTCCTACACCTTCTCTGTAACTCAATCATGACCACGTTGGTTACCTAACTTTTCCCAGTTATCTGTTAATGCAGTTCATCTGCTTAGTGCTGAGAACCACAACTGGCATTAGTTCCTTTTGGCTAAGGATTATATCACAGGACTTGGTACTGGGAAACCACCTAAGTTTTTTTTTTCTAAATCTTTTTATTAATATTAATAATATGGACAAAATACAGATGATATATTGATAAAGAAATTACCAACATACACATTCCATTACATATGAAAAAAAAACATACATAATAGTTACAATATAAATGAGTTTACCAAGACATAAGCCATAAGATATATGTATGGACATAGTAAATCTAAATATTTCATAATGTATAATATAAAAAAACAGAAAAAAGAAAGAAAAAAAACAAAAAAAAATTTATATAATGCAGAACTAACTAATCTAATCTAATAACTATAGCTAATAAGTAATATAAAAGAAAAAAAAACAAACAAAAGAGAAGGAAAAAAAAAAGTGGGCTGTTTATAATATCTCACAAAAATAAGTATTCATCAATGCCGTCACTTCCGGTCCTCTCAAAATCCATAAGCTAAAAGCTGGGAAATCAAATGTACTTGGCAAAGGGTCATATTACATCATATGAAAATGTTGAATAAATGGTCTCCATAACTTTTCAAATTTAATAGAAGTCTCAAAAGTACCACTTCTAATTTTTTCTAAATTTAAACATAACATAGTTTGAGAGAACCAATTAAATACAGTGGGAGGATCAATTTCTTTCCAGTTCAACAATATAGATCTTCTAGCCATCAAAGTTAGAAATGCAATCATTCGACGGGCTGAAGAAGATAAATGCTGTGAATCTAACATTGGTAAACCAAAAATTGCGGTAATAGGATGAGGTTGTAAATCAATATTCAAAACCCCAGATATAATATCAAAAATAGCTTTCCAATATTTCTCCAACAATGAACACGACCAAAACATGTGAGTTAAAGACGCAATTTCAGAATGACATCTATCACAAATAGGACTTATATGAGAGTAAAAATGAGCTAATTTATCCTTGGACATGTGGGCCCTATGTACAACCTTAAATTGTATTAGTGAATGTTTGGCACATAACAATGATGTATTAACTAATTGAAGAATTCTATCCCAATTCTCACTAGAAATACTAAAACTAAGCTCTCTTTCCCAATCCTGTTTAGTCTTATAAAGGGGCTCTGAACGTATCTTCTAAGTTTCTATTAATCATTATTGTGATTAAATTTGAGCCCCTTATCTCATAAAAGATGTGTTGGTGAGGATCCAGAGCAGATTCACAAGAATAAACCCAGGAGTGAAAGGATAAACATATGAGGATTGTTTAATGTCTTTGGGCCTGTACTTGACAGAATTCAGAAGGATGAGAGGAATCTCTTTGAAACTTAACAGATACTGAAAGACTGGATATGGAGAGGATGTTTCCATTAGTAAGAGAGTATAGAATCTGAGAGCACAGCCTCTCGGAAATAAGGGGATGCTCCTTCAAAACAGAAGAGGGGGAATTTCTTGATCAAAAAAAGCTGAATCTGGAATTTGTTGCCAGATGTTTGTGAGGCCAAGTCATTGGGTATATATAGGGCAGAGACAGATAGGTTCTTGATGGGTAAGAAAGTTAAAAGTTACAGTGGAAGGCAGAGAATTGGGTTGAAAAAAAATCAGAATGTTTGAATGGTTGAGGAGACTTGGGCTAAATGGCCTTATCCTGCTCCTATATCTTTTAGTATAAACTGCTGTTGGAAATCGAATTTTCATATTAAGAGAGAAGCTGAATTGTCCTGGGCTAAGACAATGTCAGCAAGTATAGGAAGAGAACAGCCGTCACATCATGGGTAAAGCCTTCCTAACCATTGAGCACATCTACATGAAACATTGTCACTGGAAAGCAACATCCATCATCAGGGATCCCCACTGTCCAGGAAATGGTGTTTTCTTGCTGCTGCCATCAGCAAGAAGGTACAAGAACCTCAGGACTCACACCACCAGGTTCAGGAACAGTTACTACCCCTCACCATCAGGCTCTTGAATCAGACAGGATAACTTCACCTGCCCCATCATTGAAATGTTCACACAACCAATGGACTCACTTTCAAGGCCTCTTCATCTTATGTTCTTGATATTTATTGCTTATTTATTTAATATTATTAACTCCGTATTGCAGTTTGTTCTCTTCTGCACACTGGTTGAATGCTCTAGTGAGCTGTCTTTCAATTATTCAGTTATGGTTATTATTCTGTAGATTTATTGAGTAAACCCAAAGAAAATGAATCTCAGGACTGTATATGGTGACATATATGTACTTTGATTTACCATCAAGTAATATAACTTACTTTGAACACCTATGGAGCTGTTCCCAGTATGGGTAAATTGCCACTTAGCCTGACTAATTATGCTGGTTACACAATTCTGATGTTTACCTCTGAGTACAGTGAGTCTGCTATGTCCATCTTTTCTTGTTTGTAAAACACATTGGCCATATGGTAATACCCACCAGCTACGTGAATATCGGACACACCAAATACCCGAGTAGCATGGTAAATCTGTCAAAGGTAAATTTCTGCCATTAGTTTCTTTCAAATAGTTTTACATTCAATGACATATTTTGTTCTGTCAAGTAATGCCAGTGAACAAGCAGAATAGCTCAAATTTTAATCATAAATTCATCTATGCTATGCCCATTCCTGCTTGATATATATCAAAACATGATGCACTAAGACTGATTACCTGTGTTTCTCCCCCCCCCCCCCCACTAAACCCTGCCCTAGTGTTTATATTATGAGGGAAATGCATATTGGAATCTCTACAGCACACCTTTAGATTAGATTGCAAGACAGGTCTCCCTAATTGACATAGTATCCTTTGTTATTTGAAAATTTGTTTATAAGTGCGAAGCAGATTACTATTATTTCCTGTAGATAAAATTTAGTTTGGTAATGAAGTACTCAGAAGGTGTGTTGAAGGAAGAAGATGACACAATGGCACTTTATTGATCCACACTTAGTCGGTTCAGTTCTGCCAGTTTGTCACGGGGGAGCGGGGCGTGGAATTCATGCCCTCCTGGCTAGAGTTACTCCCTAACATTATTGTTCATCTGTCATTTTCCAGATAGAGGCACCTCACTGCTTGTTGTATTTGTGCAACTCACTGCCTGACTACTGTATGACAATTTATAAGGAGGCTCCAGTAATGTTGCAAGAAATGAAATCAATTTCCCACTATTGTTGAAGTGAGTGAAATCCCTGCTAAGTGAAGAATCAGATTTGGGAAAAAAGATGTCCTTAGAGCGAACATTCATTAGGAAAATGTATGCCAAGCAGGGAAGAATGGTACAGAATTTGAGACATAGAACAGGCCATTCAGCCCAACTAGTCCACAGCAGCACTCATGTTCCATCCCAGACCTTCTCATCTCTCCTCATCTAAATCTACCAGCATTGCCCTCTGTACCTTTCTCTCATGTATTTGCCCAGCTTCAGCTTAAATCATCAGTACTATTTTCTGCAACCATTTCCAGGGGTAGCAAGTTCCACATTCTTGCTACTCTTTAGGTAAAAAGTTTCTCTTTGAATTGCTTATTGGATTTTTTTAGTCTCTATATTGATAGTCTTCAGATTTGTTTTTGCCTAATTGAATCATTTTCACTGTATTCACCCAATCAAAATCTTGCATTGATTAAAAAAATCTATATATGGCATTGTGAGTGTTGAGATGTTCTTTCCTAGTACTAAAACATTCTTGTACTCATTTATACACCATTTAAAATTGTTTCCAATGTTCTAATTGAGGTATCAACACTATTACCCATTTAATTTCAAGTTTGCAGCCTTTCAAAATCAGTTTTTCTCCACTTTATTAACCTGATTCTTGGCATAGTGTTATGATTTTGCAGTGCATAATGTTAAGATCAATATTGCCTCATAGTTCCCCTCCCCTACCTACTCTAGGTCATTCCTTATGCAATAGACAAACATCTTTGTTAAATATTTCAAATATTGAGCTAGGAAAGAGACCTCTACAAATTGGTGGAAACACCATTTCCACCTCCTCTTCATTTATCTCATAAACAAGTAATATTGGGATAGCTTAAATTCCCTGTGATTTTTTAAATGTTTTATGCATATTCCCTAATTGATGTGCATATATATTTCCCTTTTTTACACTGCTGTGCCCATTAGTGCAATTGCTCCTTTATTGTCTTTTAGCCCATTTGTCTTCCTTATTGCAATGTTTTACCTTTCTAATGCCACTGTTTTATCCCTGATAAGTATTGCTACCTTTTCTCCTTTTATTCCCCTCTCAAACATTTTAAGTACATATGCTATAACCTGGAACATTTAATTCCTTCTCCTGTAGCCATGTCTCAATAAATCCTAGCAGGCCAGTTCTTGCCAGCACATGATTATGTTTCATTATGGTCACTGTGTGGATTGCTGGGCAAGCAGTCTAATTCATTTTTAATATGATTTATTCTCACTTCATGGTTTATATTTCAGACCCTGCTCTGAAACCTTTTCTTCCTTTTAATGTCCTCCTTTATGTTTTCCTCTACTCTCTTTTGTTGTTCTATTTATATGTTGACTGTTTTTTTTTAAAATTCCCTCCCCACCTCTCTCTCTCAGCGGGCTCCACCTCTCATCTCAGTTAGTTAAAGCCCTCAGTACAACTCTTTGACTCATGACCATGAAAAGGAGGATAATAATCATGCTGATAATGCTGAATATTTTAAGAATAAACATTCACTGTGCAAACAAGCCTGAAAAGGGGCTGAGGTATGGTGTACAGAGGAAAGGAAAACACTTCTTCATTTCTCTGTTCATGAGAAAGGGTGATGGATCGAGATAAGGTGACGTTATTATTCATGTCAATAGTTATGGATGAGGAGTACCTCATTACACAAAAACAAGATTTATATAGTGCTCCTTGGAGTCAATAAAGAGCATCTGAAATGTGATCATTGTTGCAATGTGGGAAATGCAGCAGTCAATTTACATAGTCAGATTTGATACATGATCAGTCAGTGTGTTTTTAGTAATGTTGCCTTGGGAATAGAAATATAGAAGACCTACAGCACAATACAGGCCCTTCAGTTCACAATGTTGTGCCAAATATGTACAAAATAAATCTGGAACAACTCCCATCTGTAGTTCACAATACTACTTCAGGCAATGGATCAGGTTCAGTTTAACATATTTGAGATGATTAATTCAGCCAATGCAGTGCTTCTTTGGAGTATCAGCCTTGATTTTGTGTTCGAGTCTCAACAGAGGCTCCTGAACCCACTGTGTTCTACCATACATAAACAACTGAGCTAGAGTGGAAGGACCTAGAGCACAAAATAGTGCCTAAATATAGGATAAAAATGTTGCCAGGAAGCATTTGAATGATTTAGCTTAAACACTGTGGCTATCTCCATCAGTTCCTTCAGCTAGGCAGAAGCTACACTAGTGACATACTTGGTTAAGAAGACTGGGATGTATTTCTACAAACCTTATTTGTGCTTCCAGATTGGAGGGAGGGAAAAAAATGAAACAGAAAGAATATTATTAATGTTTCTCTTTGTCAACTGATTTCTTCTCAAATACTTACATCATCAGCAAAGTACCAGAGTGCTTTGTCATATTCACATTTGGCAGTGTACAGCAGACCCAGATTTCGGTATAACTTGTATTGAATGGCATTAATACACTCCGTGGTCTTCATCATTGTCCACTGAGCTTGAGATAGATATTCTTCTGCTTCATACAATCGGCCAAGGCCTGAGAAGAAAACGGAGATATTTACCAACTGTGCATTAACACACAAGCCCAATAAATATAATTCATTTGACTTTTGGCCCAACACATTGATGCAATCATGAAGAAGGTGTGCCAGTGGGTCTTCTTCTTAGGAGTTTGAGATTTGTCTCTGGCAAATTTTATAGATATACAGTGGAGAGCATTCTGAGTGGTTGCATTACAGTCTGGCATGGAGGTGCTAATACACAGGAATGCAAAAGACTGCAGGGGTCATAGACTTGCCCAGTTCCATCTTGGGCACAACCCTTCCCACCATCAAGTACACCTTTAAGAGGAGCTGCCTTGAGAATGTGGCATCCAAGAACCTCATCTTCTGGAACTTGTGTTATTCCCATTAGGGAAGAGGTACAGGAGCCTGGAGACCCACACTTAACATTTCAAGAATAGCTTCTTCCCCTCCACCATCAGTTTTCTAAATGGTCCATGAGCGCTATCTTACTATTCATCTTTTGCGCAATTTGTGTTTTTGTAGCTTATACTAATTTTATGTCTTTCATAAAAAATTAATTGTTGCATAACAACAAATTTCATTACATGTGTTAGTGACATGAATCTGATTCTGGTTGGCAATTGTAGTAAGCAATGTAAAGCAGCATGCACAGGTTGGTAGATTGAATCAATATTAAGTTCTGCTCTGATTTCTGACCTGTTAATTACTAACTGGCTAGGTTCAAAAGTTCAATGTAAATTTATTATCGAAGTACATATATGTCACCGTATACAATTCTGAGATTCATTTTCTTCTGAGCATTCACAGTAAATACTTAGAAACACCACAGAATCAATGAAAAACCCTTTCTTAACAAGACAATCACATAACCCACAAGCAAAAGTGGGAGAGCATTTTGGATGATCTTAATTCTATCTCCTTTACAATAGCATTGGAGAGAGATAGGAACAGACAAGTTAGAAAAATGTTTAATTGGAGTACGGAGAATTATGACACTATCAGGCAAGAACTTGGAAGCTTAAATTGGGAACAGATGTTCTCAGGGAAAGGTACAGAAGAAATGTGGCAAATGTTCAGGGGATATTTGTGTGGAGTTCTGCAAAGGTATGTTACAATGAGACAGGGAAGTTATGGTAGGGTACAGGAACCGTGGTGTACAAAGGCTGTAGTAAATCTAGTCAAGAAGAAAAGAAAAGCTTACGAAAGGTTCAGAGAGTTAGGTAATGTTAGAGAGCTAGAAGATTATAAGACTAACAGGAAGGAGCTTAAAAAGGAAATTAAGAGAGCCAGAAGGGGCCATGAGAAGGCCTTGGTGGGCAGGATTAAGGAAATTCCCAAGGTATTCTACGTATATGAAGAGCAAGAGGATAAGAAGAGAAAGTATAGGACCTATCAAGTGTGACAGTGGGAAAGTGTGTATGGAACCGGAGGAGTACTTAATGAATACTTTACTTCAGTATTCACTATGGATCTTGGTGATTGTAGTGATGACTTGCAGCAGACTGAAAAGCTTGAGCAGGTAGATATTAAGAAAGAGGATGTGTTGGAGTTTTTGGAAAGCATCAAGTTGGATAAGTCACCAGGACTGGATGAGATGTACCCCAGGCTACTGTGGAAGGTAAGGGAGGAGATTGCTGAGCCTCTGGCAATGATCTTTGCATCATCAATGGAGGTGGGAGAGGTTCCGGAGGATTGGAGGGTTGCAGATGTTATTCCCTTATTCAAGAAATGGAGTAGAGATAGCCCAGGAAATTATAGACCAGTGAGTCTTACTTCAGTGGATGGAGAAGATAGTGAGAGGCAGGATTAATGAACATTTGGAGAGGTATAATATAATTAGGAATAGTCAGCATGGCTTTGTCAAGGGGAGGTTGTGCTTTACAAGCCTGATTGAACTTTTTAAGGATGTGACTAAACACATTGATGAAGGAATAACAGTAGATGTAGTGTATATGGATTTCAGCAAGGCATTTGATTAAGTACCCCATGCAAGGCTTATTGAGAAAGTAAGGAGGCATGGGATCCAAGGGGACATTGCTTTGTGGATCCAGAACTGGCTTGCCCACAGAAGGCAAAGATGGGTCATATTCTGCATGGAGTTTGGTGACCAGTGGTGTGCCTCAGGGATCTGTTCTGGGACCCTTACTCTTCATGATTTTTATAAAATACCTGGATGAGGAAGTGGAGGGATGGGTTAGTAAATTTGCTGATGGAGCAAAGGTTGGGGGTGTTGTGGAAAGTGTGGAGGGTTGTCAGAGGTTGCAGTGGGACATTGATAGGATGTAAAACGACTGAGAAGTGGCAGATGGAGTTCAACCTAGATAAATGTAGGTCAAATATGATGGAAGAATATAGTATTAATGGTAAGACTCTTGGCAGTGTGGAAGATCAGAGGGATCTTGGGGTCCAAGTCCATAGGACGCTCAAAGCAGCGCCGCAGGTTGACTCTGTGGTTAAGAAGGCGTATGGTGTATTGGCCTTCATCAATCGTGAAATTGAATTTAGGAGCCGAGAAGTAATGTTGCAGCTATATAGGACCCTGGTCAGGCCCCACTTGGAGTACTGTGCACAGTTCTGGTCGCCTCACTACAGGAAGGATGTGGAAGCCATAGAAAGAGTTCAGAGGAAATTTACAAGGATGTTGCCTGTATTGGGGAGCATGCCTTATGAAAACAGGTTGACTGAACTCAGCCTTTTTTCTCCTTGGAGTGACAGAGGATGAGAGTAAACATGAAATACACTGCAAATGCTGGGGTCAAAGCAACACATACAACATGCTGGAGGAACTCAGCAGGACTGACGAAGGGTCTTGGCCCAAAACATTGACTGCTCGTTTCCATAGAGGATGAGAAGTGACCTGATAGATGTGTATGATCGTATGATAGAGGCTTTTTCCCAAGGCTGAAATGGATGCCACAAGAAGACACAGGTTTAAGGTGCTTGGGAGTAGGTACAGAGGAGATATCAGGGGTAAGTTTTTTACGCAGAGAGTGGTGAGCATGTGGAATGGGCTGCCGGCAACAGTGGTGGAGGCGGATACGATAGGGTCTTTTAAGAGACTTTTGGATAGGTACATGGAGCTTAGAAAAATAGAAGGCTATGGGTAAGCCTAGTAATTTCTAAGGTAGGGACATGTTCGGCACAATGTTATGGGCTGAAGGGCCTGTCAGTTTTCTACGTTTCTATGTTTCTAAAAGACAAAAAAAAACTCTGAATACAAAATATTAAATAAATAAATAAATAAATAAGCAAGCAAGCAATAAATTTTGAGAACATGAAATAGAAAGTCCTTGAAAGTGACTCCATAGGTTTGGGAATAGTTCAGTGTTGGGGTGAGTGAAATTG
The DNA here is from genome assembly GCF_030144855.1 of Hypanus sabinus. Lineage (NCBI taxonomy): Eukaryota > Metazoa > Chordata > Chondrichthyes > Myliobatiformes > Dasyatidae > Hypanus > Hypanus sabinus. The sequence goes on from NC_082732.1 coordinate 21,769,820, forward strand.
AGTGAATTTATCCTCTTTGGTTCAAGAACCTAATGTTTGAGGGTAATAACTGCACCTGAACCTGATGGTGTGGGTCCTGAAGCTCCTGTACTTCCTCCTGGTGACAGCAACGAGAAGAGAGCACTGTCTGGATGGTGGGGATCCTTGATGATGGATGTTGCTTTCCTGTGACACTGCTCCTTCTGGATGTGCTCAATGGTGGAGAGAGCTTTACCTGTGAAGAACTGAGCTGTATCCACTACTTATTGTAGTCTTTTCCTTTAAAGGGATTTGTTCCACTCAACCGGACTTTCAGTCCTTCCTATACGCTGATCCGACGCCACCTTTAATTCAGCCAATGACAGTGGTATCGTCAGCAAACCTGGAGTTGTACTTAGCCTCACAGTTATAAATATAAAGTGGGTAGAGCAGGGGGCTAAACACACAGACTTTCAATAGACATATAAGATAAACACTTGGAAAAGGCTCTCAACAAATATCGGAACCAGAGTAAAAATGCTTTATTAACACTCCAGAAATATTCAATTTTTTGCTGTTATTGTATGAGAAAATCACAGAAAAATTATTATAAAGCACTTTTCAATGAATGGGATTCTAGTTCAATGAAAGAAAGCACATCCTCCTTTTAAAATCTGTTAGTTTTCTGAAAATTAAGACTATAAGATATAGGAGCAGAACGAGGCCATTCCATCATGGCTGATCCATTTTCCCTCTCAGCCCCAGTTTTCTGCCTTCTCCCCATATCCCTTCATGCTTGGACTAATCTGCCTTAATATACCCAATGACTTGGCCTCCACAGCCCACCTGTGGTAGCGAATTCCACAGATTCACCACTCTCTTGTTAAAGAAATTCCTCCTCATTCCTGTTCCAATAGGATGACCATCTATTGAGGCTGGGTCCTCTGGTCTTAGGAAACATTCTCCATATCCTCTCTTATTGAGGCCTTTCAGCATTCCATAGGTTTCATTGGTCACCCCTCATTTTTCTGAATTCCAGTTAGTAAAGGCCCAGAGCCATCGAATGCTCTTCATATGACAAGCCTTTCAATCCCAGAATCATTTTCATGAATGTCCTTTGAACCCTCTCCAATGTTCGCACATCCTTTCTTAGATAAGGGACCCAAAACTGCTCACAAAACTCTTGAGTGAGGCCTCACCAGTGCTTTATAAAGCCTCAACATTACAAATTAATATACATCAAAGGGATCAAATGTTCAATATTTCCACACACAATCTCCATTCTGGAGTTGACAAAGTTCCAAGAAGAATCACTGCCATGGCAATGCAATTTTTTTTCATGGAAGTATGCCTTAGTCACACATTTTGAAGCAAGAAGATGAAAATGGTGGGGGGGAGGTGGGAACCCCACAAGCAATCAAATGAAGAAGTAATGGTTTTCTAAGTGTTCCAGTCCACTCCTTTAATAAGCTGTTCAATTAAATTCCTTTGCAATCCATACTTAACTGATCACACAACTAATTTATGCTATCATCCCTCATTATTTAACCCCTTTAGTTGAGAATTATGTTGGTGAAACTGCTCTGTCCTCACTTCTTGAAGTTCAGTGCCTAGAACCACAGTACTCTAGAATTCAACCACTGTAATGCGACTTCTAGCCCTCCAACATAAAGGTAAGCAATCCACTTTTGAAAATTGTTATAGCAATTATTCTGTAGCTCTTACAAATTTCTGTACTTGGACCCTTAGATATTTTTTTCTGTTTCTCAGGTCCTCGTGCCATTTAGGAAACAATTGTATTTATCTTCTTAATATCAAAAATGGACAGTTTGTGATGACGTAGTTTAACGACTGTTTAGTTCCTCACAGGTGACATGGCAATCCACATAGTACATTGAACATTCTTACCGATACTAGCTTCAGCCAGGAGTAATTGCGATGGCACTAACTCAGCGGAGAGGCTGCCGTAAACAGCAGATGCAAAGCGCATGGACTGCAAGGCTCCAGGAATAGCCTTTTCATGTTTACCCTCAAACAGAAGCTTTTGAGCCACAGTTCGTGTCAGATCAATGAGATATTTCTGTAAAAGCAAAAGCATTAGGAAGAAATATAAACCATCAGTGTTAAATATTATTAAACCTAGAAAATGCAGATGCTGGAAATTTTAAAGATAAACAGAAAATCTGGAAATACACACCAGGTCAACGAGTGTATGTGGAGAGAAGGAGAAGGTCATATTTTAGGTGTAAGCCCAGTTGATAGAGCTGGAAAAAGGGGGGAGAAACAAGTATGTTTTAAGTTGGAGAGAGTGGAAAGAACAGAGAGAACAGAAGGACATTCAAAGGTTGTCCAGGTAACAAATATTTAATTGCCAACTGTTATGGAGAGAGAAAAGAAAGCAAAGAACATGTTAGAATTACCAGAACCAGAGAACAAGAATTGCTGGAAGAGATAATACTGAAACTACGTTGCGGATCTGACATGCATCTGTGTAAAGAGAGCCAAAGTAAGTTAATCTCACAGGAGGTTGGCATTATATGAGAGCACTGACATAAACAGGAAAGGCCAGCAAACTGCAACTGCTGAATTCATCATAGGTTCCCATACATCGCAACCTGTCTAGATGGATGATGAGGTGCTGAAACACTGTAGGAGGCCAAAGAAAAAGAAGACCATAAGATATAGGAGCAGGAGTAGGCCATTCAGCCTATCGAGTCTTCTCCGCCATTCAATACTGGGCTAATCCAATTCTTCCAATCAGCCCCATTCCCCTGCCTTCTCCCAATACCCTATGATGCCCTGGCTAATCAAGAACTTATCTCTGCCTTAAATGCACCCAATGACTTGGCCTCCATAGCTGCTCGTGGCAACAAATTCCACAGATTTACCACCCTCTGACTAAAGTAATGTCTCCGCATCTCAGTTCTAAATGGGCATCCTTCAATCCTGAAGTTGTTCCCCCTTGTTCTAGATTCCCTTATCATGGGAAATAACTTTGCCATATCGAATCTATTCAGGCCTTTTAACATTTAGAATGTTTCTATGAGATTCCCCCCCCCCCCCAATTCTCCTGAACTCCGGGGAATACAGCCCAAGAGCTGCGGGATGTTCCTCATACAGTAAGTCTAAGTATTAATTAACATTAATTTTTTTGTGTTAAGTATATTACTTTCTACAGCAACCAATTAATATTATGACTATAATGTGCTTGGCTAAAGACATCCACTTAAGAGAAATGAGTAATTTTGTAGTTCAACTTTTACTGAAAGGCTTTTCTATAGAAACAATTTAGTGGTACTCCATCAAACCTCATGCCCCAAGCTTCATGTGCTAATTGAGAAAGTGGATGTTGACAAGCTGTTCAACAATGGGAGAGCAATGTAACCACATTTGATATTCCACATATAAATGTATTTTGACAAGGATTACAATCAGTACAACAATCTGACAAGAAGCAAGAACCCTGGATGCATTTTAAAAAATTTTATTAACGCCAGTTCAAGTAACTCACACTTCCAAGTGACAAACATAACTTAATGATCAGTTATGAATGAAGTTCCTTGTGAACTGCCTTGTGAATATAGGTTGACTTTTTACTTAATACAGTATACCTAATTGACAGAAATGAGCTATTGTTTCTCAGGCTTTTGTTGGGCCTCACTGGAACAGTGCAAGAAGCCACAGATAAAGAGGTCAGACTGGAATGGAATAAGGGTATTAATGCAGCACCGTCACTCCCGTGAACGGAATGCAGCTGTTTTGCAAAACATTAATCCGACCTGCAGTTGTTTTCTCCAGAGTAGGGGAGATTACATTATGAACACCAAATGCACTACACTGGATTGGAATCACTGCTTCACCCAGAAAGACTTTGGGTCCCTGGGTGGCAGGGAGGGAGGAGGTGAAAGAAGAGGTATTGAATCTCCTGCTGTTGCATGGGGAAGTGACAAAACGTGGAGAAAGAATTAATTCATCTTTTTTCATTCACAACACTAAATCTAAAATATCCAGCTTCCATTTTGGTTTCTCAACATACTGATCTAGAAAACAATCTCTTGTACACTCCAGATGTTTCTTTTCCTCTATGCTATTTAATCTGATTTGGTTTGCTCAGTATATTTTAAGACCCCATAGCTATTGTATTACTTTTTTCAGCAGGCATCTATCTATTTTTTGACTCATGCTCAAGAAAATTGACTCATTCACAGATCATTCTTGTGCAAAAAAAATCACATACGTGCATATGCCCCAGTAGCACTGTGTTCATTCAATCAATCTCCTAGTAGGAGAAGGGCCTAATCACCTTATGGGTGTGGTCTGCACAGTCTCCAATTGCAGAAATTGTAAAAAAAAAAATTACAAGACATTTTTATACACAGTTAGGGTGCATAACAGTTCCACCAAAATACCAAAATTCCTTTGTTTTATCTTAAGAAATGTAAAACTAATTCTGACATTGCTTTCCCTGTGATTCATTGGAAAACTTGCCCTCTGTCAATATCCAATCATTACAAGGTTTAATCAAGCAATACATGATTACGACTCACTCTCTCCAGAGATCATTTGTATTTCCAAATCATCTTTGGTACCCTTTTGTATTGAACAGATTTGTCATCTACCTGCACTTCTGTGGTAATAAATTTCGTCACTTACTTCGAGAGACCTATTATCTCTTTTCCACTTTCTTTACCACCACTGTTTTCTATTACTGACATTGTGATAATTTGTTACGTGCTGTTTGGCTGTCATGCTTGTTAGCATTATAATCCCAGTGCCTTGTTTCCATTTTAGCACTTTGGATGATCCTGGAGATGTAATTCAAATGCTTTATAAAACTCATTCTTTTCTGAATTTATATTTCTGGATCTGTTCTTAGAATATTGTTTTAGATTATTTTCTTGTGATACATCTTAAGAAGAAATTACAAAATTATATTCAGAAGAATTTGAATGTTAGTCTCTTAATATTATTGATCACTTTTTCTAATGTCCATACTAAGCAGCGACACACAATTTATATGTTTAAGGTGCAGTATAAGGCTCTTTTTCCAGCCCTGCATTAAATCCTTCCAACAGCTAATGAAGATTTATTTTTTCCAATGTACCATGTGACAAATGAATGTATCCATGAAACCTTGACTGATTTAATATCATTTTCATAAACTTGGCTTGCACTAATAGTGCGGACTATTTTCTAAATGGGAAGAAGGTTCAAACATCAGAGGTGCAAAGGGATTTTGGAGTTCTTGTGCAAGATTCCCATAGGGGTAATTTATAGCAACACACACAAAATGCTGGTGGAACGCAGCAGGACAGGCAGCATCTAAAGGAAGAAGTACAGCTGACTTTTCGGGCCGAGACCCTTCGTTGTGTGTGTGTTGCTTGAATTTCCAGCATCTGCAGATTTCCTCATGTTTGGGGTAATTTACAGGTTGACTCTGTGGTAAAGAAGGCAAATGCAATGGTGGCATTTATTTCAAGGGGAATAGAATATAAAAGCAAGAAGATAATGGTGAGGCTTTATAAGGCACTAGTTGGGCTGCACTTGGAGTATTGCCAACAGTTTTAGGGCCCATATCTCAGGAAGGATGTGTTGTCATTGGAGAGAGTCCAGAGGAGATTCACAAGGATGATTCCAGGAATAAAGGGGTTAACATATGAGGAGCATTTGGCAGCTTTGGGCCTGTACTATTGGAATTTAGAAGAATGCAGTGGGATCTCATTGAAACCTACTGAATGTTGAAAGACTATATAAGGTAGATGTGGAGAGGATGTTTCCTATGGTGGGGATATCCAGAACTAGAGGACACAGCCTGAAAATTGAGGAGGGATTTTTTTAGCCAGAGAGTAGTGAATCTGTGGAATGCTGTGCCACTGACTGTGGTGGAGGCCAAGTCCATGGGTATATTTAAGGCAGAAGTGAATAGTTTGCTGATTGATCAGGGCATCAAAGGGTATGGTGAGAAGGCAGGTGTATGGGGTTGAGTGGGATCCAGGATCAGCCGTGATAGAGTGACAGAGCAGACTCAATGGGCTGAATGGCCTAATTCTGCTCCTATGTCCTTTGCTCTATTGCTGCCCATTAATGGTGTAGACCTGCACAATGAACCAAGGCTCAACCGGAGAGTCAAGGTTTACTTCAGCCTACTTCAAAGTGATGGTTGACTATATCAGGAATGTGACTGGGAGGTCCTATGCTTCCATTATCCTTCAGGTACCTTTGTTGATTTTCATCAGTGATCACGCTCTCAACTGCACTGCCTAACCTCATTCTCAGGTCTTTCCTCACTACTGCCCTCCTCCTCACACTGAACCCCCACCAAAATGATTCTCCTTCCCCAATTATCTCCCTATAGATGTATCCTTCCTGGACTATTAAGCAGGCTCCCATCTTTCAGAATCCCTGACTATTTCCTCTTTTTCTAATTGTTTCCCAATTCACCCATCATCAATCACTCTTCCCCAACTGTCTGATTGATTGTTTTACCAAGCTCCCAATCCCCCTCTCCTCCTGCCATCCATCCCCCAGTGCAGTCATTTCTCACCACTCCTCTCCTCATATACATCTCTTTTCTCTCCTACAGATTGCTTTGTGAATTCCACTTTCTCCATGACAGAAGCCCATATTTGTGAGCTGCAGGGTGTATACAGCTTGTTTCATTGAACAATGAGCCTCGCTCGAGTGCACCTTCAATGTGGCTTTTCAGGCTATTAAGTTGTTAACTGCCCACTTCAAGTTCAGACATATAGATAACCAAGTCCCGAGTCTATTTTCTCATCAGTGCTGACTCAGATAATGTTGAAAACAACGGGAGTAGGAATAGAAGTTTAACACCTCAGTAAAGGAATAAATAAGGAAGAAGGTACAAGAGCCTCAGGACTCACACCACCATGTCCAGGAACAAGTACTACCCCTCAATCATCAAGCTCTTGAACAAAAGGGATTAACTACACTCAAGTTCACTTGCCCCGTCATTGAGATGTTCCCACAAACAATGGACTTACATTTAATCTTACTGTTCATCTCATATTCTCGATACTTATTGTTTATTTATTTACTACTATTGCTTCTTCTTTTTGCATTTGCACATCTTATTGTCTTCTGCACTCTGGTTGAACGCCCTAGTTGGGTGGTCTTTCATTGATTCTGTTATAGTTATTATTCTATAGATTTCTTGAGTAAGCCCATAAGGAAATGGATCTCTTTATATATGGTGACATATATGTACTTTGATAATAAAATTTACTTCAAATTTTGAAGTAAAAGACAGCCTTCCTGGTGTAAAGTGCTGCTGAGGACTGTAGTGCAGACTGGAATAGACGTTTTCCCAACACCTGGCCGTTATTTTGGAAAAACTCTGCCTAAAATCACATATACAGGATGACATTTATGGTTGCTGTTAGTGGAGAGGACAAGAGAAAACTTGAGCAAGAAGAATTAACAAAGCAGATGAAAGATACTCGGTGTTTACCTGTCTCTGCACCAGCTGCTCCTTACTGTGATCTCGCTCCTTTTTAGAGCTGAAGAATGGCAGTGGCATCCGTACTGGAATCAGAAGCTGACAAATCTTCTCATGGATTCCATTCCAATCCGCTGCTTGGTGTGTTACATCACTGAGAGAAGACAATTATGGGCACTTATTGATGAGAGATCATCCGTAACGAAGGAATGCACAAAAGCTGGCTCAGTCAATAAATATGTGTTGACCATATATTGAGCAAATGGTTGTTGTTGTGATGTTGCATTTTAATCATATCTCATAGAACCATTCTAGACTCAATACTATACAGTCTATACCTATCTGGCTAGTGATTTTTGTTTTATCCAACTTGCCCCATGTCAATCCCTCCTGCAAAGAGGAGTAATGAAATGACCAATGAGGTGTTAGTTAAGTGTGAAATGTTCTCTGGGGAAAAGGTTTGGTTTTCTTCAAAAGTGCCATACTTCTATCACATCCAGCATAATCACTGAAATAGGCAGACAGTCCCAGGCTTAATGTCCAATAGAGAAACTCCAGATGGCATGGCATATTTATATTCAATATTTTTATTAAAACTACTTCCTAAGTATAAACACAAGAGATTCTGCAGATGCTGGAAATCCAGAGTAACACACAAGATGCTGGAGGAACTCTGCAGGTCAGGCAGCATCTATGAAAATAAGATCTGGTACAAAGCAAGCAGGTATACTGTAAAGTGGGCCACCAAGAGAAAGCAGAAGATATCAGGGTGCATGGTCAAAGGATACATGAGAAATGCAGAAATTTAGAAGGGAATTCTAGATGGTTGAAAGCATACTGTCTTTGTGAACATAGCAATGAAGGAATCAAAGGAAAGAGAAAATTTCATGTTGAAGGGAAAATAAGGAGATAGTGAGGTTGCAGTCAAAGAAAGACTTGAATATAAGATTGAGAATTTTAAATTTGAGGTTTGGCGAACTAGTAGTCAACGTGGGACCTGAAGATGCCAACCGATGAGTGTATGTGACTTGTGGGATTGGGAGATTTGGGAATGAAACTCAAATGCACAGTGAAGGGATGGTAACTGAAAGGAAAGAAAGATTAGAGAGTGACATTAGATAGCAAGCAAGAAGGAAAGTTGGGTAGTCAACAGCATAACAGGAATGGGGTTTCGACAACAGAAAGTAGATGCCAAAAGTGATGAGTTTGCAGAGGGCACAAGGTATGGAAGTGAAAATAAGATAGGATGGATCTTTGGGAAATGATGGAAAGAGATTTAAATTATGACGTGGACTCAAGAAATCTACAATCTATTCACATATTGTTAACACTGGAATTGGAAGAAGATTTTAAAGATGTGTTGGTTAACAGAATAATGTTAGTTTCATAGTCCACTTACACCTTATCTCAACAACGTCAGTAGACTTACGCAAACTTCCGCTTCTGCAGAGCGGACTTAGAATGAATTTAACCCTAAGGCAGATTTATTTTGATCATTTCTCATTGATATTCTTTTTCAATGGAAATTTTCAATACTTTATTTTGCCCAGAAAATTAAGCCGTGGATAAGAAAATGAACTTTTAAAAAATAAAATCTCACACTTACAAGTAAATTCAGCAACTGATCTGACTCTATTTGAGGTATTTGCATTTTCTTTTTTAAAGGAATATTGTACTTTTCAGCATTAATCCAGTACCAGCTTAAAATTTCACCTTTAGTAACAAAAAACTGATTACAGTTGTTTTCACCAACGTGCTAGATGTTTTCCCATTATCATTGAAGTTGCATTTGTACAGAATTGTCATTTTATTGGTATTTGAATATTTTGTAATTGATGCCTTCATAAATCTGCTCTGTCTGAATCACAAATTAATGAAAATTGTTGTACTCTGGAAAGCTTTAACTGTCAGTACAATTTCATAGGTCTAGCAAACCCCAGATGTTCGTTGTTTTCTTTACGATTAAGTTTATTTTCTCTGTTCCTTTGTAAAATGGGTACTTTAGTTCATTCAACTATTGATAGCAACTTTAAACAAATCTGAAATGGAGTCGGAATCCTTCCCCATAGTTCTTGTTTGGTCAGCTGCCTAACTGGTTTTAGCCACGGTGAAACGCAAGCCTTTACTCACCAGTAGTAAGTAACCCTGCACTGGGTGCACATAACGTGAGCGGTTTTTTGGCATATCTCACATTCCATTTTGACACCCTTGGGATTAGCAAGCGGATAAATAGAGGAACTTAGCATGTCGATATCTTGGGAGATCAATTCTTATCGGAAACCCTCTCAGCTCCTGAAGTGCAGTGTTACTAAGGACTTGGGACACGTTGCTAGGGACTTGCGACTCGTTGCTACGGACTTACACGTTGTCGAGCACTCCACAGAATCTAGAACTTGCTTCACCTACAAAAATATCATATCACAAACCAATTTCAATTGTAAACGAGAACAATCGAAATGATCAAAGTGCTGTTTAATGATGTTTGAAGTCAATGACTGCCACCCTGGAGGGGAGAACTCCGGGCGGAAGACTGAGTGGGTGCACGGTTCGCTGCCGGTTGCTATTAGAGAGGGAACCAGTTGTCATGGCGGCGGTGGTGGCTGAGGCAGAGGGCGAGTCGGAATGGACCGGGTTCTTTTCCGACTGCGTACCGCCGCCGAACGCGGACGCCTCGGCCCAGGCTATGGCCGAGTTCGCGCTGCAACACGCCGGCCAAGGCCGCAGGGTGGTGCTGGTGACCTCGGGCGGCACCAAGGTGCCGCTTGAGTCGCGGACCGTCCGCTTCCTGGACAACTTCAGCAGCGGCTGGCGCGGCGCCGTGTCCGCCGAGTACTTCCTAAACCTGGGCTACGCCGTGATCTTCTTGCACCGCCACCGCTCGCTCTTCCCATTTTCCCGGCGCTACTCTGGCCTCAATATCTTGGACACGTTGAAGGCCGTGCAGGACGCCTCGTCCACCTGCTGGCGGGTGGAAGCTGACCAGTCAGTGCTGCCGGACATCGTGCCGGTGTTGCAGCGTTACACCGCCGTACGAGAAGCCGGCTTGCTCCTGTCCATGGAGTTCAACACCTTGTCTGATTACTTGTACCTGCTCAGGGCGGCGGCTCAGGCGCTTAACCCCATTGGTAGGAGAACGTTTAAAGAGTGTTTGTTTTTGTATGTGTACAGAGTCTGTCAGGGATTTCCTACAACTTGGAAGGCTTTGTATTTTGTCCTTGCAACAAGCTGTTCTGTAGCTATTCCGTTGTAATCTCACGAGTGCAATCACATATTTGTAGGGTATCTGCAGTTTAGGTTTGCTTTTATTGGAATATGTAGCGGTGCCTAACTACTGTTTTGGCTATCGTACTGTAACTTCCCTTTTTTAGTAAATGTTCTGCTTGCTTCCAACACTAATGCCCGTGGTGAGACCATTACTGTGTAGTTTTGGTTTCCTCATTGAAAGCAGGATTTACTTGCTATACAGTGCTGCAGAGGTTTACCATACTGGTTCTTGGGGTGCAGATGTCTCATGAGGAGAGATTGAACAAGCTAAACCTTGTCTCGAAAATGACGTGACTTCATTGAAGTATACAGAATTTCCAGAGGTCGACGGAGTTGATATTTTCCCAGCTTTGATGCGTAGTACGAGCGGTCAGTCTCAAAATAAGGGATAGGCTATTTCAGAGTGAAATAAGACATTCAACGCAGTAAATCCGGGGAGACTTGGTCAGTGATTCTCCGCCAGTACATATTAATTTAGTTGAAATCCCATGTTATTTTAACACTTATTAGAAATTTGCTTTGCATATTTTTTTCTCTCTGTTGGCCCCTTCTATTGCTTGTGGGCACGTGACTCCCTCATCACAGTTTTCTGGGAATCTATGGCTACTATATTCATCTCGTCATATTGCCCCATTTGATGATACTTCCAGTAAAAACCATCCCTTTCCAAACTGCAGTGTTTGTTTTGACCAATATTGTGCAATATACATCAATCCTCCCTTCCTTTATATCAACCAGGTAGCACAAAAACAGGCTCTTCAGCCTATTGAATTCACACATGCTCCGGGTTCTGAAAACGATGATAGATTGATAGATGCAATAGTAATGGTTTTTCAGAATTCCAAAGAATTCCAGAAAAAACACAGTAGATTGCAAGGTAGCAGAGATAACACTGCTACTGTGAAAGGAGAGGAAGAAATTGAGGACCCCCCCCCCCATGCCCCATGTCTGTTAGCCTGACAGAGATTAATGGGAACCTGTCAGCAAAGTGGTAGTACAAGGCACTTAGAAAATCATGATTACCAGAGTCGGCATCGTTGTACAGCATTTTGGGAGAAAGCTCAATCGATGCTTCAGGTTTATAACCTTTAATAAAAAGGTTGCCTGAGTCAATGGTGGAGGCAGATACACTAGTGAAATTTAAGAGACTACTAGACAAGTATATGGAGGAATTTAAGGTGGAGGGTTATATGGGAGGCAGGGTTGGTACAACATTGTGGGCCGAATGGCCTGTAAATGTGCTGTATTGTTCTATGTAACTCAAAAAGGTCTTTTGACCTGAGACATTAATTCCTTTTTTCTCTCTCTCTAGATGAAGCATAATGTACTATTTTCTGTTTTGGTTTCAGATTTCTAGAATTCACCATCTAAGGAATCCTAGAAAAGGAAATTGTATTTAATGTGTGAATTTTCAGATAGTTGGTAATAACATTTTTGAAATATCAGGCTTGTAATATTTTCATAGACTGTCATTAAATCTGGGAAGTTGCCTTTAAGGTACATAGAGGAAAGACAGCTCTTAGTCTAAGTCAGTTTGATATTTAAAAGGTTCAAAGATTCATTTGTATCAAAGTATACAACTCTGAAATTTTTCTTCTCCAGATAGCACAAAACCTGTTGTAATGTGAGGATTATAAAAATAAGTTAATACTAATTAGGATAATGGTAATATAGGAATATTCCCACCAGGGGAAGCTGTTCGTAAAGAGAGGCTGGTCCCGGGGTTTGGAGGTGGGGGGGGGGGGTGGTTTGTATAGCTTGCCGTCATGCCGGATGGTTCAGTGAAAGCCTCTGTATGTAACTATCGGTTTTGCCATCCCAGATAAATTTGTTCTTTTGGACATGAAGTTGGCGAGTGATCCTCTTTTAACCTAGAAGTTACCACAAAACCAAGAAAGAAAAGAACGGCAGCATGACCATCAACCCCCAAATCCCTCCTCCCCACACAAAAAAAACCAAACAAAAATGGAACAGGCACATCGACCCTCTAAATCCCCCTTCCCACACACAAAAAAACGAGAAAGATCAGGCAAGAAACATAAAAACCCAAAAGACTAAAAAAAAGTCCACATACAAAACGCAGAAAACCTGGGCAACAGTCTCCCTCTTCATTGCAGAGTGATCTCACCAGCGATTTAAAAAGGCAGTCTTCCCTCTCTGGCAGCAGAGCAAATCCCCCAGCGATTTTAAAAGGCAGGCAGCTGGCAATTCAGTCTCACCAACCAATAAAAGTCTCCCCTCTCTGGCACCAGAGCAATGCCCAAAGGTAGCCTGTGTTTCAATTTCACCAGCGATAAAAAGACAGTCATCCTCCCCCCTCGACAGCAGAGGGATTTAAGAAGGCCAGCAGCCAGTGTTTCAGTCTCCCTTGTTGCTTTAATCAGTGAAATGGAGTTGAACATCGGCTTGCAGCCTTCATGCCATGAGGTTCCCACACGCTGCCTCTGCCTCACAGAATCCCCTCGGAGATGGCAGAGCGCTGAAATAACCAAACGATCTCCAAACTGCAAATCACAGGCTCCAACAGTTCCAGAATCACACTCAAGATGAAAACTAAACGTAAAAGGCATAAAAGAAGTGGAATACCTGGTTTCATGATCTATCCAGATGTCGACCGAAGGAGTGTGGAATGAAGACGCCATCTTGACCGTTAGATTTGATGATATTTGCATTATTCAATTGAGATTTGTGTTCTTTACGTAAACAGAATAATTTTCTTTGAATATGCATTACCACTGACATTGTGTATAGCTGCAGTAACAATTAAACCACTTACTCCAGATCAAACATGAGGAAACCTGCAGATGCTGGAAATTCAAGCGACAGCACACACAAAATGCTGGTAGAACACAGCAGGCTAGGCAGCATCTATAGGGAGAAGCGCTGTCGACATTTCGGGCCGAGACCCTTCGTCAGGACTAACCGAAAGGAAAGATAGTAAGAGATTTGAAAGTAGTGGGGAGAGGGGGAAATACGAAATGATAGGAGAAGACCGGAGGGGGTGGGATGAAGCTAAGAGCTGGAAAAGTGATTGGCAAAAATGATACAGAGCTGGAGAAGGGAAAGGATCATGGGACGGGAGGCCTCAGGAGAAAGAAAGGGGGGGGGGAGCACCCAGAGGGAGATGGAGAACAGGCAAACAACTAAATATGTCAGGGATGGGGTAAGAAGGGGAGGAGGGGCATTAACGGAAGTTAGAGAAATCAATGTTCATGCCATCAGGTTGGAGGCTACCCAGCCGTTACATAAGGTGTTGTTCCTCCAACCTGAGTTTGGATTCATTTTGACAATAGAGGAGGCCATGGATAGACATATCAGAATGGAAATGGGACGTGGAATTAAAATGTGTGGTCACTGGGAGATCCTGCTTTTTCTGGCGGACCGAGTGTAGGTGTTCAGCGAAACGGTCTCCCAGTCTGCATCAGGTCTCACCAATATATAAAAGGCCACACCAGGAGCAGTATACCACCCCAGCCGACTCACAGGTGAAGTGTCGCCTCACCTGGAAGGACTGTCTAGGGCCCTGAATGGTGATGAGGGAGGAAGTGTAAGGGCAGGTGTAGCACTTGTTCCGTTTACAAGAATAAGTGCCAGGAGGGAGATCGGTGGGAAGGGTTGGAGGGGGGATGAGTGGACAAGGGAGTTGCATAGGGAGCGATCCCTGTGAAAAGCAGAGGGGGGGGGGGAGGGAAAAATGTGTTTGGTAGTGGGATCCCGTTGGAGGTGGCGGAAGTTACGGAGAATTATATGTTGGACCTGGAGGCTGGTGGTGCGGTAGGTAAGGACAAGGGGAACCCTATCCCGAGTGGGGTGGCGGGTGGATGGGGTACTTACTCCAGATACTGAGTTCCATGAACTTTCTGAAATAGTGGTCTGGGCAAAGAACAATTGATCTATTCAGTAGAACGGAATAATTCTTACAGGATTTAGAAGTCAGGAGAATCTATTGACTAACTTGTGGTATGCCTCTATACATCTTTTTATAGGACCAAGAGCAATGTTCTACCTTGCAGCAGCCGTGTCGGATTTCTTCATTCCTGCATCAGAGATGCCAGAGCATAAAATTCAGTCGGGTGCTAGCCCTCTGCAGGTGATTTAAGTGTCTGACTACATCTGGAGTAGTTTTTATTATAAATGGGGAATTCCTACTTTGAAGCATTTTGGAGTAGTTTGTACAGGGAGAGCACCCCGATCTGAAAATCCAAAATTGGAAAACCTCCGAAATCCAGTAATTGAGCGCGGTCACAAATGGAAAATTCCACAAAGTGCTGGGTAGGTTCCCAGGTGAAGCGCTGATCTCTGCACATCGGTTCTGAGAAAGTGACCTCACCTAAGCAATGGACAGAAGTTAATGAAAAATAGAAAATTACTGCTTAAAGTAAAAAATAATACAAATTTCAATCATGTATTTGAAACAGATTTGTCAGCGTCAGTGAAAATAATGCCACTTAAAAGGTGTACTGATAATGAAACAAGCAAGGGTCTATCATGATGAACTGAAAATTGAAGGTATTTGTGAATATTCTATAGGTTGGTTGCAGAAAATTAAGGACAGGCATGGCATTAAATTTTTAAAGTGTCTGCTGATCACAAATCAGCAGAGAAATTTATTGATTGAAGAACATTGCTGATAAAAATCTAACACCAGAACAAGTCTACGATGCTGATTGTTTATATACCTTACAAAAACATAAGTAAAATGCAAATAGTGCACTGTAGACTTTTAATCAAACACGCCATTGTAGGTGGAGACTGAAAGCCTGCCATTATTTGTTGTTGTTCAACAGCTGATTCAGGTATTCTCCCGATGCTGTTACCTGCACACATTATATTATTGTTGTTATAATGGTATGGGATTTTTACTGTTAAATACATATGTGATGATCAAGTTTAAGACAGACTGATTGCCGGTAGCACTTAAATTTGGAGTCAGAAATGATGGTGATCCCAAGCTGTCTCATTATATATTCTGAAATTCTAAACACTTTTCGGATAAGGGGTACTCAACCTGTACTAGTTTTCTTTTTCTAATTGGCTTGCCCCATAAATTTGTTAAAGAAATTAAAACTGAAGTGCAATAAACATTCTGTAGGAAAATATTAGAATGTAGAAATCATGGTGATTTAACCGTTATTTTTATATTTTGTTTTAGTTAACTATGCAAATGGTACCCAAGATGCTTGCTCCTCTTGTGAAGGACTGGGCTCCTCATGCATTTGTCACATCCTTTAAGTTGGAGACTGACTCGTCACAGCTGGTTGCTCGAGCACGTAAAGCTTTAGCAACTTACAGACATCAGGTGGTTGTTGCCAACATTCTTGAAACGCGGAGGGTGTACGTACTCATAGTCACCGAGAATTCACAAATTGATCTCGCACTTTCAGAGAAGGAAGCGAAGCAACATCGAGAAATTGAAGAGAAGATTGTGGAACATTTAAGTGAATGTCAAACTAATTTTA
Organism: Hypanus sabinus; assembly: GCF_030144855.1. Classification (NCBI taxonomy): domain Eukaryota; kingdom Metazoa; phylum Chordata; class Chondrichthyes; order Myliobatiformes; family Dasyatidae; genus Hypanus; species Hypanus sabinus. The sequence continues at coordinate 21,785,960 of NC_082732.1, forward strand.
TAGAAAAGAACACAAATCCTGAGTAAGTATTGTATTGGAGATGTATAGGGAACAGTTGATAGAATGAACTATTGGAACGATGGAACAAAAGGACAAAATCTTGCAAATGTGAACAAAACCAGCTGGGAGAACTGGTGTTTTGTTTAATGTTCTTTTTAAATGTACTTAATTTTAGTCTGGATAATTCTAAATCTGAGCAGCAGTCAGGTTTTCGAGCTCCTCCTTGGTCCTGCTAATGCCTAATTAAAAAGCAACATGGGATCTTATTGCTAAACAGATGGAACTTATTATAACTGAGGAGAGCACAACGTTGCTTTTTTCAGTACAGAAATGCTTCATTGTCATGGGATAGGAGTAAATCTATCAATACTGTTAATGAGATGTGAACTTCAGAATATTAACCTATCAAATATTTTATAGTTGTAGAGACTGGTGAATACAATAGATATCTTAACCCTGATATTAAATAAAGCAAAGATGTACCTAGTTTACTGTCTAACTTCCCTTCTTTGATGATTGTCACGACACACCAACTCAGTTGTATTAAATATGCACCGTGTACAGATTGGAATTAAAACATTCCTACTCATTCATTGCTATCTTTACTCATTGTTCTGTCTGCAATAGTGGTAAGAATATGTGTATTAACATATTTCAAGATGCTAGTTCCCATGGAAGAGGGCATATCTATAGTATTGAAGACAATTGTAAAAAAAATCATCCTTGGATGCACAAATAATTTAATAGCTTGAAATTACATTATCCGCAAGTCCATTCATGGTACATCTGTTTTAGTAAATTTATAAACTGTAAAATACAAAATTCTTTACAAAACTCTAAATACTTTAGAGGCAGAGTAGCTGATACATTAATTTCCAAATTGAAGATATTTGATACAGAAGCAAGATCAATGAAGCTTGATGCTCTTCTTAACTCCGGCCCGGATACCTGACAGCTCACCGCAATATCGCTGTTCCTCTCTGCGGACCTCTCGCACCTGATAAAAGTGATGTATAAAAAGTTCCATCAATCAAGATCTCACCATTGTAAAAAGCATTCTGTGGATTTCTATACCTTTAAATTGGGGGCGGGGGGGGGGGGGAATTCTGAAAAAGTCCTATGCTGACATTCCTTTACCATTGAAGTCTAATACTTTAGGACATAGTTACAACTTAATTGCAAGAAACATACTAGGTGTAAAATTCAAAGCCATTCACAAATAATGCAGCATCACCAAAAGCTTCCATGTAGAATTCAGTGTGAAAACTAGACTACCATTTGTTCTCAATAGCAATTTATCACCTATCCCCAATTCTCCTAGGATGGTGGCAAGCTGCTGCCATCTGAAAAGGATGTCAGATGTTGGATCCTGAGACAATGAAGGAGACTAGTACTGTGTTTGATTTGAAGAATTACCAAGCATTCCAATGTGGCTATGCCCTTGCCCTCATAAGTGGTAGAAGCTGTAGCTTGGTGTGTCGAAGACTTGGCAATTTGTTTCCTGATGCAAGTCATTTTGCAGTTCACTAATGATGAACTGTTTAAGCTAGTGAATGGGAGCTAATCAAGGCAGCTGCTATGAAAGTTGATTGGTGTCACGCCTTTATTCAGATAGGCTTGATTTTCCCCTTACTGTGCTGTGATGGGTTCTCACCTTAAAATTATTAGTTTTTTCTGAATGAATATTTAAAATAGATCTGTTTAATACTACAGACCCCATTTCCAGAAAAGTTGGAATATTTTCCAAAATGCAAAAAAAAACAAAAATCTGTGATATGTTAATTCACGTGAACCTTTATTTAACTGACAAAAGTACAAAGAAAAGATTTTCAATAGTGTTACTGACCAACTTAATTGTATTTTGTAAATATACACAAATTTAGAATTTGATGGCTGCAACACACTCAACAAAAGTTGGGACAGAGGCATGTTTACCATTGTGTTACATCACCTTTCCTTTTAATAACACTTATTAATCATTTTGGAACTGAGGATACTAATTGTAGTAGATTTGCAAAAGGAAACTTTGTCCATTCTTGCTTGATATAAGACTTCAGCTGCACAACAGTTTGTGGTCTCCGTTGTCTGATTCTCCTCTTCATGATGCACCATACATTTTCAATAGTAGGTAGATCTGGACTGGCAGCAGGCCAGTCAAGCACACACACTCTGTGACTACAAAGCCACGCTGTTGTAGCCCATGCAGAATATGGTCTGGCATTGTCCTGCTGAAATAAGCATGGACGCCCCGGGAAGAGACGTTGCCTTGATGGCAACATATGTCTCTCTAAAATCCTAATATACGCCTTGGAGTCAATGGTACCTTCACATACATGCAACTCACCCATGCCGTGGGCACTAATGCACCCCCATACCATCACAGATGCTGGCTTTTGCATCTTTCGCTGATAACAATCAGGATGGTCGTTTTCATTTTTGGCACAGAGAACTTGACACCCGTTTTTTTTTCCTAAAACTAGCTGACCACAGCACACGGCTCCAGTCTTTCGGTCCATCTGAGATGAGCTCGGGCCCAGAGGACTCGACAGTGTTTCTGCATAGAAGTTGATGTATGGCTTCCTCCTTGCGTAATTCAGTTTCAAGGTGCATTTCTGGATGCAGCGACGGACTGTGTTAAGTGACAATGGTTTTCCGAAGTACTCCCGAGTCCAGGTGGCTATAATTGTCACAGTAGCATGACGGTTTCTTAGGCAGTGCCGCCTGAGGGCTCGAAGATCACATGCATTCAACAGTGGTTTCCGACCTTACCCCTTACACACTGAGATGTCTCTGAATTCTCTGAATCTTTTCACAATATTATGTACTGTAGATGTTGAAAGACCTAAATTCTCTGCAATCTTGCATTGGGAAATGTTCCTTTTGAACTGACTAACAATTCTCTCATGAATTTTGGCACAAAGGGGTGAGCCACGACCCATCCTTGCTTGCAAAGACAGGGCCTTTGATGGACGCTACTTTTATACCCAGTCATGATACCTCACCTGCTACCAATTAGCCTGCTTAATGTGGATCTTCCAAACCGGTGTTACTTGAATATTCTGTGCACTTTTCAATCTTATTTTAACTCTGTCCCAACTTTTGTTGAGTGTGTTGCAGCCATCAAATTCTAAATTTGTGTATATTTTCAAAATACAATTAAGTTGGTCAATAAAACTATTGAAAATCTTTTCTTTGTACTTTTGTCAGTTAAATAAGGGTTCACGTTAATTAACATCACAGATTTTTGTTTATTGCATTTTGGGAAATATCCCAACTTTTCTGGAAATGGGGTTTGTAGATTCTGTTCTATTTTAAAACATTGCACTGTATTGCTTATTGTGTTTTACACATTTTGACCAACGCTCTCATGGAAATACCAAGGGAGCCATTTCTAGTATTATTCATTTAAGAATATGTGAGGTCTCCTTTTGCTGGTAATTTAACAACTGAGACACTTAAAATGTTTATTTATTTATTCAGTGATACTGCACAGAATAAGTCCTTCCTGCCTTTTGAGTCACGCTGCCCCAGCAACCTCATAACCCCGATTAACAACCTAATCACAGGACAATTTACAATGACCAATTAACCTACCAGGTTAAGTCTTTAGATTGTGGGAGGAAACCGGAGCATCTGAGAACCCTCACATTCCACAGGAAGGATTGACAGAGATTTCTTACAGAACGGCACTAGAACTGAACTCCGATCTCCCGAATGCCCTGATCTGTAATAGCATCGCACTAAAAGCTATGCTACTGTGGCGCCCAACATTCTGTCTGATGTTTACAGGATATTGATAACCCTAAATCAAAAATAAAATCTTAGCAACTCTTTCACTTACCTGACCCTTCCGTCGGATTTTGGCTCGTCTGAATTTCTCTCTGTGCTTGACTCGAGGATTACGATCAATCTTCTTCCTTTTGGGTGTGAGACCCTTATTTTTGGCGATCTGTGAATGCCATGCAAAGTTTAGTGAGTAACTGGAGAAAATTATGGCGGGGTTACAATAATTGATCATTATAATTGAATATTCTGTTCGTAGAAAAAGATATCCAAAACAGTCTCCAGGTAATCAAACCTCAAAATCAAGCTCAAAAGATGGTCAACCTGCAGGCAGAGTGCATTCAGGATATATGTGTGCGGGCATTCAAGGGGAAGGCAGAGAGTGTGAGTGGAGGAATCTTTAGGGGTATATGCCATACTCAAACTGACACTTAATGCTTGCAGTGTTTCCAGCCTACCACTAGGGTAAGGGTTCCAATATTCTGTCAGGAGGAAGGGAAAGATGTTGGACCCTGAGACAATGAAAGAGACAAGTATGATACACTTTCAGTACAAAGAATATAGGGCAGCAATTTGAAGTTTTCCAGTCAGACTTTGAGGACTTCAGGAAAGGAAACAAATTTGACATGATTAAAAACATGATACTGCTCAAGTCAGAGGACTTCTGATTCTAAGGGCACTGGGACCATTTCCTTCACAGAAGTGATCCGTTCAAGATGTATGAACTGCAGCTTAGTAGGTCAGGCCTGCTAGTTTGATTTACTAATGAGGCCTTGAAGAGCTTACACAACATTGGCAAGTGCACTGGGAACTAGCATGAAGCAAAAGGAAAAAATATTAAAATATATGTTAATACATGATTAATAAGAATAATTTAAAAAGTAAGATTGCAATTATGTCACGCTGAATATTTTAATAGGCCATCTAATGGCAACAGCAGCAAATTGCAAGGAAATCAAACAGCAGGTGATATTGGGATACTTCAATTACCTAATAATGACTAACAGATATGACATTAAATCAAAATATTTCCACACTGATCAGGAATATGTGGCAAGTCAAGTGGGACAACATTTTGGAAGCACTGCTCATAACAGAAGAGCACTGGTTTATAGTAAGCTCTTTATCTCAAAGCACAACTTTGAAAGTATGGCCAAAGTAAAGGGAAACCAACGAACAACAGTGCTTTGTAATGGATCAGTAAGAGACATTTAAAGAGAAACTGTTTTAAGTACAAGCCAGATATGTTTCTACAAAGGGAAAGGTGTGGGAACCAAGGCCAGAGCTTGGTGAAATCAGCCCAAAACAGACAGCAATTGCAAACCAAAAAAGTGGATGTATGATAAATATTTATGAATAATTCCAGAGCGATGCTGAAAATAGTTAACAGAAAGGGAACTTTTAACCAAATAAGCAAGATAAATAATACAAGAACAGAATTGTAGTTAACAGGAAACTGAAAATTATCTGTAGATTTGTAGAGAAAGATGGGCATTAAGATCAAATTGGTTAGTAAATAATTTCTTTCATGTTGTAAATAAAAACTTAAGCAGCAATATGCATGATAGTCTCCAGACGAAAGTGATCAGTGACATTGATGAGTAGGTAAAGACAAAAGTTGATACAGAATCAATTTTATTATGCAGTTTTGATTGGAATGCATGTATGCATGTGTTAGTTTGTTCATGCTGACTTGGGATTCGCCACAAACAACCTCATACATAATGATTAGCTTCCAATATCACATTATAAAACAACAAAATCCAAGCTAGTATCAACTGCACTCCTCTTTGATAAAGATTAAGGGTAATTTAAAAAAATGAATAGTCAACATCAATATAAACTCATGGAACATGGGAAATTCTATTAAATGAGATAACCCCTGAATAAAAAGGTTAGAAAACTCCTCTTCATCTCATGTTCTTGATATTTATTTTTTTTTCTTTCTTTTTGTATTTGCAGAGTTTGTTGTTCTTTCTAGCTTGGTTTTTGTCTGTCCTGTTGAGCGTGGTCTTTCACTGATTCTAATGTGTTTCCCGTTGCCCGCAAGAAAATGAATCTCAGGGCTGTATATGATGACATGTACAGTACCATACAAAAATCTTAACATATATGACTAGGGTGCCTAAGACTTTTACACAGTACTGTAGTAATTTTATGTATTGTACTTACTGCTGCTACTACTGCAAAAATAACAACGAATTTCATGACAACACACACAAAATGCTGAATGAACTCAGCAGGCCAAGCAGCATCAATGGACAAGAGTAACCAGTCAACATTTCGGGCTGATTTCATGATGCATGTGAGTAATGATAAACCTATAAACCTAATTTTGATATGGTCTCTATTGTGGACTAAGGGTGGGAAGGTGGGCAGGGAGATGGGAATCATGATTTGGAAAAAGGGGAGAGGGGACGGAGCGGGGAAGCGCAAGAGGGATATTCAGTAATGATCAATAAACAAGTTGTTTGGAATCAAATGATCTTGCCTGGTGTTTCAGGACTGTGTGTGTCTGCTCCAGCACCTGCCTCAGCCAGATTAACATCAGCCTCCGCTCCACATTGACAAATATATTAGACAAAAGTCTTGGGCATCCTAGCTATATATAATAAGACTATTGCTTATTGTAAGACTTACATATAATAAGACTATAATAAGACTGTATGTACTTTGATAATATATTTACTTTGAACTAAAGCAGAAAATAGCAAACTATGACAAAGTTAGAAGCAATTCATATACCTGATAAGTGATCTTTCTCTTTTCATCTGCACCAAGCATTTCCTGTACCGTGGCAGTGCTTTCATTACTGAAAGATAAAACCCAGTGTTAAAGCATCAGGATATAAACATGTCAGAGTGGAGCTCCACTGCTTAGAGCAGTGGTTCTCTGAGCAATGTGGCCCATATGGCCTCCCAAGGGGCCACAAGTAAGAAACAAGAAACTAAGAGAGATAGTTTTTTTTTTAATTTGCAAAAAAAAATCTATTTATTTATTAATTTTTAGAAAATTACAAAGAATAAATGTGGTGATAAATAGTGAGAAAAATAATATTAACCCTTATCTAAAGAAAGAAAAAAAAGAGCGAAAGATTGCCTGGATATCGGAGGATCCCCACATGTTCCATGGAGTTCAAAATAATTTTAATATTTATTTTTACTTACCCCAATTACTTTATCATTTTATCTTCAAAGGACCTATGTATTTAATCCTATCTTTTGTAGAGATGGGAGCCAAATTTTCAAAAATATATCATTCCTTTCATTTTCTTAATATATGTTAAAACTCTTTTTCTTTTCACAGGTCCATTAATTCCATTAACATTAAAACTTAAAAAATTAAGTAAATTAATCATTCATAATACCTTGGGAACTCTTTAAAATTCTCCTTGTTGCTATGAGTTTCTCCCCAACCATCCAGGCAAAAAAGAAGAAAAATAGAAGAAAGATAACTAAAATATAAGAAAAAAAACAAAGTACCCCCCCACTAATGTTGCGAATAAAAAGAACACAACATTACCCCCCCCCCCCACATTTTACGAGTCATGGCAATCGTCATGATTGTACATGTGAAACACGCAGCCATCGATCAGGAGCTCTTCCAGCTCCCCCGCAAAAAAAAAGAAAATATATTAGTGAAGAAAAAAAAATTAATGTCTCTACTCCCAATTAATACTCCTCAACTATTTTTTTTACAGTCTTCATCATTAGTCCATTTCATTTTAATAATTCTTTACTTCTTCGTGGACATCAGGTAATTCTTGTACAAATTCCTCTGCTTTCCGGTAGTCAACGAAAAATCTTCTTTCTTCGTTATCCAGGAAAATTTATCAATTTTGCTGGATAGCTCAATAAAAATTTATAGCCCTTTTCCCATAAAGATTTTTTCACTGATTAAATTCCTTCCGCCTCTTCAGAAGATCGTAACTTATGTCTGGATAATAAAAAACTCTTTTCCCTCCTATTATCAATGGCCCATTTCTCTTTTTAGCACCTTGAATAGCTGCCTTCAAGATCATTTCTTTATCTTGGTACCTTAAACATTTTATTGAAATTGATCTTGAATTTTGATCTTGTTGAGGTCTTGGTCTTAAAGCTCTGTGTGCTCTTTCAATTTCAATTACTTGGCTTCCTTTTTTCATTTCTAACATTTTCGGAATCCATTCTTGAAAGAGTTTTATTGGATTTTCTCCCTCTGTACCTTCCATAAGACCAACAATTTTGATATTATTTTGTCTACTAGAGTTTTCAAGCGCATCTATTTTTTCCAACATCCGTTTTCTTTCCATTGTCCAGGCAAGATTATTGTCTTCTATCTTATCTATTCTTTCAGTGTTTTCTTCCACTTTTACTTCCATCTCTTTAACTTTATTATCCATCTTCTTTTGTTTTTCCACCACATTATCGAGTTTAGTCTGCATCCTTCTTATAGCTTTTAATTCATAACATATATTAGAATATCTTTTATGTCTCCTTTAATCTCTTCCTTCTTTTCCTCTTCTTCCTCTGTATTTCCCAAAGAGTTTGATTCCATTTCCGATTCACTTCCAACCGTAGTTGGGATTTGTAGTTTTGTTAATATCTGTTCATGCATACTTTCGCGCATGCGTTGTTCTTGCCATTTCTTCTTGGAGACTGCCGACATTGCTGCAACTTCTGGTCCCGCATCATCAGAAGTGCCATGCACTTCGCCGGGAGGAGATCCAACTTGAGTCCAAGGCTTCACTGAGACGGTTAGGCCTTTTTCTCCGCTGATTTGCGCAGTCTTTGAAGTAGTAGCTTTCTTCTGTCTCAGTTTAGGAGCCATATCAAAAGATAATCCTGAGCTACTTATAAATAGTTTCTAGTAGATATTTGTTAACTCTTCTTCATTTAAACCCTATTTCATTACTTTTTACGAGGGAGCTGGATTCCCAACGTCTCGACCCTACGTCATCACTTGACGCCCCCCCCCCGCGATAGGAGTTTCTGAATGCGCCATGACAAGTTTACTGTCTTAATGAAAAATTACTAAAATACGTAAATTTAAAAAGAGAATTATCTAATTTAACTAAATGAAATGAATGGGAAAATACGCTAGATGATGCAAATGAGATAGCCTAGCCTCCCCCCAACTGTATCCACCTCCAAATCACAAATTGCAGACTGGATGGGGCTATCTATAGCAAGGCCAGTCAGCGAATATGCTGCAGGAGGCCGATTCTGTTTGCCTTCCACTGACCTGTACGTGTTATAATATGTATAAAATGTGGCATGAAGGCTGCATTTACTGCTGTGGGGTCATCTGCTAAACACAGCCAGTTGGTTTAATTCGATTTCCCGCCTCTTATTTAGTTGAACATGGTTTCAGTCAAATTATTAAAAGCACATAATCAAAGGTAATTTTCAATTATCTTTAACCAAGTTGCAATCAGATATTCAGAAACTCACTAGTTGGCCTCCGTCACAAGGATCTCACCAAATACCTGAAGTGACTATATTAAGTGGTTTTTCATTTGTGCTTGGAAGAATATTATATAAAGTATACTATTCAGAGCTTTCATTTTCCAAATACACTTGTAACATATTTAACATACAATACCTATAGCCTGTTAAAACAAATACTGACTATATATTAGAATAATTAATACAGTTGACCAAAAAACAACTTTAGCAACTAAGGGAGGGTGGGGGCCGCACAGGTAAAAGGAAGTCACAAGTGGGGCACACGTAGAAAAAGGTTGAGAACCACCAGTCTACAGCTTTATTTCTTCTACCCAGGTACATAAACTTACGCTGTATTCCATCTGTCACTTCTCCCAACCTGTCCAAGTCCTTTTGTAGTCCCTGCTTCCTTGATATTGTCATCCCTTCCACTGTCCACAAACTTGGCCATACAGCCTGTGCTGTCTTTACGACAGTTATTTAGTTTATAATATTTTCGCTTAGTAATTCATTCAATAGTATTTTCTAGTTAGAATTAGGAGTGTTTAAAGTATATTCATTGCATGTAAAATACATCGGCATGCGATGACGTCACATCCGGTTTCGCCGCGTCTTGTGGGAAAATACCGGTTTGAAATTAGCGCGAGGGTGGGGGCTTTCCACGAGGCTCACCGGAGCAGAAGTTGTTTGCAGGCATGAGAAATCACAGTGAGAGCAACGCTGTAAGTTAATAGATAATCGATATATTGAACTAAGATGTTAATGCCGATCCTGTTAGAAGTAACGACGGTAGATAATGTTTATGCTTTCGTTAGTTAAAGAGTCGCGGATAGTTTGCATGGAAGTGTATTTAAAGTAGTCAATGGAGCAGGTAAACTCTCCCTGTATACTGCACCTTAGTGTAATGTAGTTATAGTCACCTTTGCAAGTATTTACACTTGAAATGTGATATTAAGGAAGGAACAAATACTGTATCAATCTTGTATTGTTTTATCAACAGTTTTCACCATATGTTAATGTGAAGAGTGAACAGTAAATGGTTAATCTTACTGCGATCTGGTTTGCATTGGCTGTGGTTTATCCGGACGTTAAATTCGGCGTTCGTTACACCCGAAGGAAACGTTACACAGCCATCAATTCTGCCATCCAGATCATTAATACATAATGTAAAAAGAAGAGATTCCAACACCAATCTCTTTGGAACTGTTAGTCACTGGCAGCCAACTAGAAATGACCCCCTTTATTCCTTTCTGCTTCATTTCAGTTAGCCAATCATCTATCTTCCCTGTAATACCATGGGCTCTTATCTTGCTTTGCAACCTCATGTGCGACTGCTTGTCAAAGGTCATCTGAAAATCCAAGTAAACAACATCCACTGACTCTCCTTTGTTCATCCTGTCCGCTATTTGCTCAAAGAATTCCAACTGATTGGTCGGGCAAGATTTCCCTTTAAGGAAACCCTGCTCACTTATTGCATGTTCAAAAATACTTAAGCAGGTAGCATCACGAAATAAAAGATACAGAGGCAATCATGAACAAATAAGTATAAATTAAAAAGAAACTAAATACAATTAGAAAAAGCTCGCCCTCAATTTGTTTTTTTACATTATTACCCAATTCTTTCTCTGATATGGTGTAATTTCAACCTTACCAGAGAATCAAACTGAAGAAATGTTGAATAATTATAACATGAACAGTTCTCTCCATTCATAAAATGATTTTTTTTTTTTTGTTTACAACACTAAATACTACATTTTTTTAAACTATAAAGATGGCAGCCACTGTTATTCCCAGGATTACAATGCCTCCCTTTTTAGCGACATCTGTAAGTGCGATTACCATTTCAAACTACTAACAACATGGCAGATACAAGCAGCCCAATACTGGATGTGTGAGATAGTTACTACCTAACATCCTGAGAAGCTTGCACTTCCACATTTTTAAAAAAAATACTACTAGTTATTTTAAAGTCTATACTCTTATTAAGTAATATATTTAATATCATGCATTTGTCCAACATATCCATTCAACTGCACTTCTCTAAGTTGGTGTATCTTTTTTGGCTGTCTGAGACTAGTGTTACGTGTACAATGTTTGCTCATTAAATAACTTGGGGAGCTTATTCTCATCTAGTGTGCAATGTATCCCTTGACAGTCACTCTTGATTAGATTCAATCCAGGAAATATTTTAAAACCCTAAGTATTCCTTACCTGTCTTTTTCCATTTTTCTTTTCTGGGGCAGAGTGTCTTTCATATTATTATGACATAGCAGTCCTGCTTCGGCACTCATATCATATTTTAGATCCTTAGACACTTCTTCACTAGTGACCTACATTAAAACATTAATCCCATTTACTTACGAACAAATGAAAGGGCAGAACACATCTACATCTACAGAAAATGATACACCTGTTAACATTTAACTTCACAAAACATTCAGAAAATCATTTTAAGTCTTGCAGTTCATGTTAGACTTTTAAGTACTTTCCCTTCGATTTTTTTTAAACATTTTAAATCACAGGGTGTGCATATTGCTGAGAAGATCAGCATTTATGACCTTTACCCCAAATGCTCTTGAATTAAGTTGTTTCCCAGGTCATTTCAGAGGATCTCTCTACTGCCATTATGACTCAGGAATACCGTCGCACTCAGATGTAGAAAGATTCTTCATCGCTGTTTCCATAACAATTCTGTTTTACCAGTCAGGGTTGTTATCCATGAATACAGTCCCCAAACCTGGAGACCAGTGGACCGTTCTTTTAGTCTTGCCTCTACTCTGACCTGTTTGGGATGGGTGACCCTCCCAAGAGCCAAAGCATAAAGCCCTGACTCCAGCCAACATCGCTCTCCGGGTCACTGAGGCACGAAACCTCCAAAGCACAGCAGAATTTCAGAGGATGGCTAAGAATTAACTACAAGAGTCACATAAGCTAAGAAAAAATGACATATCTTTTCCTGATGTTATTTTTTAAATCCAATGTTTACTATTCTGTACTACATATTATCAGTAATTAATTAACTGAACCCAAATGCCCTGATTCCCACAATGAGATTGGAACTGTGTCAATAGTCCAGATCTCTGAAATATCAGTCAGTAACACACTTTCCCCACTGTACCTGGTATAATTACTTTTAATAACTCCCAATACTTAAATGACTAGACTATGTAGATTGTTAACTCTTTAGCTAAAACGCTAGGGGCAGGAGGAGTGAGAAAGAGATATGGCTAAAGGATGAGTGTAACTGTGACAGCTTTAAGCTTATTGTCTGACTTTAAACTTTCATAAGATCTGCCTAGAGGGAAATGTTTGAAATAGTTTTGAATTCATAAATACTATAATCAATTTGACTTGCATACTACAGAGATTCAGCTCACCAGATTTTCAGCTTCCAAAATAGCGATCAACATTCTAGAACAGCTACAGCCAAAGTAGGAAATGTTCAAATTTGTAGAGAGTTTACATCTGATACCCCCCACCCCCCATGCTTCAATTAGAATCATGCCACCTCTAATTAACAGCAATCTCTTCTATACTTGCCTTTACTTTTGTTCTTTGTCCGGCTTTTGGTTGTTTACTCATTTGAGATGGCATTTTCTTCAATTTGGAGAAATGTTGATCTTTTCCACTAATTGATTTAAGATTTTTATTATTCTGCCTTAAATTCTGCTGGATATCAGATGGCAGTTTCACATCCACTACAGGCAGGTCATTAATCAGCTAGAAGGATAAAATACATTATTGTTATCCTCTGTAAATTACCACAATTGAGGTACTGTTTAACTAAAGGCCTCACACTCCAGCAATCAGGTTCTTCAAGTAATGTAACCTGAGATGTAAATGAGACAATTCAATCAAATCCATCCAACATCTCATGAATTTGATGTGCTTGGGGATGGAGAGTGTTTGACAAGGAAAGACAGGAAAGAAAAGCAGAGATGAGCATCTGCATCTAGTCTTATAAGGTGTCTAACAATTCCTTGTATGACGCCAAAGGTAGAAACAAGAACGCAGATTGATCCCAAGCCCTTAGTCATGGATAGCACAATGTAAAAGAAAAACAATAAACAGTAACAAATAGGTTAAAAATATTAAAAGAATGACCCTGGATTAGCTTAGCTCCATAGTACTCACATTTCTGTAGCTGAGCAGTCTCTCAATCACCGGATGGTTCTGAACTGGGATTCGCTTTGCCTTCAGGACCAGATAAAAACTGATGTTTGTGCAGTAGCTGTAGATCACACACTTCATTAGTAATAGTACATATGTTCTCTTTTCTATATAGTATGTCACAGTCCTAATTTATTTAATACAAAACTCAGGTACAGTACAAGAAATCCCAATTTTCCATGTTAAGAGCTCTCAACTCTATACAATAAGCGCAGGTCTTCCAGATGTGCCTACCACATGGAGCTACTATTTATGTATCCAATCATTCTCTGCTGGCTCAAACACAGAAAGCCAACCAAATTGGCTGAAGGCCGCTGTGAGAAATTATACACAGAATTAAAAGGGCTAAAGCCTGACTGACTTGTTTCGCAGCTTGGCTAGTCATGCTGTGCGAATAATGCTGCAAGGTAACTATTCTGCAAGGAAGGAGTGCTTGTTACATGAGAAAGCTGCTTTGTTGTAACCACTAATCAATGATGCCTGGCAATGATCAGAGTACTATGTGATGACAAATGTTTAACAAGCAGCCCCAGACAGTGCTCAAGCTCATTTGATTACAGATTTTCAAGGCTCTATGAGTGGGGGCTCTGTAATATCAACTGAGGCGCAAGCTTGCTAATAAACTGTATGTAATCTTAAGTAAACTATGTTTCACAATTATTCCCTTGGTCTGAACCTAAAGTCTTCCTGTAGAGAGGCAGATCATCAACTGGGCCTCGGGTAACAGAGTATAGAAGCCCTGTCCTCTGACAGCTTTGATGTAAAGCAAAGGCAGGGGCAGAGTTTTGTTGTGTCAAAGCCTGTAAACAATTTAAAAAGGATATTTGGAGAAGTAAAGTTGCTGTCAATAAATTTAATAACATTATTATTTTGGAAATAATAACATCAAAAAGTATAATCATGAGATGCTCAATGAATAATTTTAAAGCCCACTTTATCCTTTACTTCCTAATCCACAGGTCGAGAAATCCAATTGAAACTAATGGGACATCCAATTCTCTGCTAGATCTACGGGTCTGAAATTTTCATCGGAATGGTGGCTCTTTATAAAAACTACCAGTCACATCCAAGAACACCTGTCCTATTGATACTGGCACTTCCATGATATAGACGGCCAATGTCATGCTCATAGATGTTCACATGAATAACTTTCCAAGAAATGCACAAAAAATGTTAACATGGCATTGACACTCTTAGATCACAAGGCATTGTTTAAATTATTAGTCAAAAAATGCTTTCAGCTGCATTGGAATTTCCACTTAGCCACCTGATCAATGGCTATCAAATTGGGCTTTATTAAATTTACTTTATCTCCAAGAGTATCATGCTCTGAAAAGGGTCATGATTCTCTAAAATTATAGCAAAGAAACTTACTTCAGATACAGATGGTACTTTGTCTGTACATACAGGACATCCTGTGAAATGAACAAAATTTATTACAATATAATCAAGGCACACTGTACCCCTCGATCCCCACCTACCACATATTGCGTTTATGTTCTCAGCATACCTTCTCTGCCGGTATCCTACCATTCTGCACCAGTTCCATCAGAGGCTGCAGCTCTTCCTTCAATTCTACAAGCTGCAAGAAAGAAATCACAAAACTATCAGTTTGCTTTGCAGAAATTTTAAAAACAATCCTAATAAGCAAGATACCAATAGCTAAAACAGAAATATCCAACTATCTTACTTCCTAGGTAACTCACAAACAGAAATATTTCTACATCTGCAAACTTCAGACATGCTTTGCCTTAAAGGGAAAGAAGTCCATTTGCCTATTACATTAAACAATCACTGGAAAATTATTTTATATTTAAGAAATAACAACTGTTTAAAAGATAAAGACAGTCAACAGGATTTCATTCTAATCCAGGCTCCACTTCAGATCTCTTTTAATTCAACAGTTCTTTATTTTGTGAAGAATTATAGCCTGACCAATAATGTCAAACATGTACTTTCCCAAAAGCCAAGAGTAATCAATTTTTAAAATTTATAATCTATAATTTTTCCCAGTGCAGATAAGGAGCTACAAGTATTGGCTTTGAAGGAAAAGAACTTAAAGAGTCTGATCAGAATAATGCTAAGCTAACTAATCCCCTAATAACTAACAGTAACTGATGCCGATGTTTGAAAGAACCAAATCCTGTACTATATTCAACCTTCCATTTTCACACTTTTTCCCCTCATTTCATCTCCATTAATGTTCACAAGGTTAGGTCTTCATCTCACGCAGTGGTAAATCAGCCAAGGAACTTGTCCCCATTTGGGAATGTTAACATTCAGGTCGGATGACACCTGGAATTCAGCATGGATAGAAGGTCTAAATGCACTAGCACTATAAAATCTCTGTGAATCCTCACCAATAAAACACCATGTTTGTCAATGAAATAATATTACTTGTTCTTTAGAAATCAGAATCCATTAAAATATTCTTTTTTTACCTCTAGAACATTATATTACTACTTTACTAATTTTCAACTTTTTCTGTGTGCCACCGAATATTCGGAAAACACAGTAAAACAGTTCAATGAACTCAAGCAACCAGCAAGCTTAGCCGACCTTTTCTTTGAAATCTTGGATGAGTTCCAGCAGCTCAGGTGACTCCTTCTTCAGCAGTTTCAGCTTCTCTTTCTGGGACATTTTGTTCAAATCTTTTTTAATTTTCAGATCCTTCCCAGAAGCCTTCTCTGCTTCCTGCTCTTGGGCGAATGCCTATGAAGAGAAAACTCTGTAATAATCAAATTGACTTTTTCAGCAAACCTTACTTCATTCCAGAATGCAGACGAGCAGTAACCCCATGGATGCCTCGTCCTAATGCTTATCTTTATTTGTACTCAGGCTGGCAGGAAATTTTATCACCTGGATCCATATAAAAAATGCTGCAGATTCATCAGCAGTCAAAGGAAAATTACCATTAGTGATTTCCTTCCCACCAAATACAAAGCAGACCTCAGCTCAGTCTAACCTGACTGAGATTAGCTGATAGGGTCAGCAACAAAAATCAAATACAAGCAACAGGACCATTTCCTGTCAGGGATTCATGCCTTTTTTCCAGCAGCACAGACAAAGTTGACTGCATTTGCAGAGGACCTTACATATTCCTGTCATTTGCAGTTGAGAAAAAGGGTAGGGAGCAGGGGGTGAATAAAGATGCCTTTAGGGCAGATAGTTGAGATTCAATGAAGCTAGGTTGAGCTTTGAGCTCAAATGTAAAATAAGAATACATATATGTTTTAAGATGAAAACAGCTTTACTTCTGTAAAAAGGACCAGAATACACAACTCTTCTAATCTGGAAAAAAGTATTCAGATCCTATAGAGAAGGGTCCAGAGAATGAAAAGCCAAAATTAATACAAAGATTACGGTTCAGGTGCAGTGGCAGTTTAGAAGACCAGGCCAACTCAGGTGCACCCATGCCTCCACTTATTACCACTCAGTGTGGTTCATCACTGACCTTCTGACAGATTTCAAAAATGCATCTCTGTATAGGCGATCCAGTAACTGGAGGAAAAGTACATCCTAAACAGGAAAAAAAAACTTCTACCTGTCGTTGAACTACCATGGTTAATCTCATTCAAAAGGTATTGAGGGTTACCTTGTTTTTACTAGGGAGGAAATCAGCGGGTGATGGGGTGGAGATAGGTCTCTACCAAAGGATGTTCAAGCCCCTTCTTTTCTCTGCTGGCCTGCAGGTCACCCTTGGGCAAGGTGTAGCACCTGCTTAGCCTCCCTGATCAGGGTCATATGAAGCCATGAGAGCAGATGGTGCATATCACAAGTCCTGGTTATGCGACAACTGATGCCAGGCAAACAATCTCTGAAGGGTACTGATAATGGCTGTTACCTGTCTTGTAAAGCCACTGCCTTAAAATCTACATTTTTAGCAGCCAAAAATGGATCGGATCTTTTTTTTTGACTGAGTTTAAAGGATCAGCAGAGGTGTGCCCCAAACACAGAATCAGGAAAATGGTGGTTTCACCCTGATCCAATATAAGTTTTAAAAATGAAGAAGATACCACTAACATCTAGAAGACAGACATAGTTAAAATGATTCAGAAATAAGTGTCACAGGCAGCCTAGGAATTGCTAGAATACTGTGCCAAAATATGCAGGAAATTGATTCCAATGACAGTTCTCACTAATTATCTTGGCACATCTAAGCTCGTGGCAAAATCTTTCACACCTCCACATGCCCGGTTAGTTACCTGAATAAGATCGAGTCCAAAGTCATCCTCAGACAGATTCTCTGCCAACCGTTTCTGAATATTTATAGCTTCTTGTTCCTCCTCCTCAGCCTCAGCCAGAGCTTCTGCTTGTTTCTTTCCACCTGCAAGTGTGTAAACAGCAAACGCTGAGATCATACCATAAAGAACTATATCTCCTTGCATACAATCTCAAGATTGTTGGGTATACAATTGAGAAAGATTTGAAACTTTGTACAGTGGACTTTTATATTAAAGGGCAAATAAGGAAAATTCCTAAACTTCTGCCTCCCCATATCTCCCAGGACCAGTTTATGAAGTCCAACTACATCAAAGCACGGCCAGCATGCCACCCAGAGACAAACCAGACATCTATCAAATTAAAACAAAACACTCCTATAAATCTCAACCACCCCATTGTATCTATTGGTTCAAAGATCTCATTACAAGTCAGAGACAGTATGTTGTATTTCTGAAGTTGTGGGTCAATGTGGTTAAAATCTACATTAGGGTGAGTTTGCATTGCCTCAGTTCAGATACACAACAATACGCCACAGGGGTGTTAGAACTGTAGAAGCCCATTTTCAGAGTGGTCGCCTCTTTCTGACTATGACAGTGATGACAAGGCATCTGTCTTGGGAGAAAAAAAAACATATAAAATTGAACTGTCCTTGCAAACGGAAGGACAGAATACCCTCTGAAAATCCAGTTAACAGCTACAGAAATAAAAACAGACTAAAAAGTAGAGAAAGGTATATTAAAACACAGGACGTTTTAATGCATGTTCTCTTCTGGTACCAGTAAAAGCGCAATGACAAAAACCTGCCAACTTCTGCTAAATTTTAAAATAACACAACATCCAATAAATGGTAACAAATAGGTAGAAGGGATAATTATAGCTCTATACAGACTCCATCAAGTTAGTAAGACACAACTTGCCATAGTGACTGCCCCTAATTAAGCCATGGATCTCTAGGAATCCTCTTTAACAGCTTCACTGACACGAGCCACCAGTCTAGTTTCCAGGATTATCCCATAGAACATTAGCTACTCACCAGTCCTGCAGGACGTTGCCTGTGGCTACAGATGACATGAAGATATTAATCAAGGCCCTGGCACCCTCATCTCCTAGCTCTCTCAGTAACCTGCGGAATATCCCATCAGATGCTAGGGACTTGCCCACCTTAATATTCTTTAAGAAAACAAATACTACCTCCTCCTTTATCTCGAAATACTCTTGTTATTAGCACGTTCCACACTGAAGTCCTTCTCCTTGTAAATACTGATGCAAAGCACTCATTTAGGAACTCACTTACATCCTCCACCTCCAAGTACATTCCCTCCTTTATCCTTCAGTGATCCTTCCTGCTCCCCAGTTATCCTCTTACTCTTGATGCATGTATAGAATGCCTTCAGATTCTCTTTAATGCTACTTACAAAAGACTTTTCATGACCCTTTCTGATTTTCCTAATTCCTTCGAGATCTTTTATGGCTTCATCATAATCATCAAGAACTTTGATTTTAGCTTCTTACATACATTTGTTTTCTTTACTGACTAAATTTACCACCTCTTTCGACATCCAAGGTTCTCTTATCTTGCCATTATTCTTACTAGAATGTACTTGTCCTGTACTCTATGCAGTCTTTAAACACCCTCTACATGTCAGCCCAAAAACAGCTGCTCCCAATTAATGCTCTCTAGTTCCTGCCTAATACTTGCATAATTTGCCCTACTTCAATTTGATATACTCCTGCCAGGTATATATTTATCCTTACCTATAACCTGTCTTAAAGCTTAAGGAGTTGTGGTCTCTATTCCCTAACTGTCACCTGGCCAGACTCATTACCGAACACCCGGTCCAGTGCAGCCCTCTCCACCTCTAGTTGGACCCTATTGAGTTACAAATCCCCTAATGGATGTACTTGACAATTTCTGTCTCATTTTGCACTGAGATCCTAGTCTGTTTTGGGAAAGTTGAAGTCATCCATTACAACAGATCTGCTGTTTTTACCCATCTCGCTGATCTGTCTAAATATTTGTTCCTCAATGTCCTGGAGGCTATGGGGGGGGGGGGGGGGGGTGGTGGTGTCTATAGTATAATGCCATCAAAGAGATTGCACCTTTCTTATTTTTGAGTTCTACCCATATAGACTCAGTGGATGAGCCCTCCATTATATCACCTCTGATATTGTCTCTGATTAATAGCACAACTCACTCTCCCCACCCCTTTTACCTCTTCCTCTTTTTTTTCTATAATACTGAAAACCTGGAACATTAAGCATCCATTTCTGTCCCTCTCTCAACCTGGTCACTGTTATGGCCATAACATCATACTCTAAGCTCATCACCCTTGCCCATAATACTCCTAGTATTAATATACAAACACTTCAATCCATCTGTCCCATTGTATCTATTACCTCACTCCTTCCTGTTCCTACTAGTCATCATATCTACCTTCCTCTAAATCGCTCCTCTTTCTGACCTGGTGCTCTGGTTCACATCCCCTGTCAAATTAGTTTTACCCTCATTCCAGAAGCTCTAGCAAACCTCCCAGCCACCAGGTTGACTCCACTCCAGTTAAGGTGCAACCTCCATCCCTCTTGTACAAATCAACCCTACCCTACCGATGATCCAAGAACCCAAAACGGTCTCCTACACCAGTTCCTCAGCCACTTATTTATCTGTTCTATCATTCTATTCCTGCCCTGACCAATACATGGCACCAGGAGTAATCCAGATAACTACTTTTGAAATCCTGCTTTTTCACCTCTTTGCCACAGCATAGAATCACCTGTCCGTCGCCAACTCATGAGTTTCTTGTCACCACTCTTCTGCCTGACTTTACACTCTCCAGCTGAGCCTCAGAGCTAGCCACAGTGCCAAAGAGGCCAAATTCCAGTACTTACGAGGAAGCTCATCAACATAATCAGTACTATAATACGATTTCTTCTTCTGTCCCCAGGCCAATGCACTTGGGAGACCTGCAAAAGAAAAAGGTGTAGCAACAATGAATGTTACTATGAAGAAACAAATTCAGCATTTGCAGCAATATCTTCATGTATTGATTGTTATTAAGAGTAACATTTATGGATTATTTCTCCAGGTCTCCACAAAAGCTTCAGGGTGGGCTTGGGCATGGAAAGAAATTAGTCATCTGATGGATTACACAAAGTTTGATAATACCCCAGACCTAAACCAACCTTCTTCCAATTTGCCTTCAAGGTCACTATCCATGTCAACCTCTTCCTCGTATTCATCTTCATCATCTTCTTCCATTGCTTCTGCCTCTCCCTCATCATCATCATCTTCATCAGAATCAGCAAGGTCCAGAGGCATTACCTCTTCCTGTTTTAAAAGGACATAATATGTAGCCATATATTTGATCCAATCTGTTAGTGCTTAATAAATTAATTTCTAGTAATATACTCTTGCTGCATGACAACAGAAGGGAAATATATACTGAACAGTATCAAACACAAGAGTTTGTCGGCAATTTTCTTTTAACTCAGTGAAAGCATAAAAATAGGAAAAAGGATATTCCATACAGCCTTCTGGACCAGCTCTCTCATTCAATATTATAGCTGCTTTCTCTTCACTCTCATTAACCACTGAAATGTAAAGTGGTAAAAATCTACAGATGGCCCCAAGTAAACAGCAGAACACTCAAGGCCCTCTGGAATGCAGAACGCCAAATCAAACGAGTTAAATAAACAAGAGGGGTTAAGATTATTGATGTAGATGGAAGGGTTGGACAAGTTCTTAGGAGACTGCAGTAATTGTATCAGATTTAGGAGGGCCAATGAAGCCTCATATTGTCATGCACGATACATCCCAATTCAGAAACATCATGCACACATGTTAAGAGCAGTGCGTGAGTGAATAAGGTGAACAAATAAAGCCACTTTAACCAATTTCAACTAACAGTTTGCAGAAAGTGGATGAAAGTGTTTACACTTTGAGCTGGCTGTAGTAAACAAAAACAAAGTAGAATGAAGTCATACATTTTATTTGTTATTAGTTGAATAAACTGGCAATGTAAAAAACCATTAGCTGCATTACATTACAAATGACATAATTAACATCCATCACATACACAATCAGCCCGGACTGCATACAGAAATGTAACACCCACAGATCTCCAATAAGATTCTCAACAAGTTTCATTGTCTTCTGGTCCTATCAAGACCTTTGTTGGTGGTTTGAATAACTGACTACTTTCTTTAGTACCTTAAAGAGTGCATGAGAGAGCTCCTGGGTCAAGCACTGAAACCTAGGCTAGTTTTTCAGCACAACATAAGATATATCATCTTTCAGTTGAGGTTGTCTGGCCGTTCAAATAACAGTGGAAAGCTTGTTTGAAGGCCAGTAAGAGAAACTCTTCCACATTATTATTGTTTATTTTATATAGCCATGGTCTGATTGTGAGTTGTTGCAGTAGTTCAGTGTTGCCTACATTACAACAGAGGCAAGAGTTTAAACTATTTCATCAGCAAAAACATGCTTTGGAATGCTCCACAATTCCTGTTTTCCCTCAAAGTGATGAGAAGAAAAAAAAATTCTGGACTGATTTTTAATCTACTTGTTCGACAGGGAATTTAGACATTACTCAAAAGGCTTTCCCAGAAGCTTGACCAACAGCCCAGCAGAATTGGACATACACACCTCATCAAGTGAATCTTCACTCAAATTATCACGTGCAGGTCCATCAGCCAGCAGCTTCTGAAAAACAAAATTGTAGATTATCCACACTGCAAACAAAGAGCATCAAGGCACCTCTGGACTCCTGATGCTAAAACTGCTTTGGGTGCACTTTAAAAATTACCTTGTATAAAAACTGCTGTCTTCCTGCTCCTCCTTTTACAACTTTCCCCAAATACAGATTATTTTAAGGTAGTATTTTGTCAATGTTTCACACTGAAAAATCAGTAAAATGCACAGCAAATTTCTTGTGTGGCAATACATATGTTATCGTTATTATGTCCCAAACTACCCAATATTGCTGCTAATTATAAATATTTTAAATCTTACGCTTACATTTATGATGGCAATTGCACTGTAATTGTGTCATACTTTCATATCACATTCCTTCCCACAGCAACATTGATTTTCCAGTGAGTTTCAGCTGGCGCTGTGGAATAATTTATTAAACTCCCGAATTTCTGGAACTTCTGTTAATTCCACACCAAACCCCTACTTCTACTTCACCTGTGGTTTACAAATCAAATTATCTGGTTACCATAACATCACAGGAAACTAACTAACACAATTTCATCTGTGCTTATTTTTCCCCCTTTATTGTAAAGATTATAGACAAGTCAAGTCACTTTTATGTAGTATTTCACACTTACCTCAAGTTTCTTCTCGTGAAATTCATCAACGTCGTCATTATAATACTCTGAGGAATTCTACAAGGAAAATGTAAGTGGTTTCAATCCAAACACAATTATCATATCCATCTCACACTTCAACATCATAATCACAAAAAAATTAACTAACTAAACCAAGCCTGCAAGATACCCCATTGCTATTCAAAGTTCCAAGGTTTCAAAATCAGTGACTAAAAGTCTGGATCAACTTGCTCCCAATTCTTCAATGGAATGCAAATATAATCCCATAAGATTTATTGATTTCACTTGGAGATACAGTGGAGAACAGGCCCTTCTGAGCTACCCAGCAACCCATCTATTTAAACCCCGCCTAATCACAGGACAAATTACAATGAGCAACTAATCTACAAACTGGTACATCTTTGGACTGTGGGAGGAAACCAGAACACCTAGAGGAAAGCCATGCTCACAAGGGAAGGAATGTACAAAGTTGCTCACAAAGGATGTCGGAACTGATCTCTGAACTCCGATGCCCCAAGCTGCAGTGGGGTCGTGCTAACAGCTACGTTACGTAGTCCTCTGAAGAAACTTACTTGCCATCTCTCCAATAACTTGGCTGTGCTGAAACCTCGTATTTTAAAATATGATTAAAGCTATATTAGCAGGGAGTTTCTATTTGTTCCCAGAATCTACTTTAATTCTTTCACACTAGCAAAGCACTGCAGGTGCTGGTAATATTAAATAACCAAAAACCTCACAGTCACTGATCCTCTCAAAGTTATTTGATATATCTAATTCCCTGACAATTTAAGCCGTTAAAATGTTTATTCACTTTCCTTTTGAAAATTATAATGAGGGAGGGAGGAGAAGATGGCGGCGCGACACAGCACGCGCGGCCTCTCTGGTGAATGATATCTGGTATTTGTTAAGTAGGGATCCGTGCATAATTCTGATTTGATGGAGACAGACGTGAGAGCGTGGAGGAACATCTGGAGAAACTTCTGAAATGCCCGCTTCGCTGCCGCTGCTACTGTGCGGTCCGGAATCTCCAGAGGAGAAGGCTTCCGAGACCTCGGCTTTGCTTGTTTCGGCAGCCGGGACGAGGACAAAGGCACTCGACAGAGGATGGCGCTCGGGAGGCTGTATCGGAGGGGCTGGTTGGAGGCTCGAAGTTTTCGGATGGACTCAGAGTCTGCTGTGGACGGGTGCTTCCAATGCATCAGTTGTCAGTGCCTGGAAGTTTATGGCAGGGAGAGTTTCTCCCTTTTTGCTGCCTGATATCGTGGACTATCAGAGTCGATCGGGACTTGAGACTTTTTTTAAAATAGTGCCCATGGTCTGCTTTTATCAAATTATGGTATTACTTTGCACTGCTGTAACTATGTTATAATTATGTGGTTTTGTCAGTGTGAGTCTTTGGTTTGTCCTGCTTTTTTGTTCCACTCTGGAGGAACATTGTATCATTTCTTAATGCATGCATGCATTTCTAAATGACAATAAATGAGGACTGAGTGCCCTCATAATCTAATGTAGTGGTCGCCAACCCGTCGATCGCGATCGACTAGTCGATCTTTGAGACTTTCCCAGTTGATCCCGAAAAAAAAGGGGAAAAAAAAATACTGTTGAGAGATTGTTTCCAGGTTGTGGGGTTTTAGTTTCGTTCTTTCTGTCCAGAGCGCATGCGTGTAGCTCTCCCGCACTACGCAGTGTAATTCAGTGGTCCCCAACCACCGGGCCGCGAGGAAACGATATGAGTCAGCTGCACTTTTCCTCATTCACTGTCAGCCCATTGTTGAACTTGAAGCCACGCAAAGTCATCAGGCACTAAACGCAGTGATACCCTCGCGCCAGGGATCACCGGTTGGCCTTGGGCAGCTGGCGGGAAGTGCCCTCACTACTGGCCTGGAGCGCTGCTTCTGAACCTGTTTAGCACACCGAATGTTCATGGGGAACCCAGTGCTAAAATATTCACAGACAACCTAATTCAGACTCAGCGATTTGTAAGTATCAGAGTAGTTACCGCGCTGCGATCTACTGAAACAAACATTTGTCGGCCGATAGATCCTACAAGGGGGGCGGGTGCTCTGTCGCACTTCCTGCTCGGTCAGCCGCACTCTCCGGACTGTGACCGCCGCAGCCCCGGAACGGGGACCTACGGCCCTGACATTGTCCTCTTACCCCACCCATGACCAGCCACACCTGGCCAAGGCACCTGGCGGCAGGTGGGTGGGAGGCTGAGTTCGGGCCCGGAGGCTGTCTAATGAGGCAATGTCTCAAAACTGCTTCAGTACCCTGAGTCCAAGCACCCAGCACTTAAAGATGAACCTGCTGGGTTTTCTCAGTGGAAAAAAACGTGAGCAAGTGGGACAGAAGCCCCGAGCCGCGAAAACTAGAATAGGCTGTACATAGGGAACCTGCTTCGAGTATCGCTGTATTCCAGTTGTGTTTAACACCTCCCCGCCCCCGTCGGCCAGACCACAAGGATATTATCAATATTAAACCAGTCCGCGGTGCAAAAAAAAAGGATGGGTACCCCCCCCCCCCCCCCCCCCCCCGTGTTTGTATATTATTTCTACTTCCGAGTTGTGGGGTTTTACTTCTGGTCTTTTCTGTCCTGGTGCGCATGCGTGTAGCTAATTGATGTGGGGTCAATCTTGCCTTTTACTAAGGCTGAGGTAGGGGATCTCGGGCTTAAAAAGTTTGGTGACCACTATTCTAATCTAAATTACTAATGAATCTGCTTTCAACACCCTTTCTCCTCCAGTGCAAATAGTTATTCCTTAAACAAACTAAGCAATTCATTGTAGTTTTTAAGTGAAATCTCTTAAGCTGGACTACTACGAGAATCGTCATCTCCTCATATAATTAATTTATTTCTTCCTGGTACCCTTGACATCCTTCATTCAGTACATTCAAAATTAAACAGTATGAGAGCTGAGACTGAACAAGCATGCTTTTTAATACAGTTGCAAGAAAAAGTTTGAACTCTTTGCTATTACCTGGTTTTCTACATTAGTTACCCAAAAAATGTGGTCTGATCTTCATCTAAGTCACAATAATAGACAAATACAATCTGCCTCAACTAGTAACACACAAACAATTGTACTTTTCGTTAAACTGAGTACACCATCTGAACAATCACAGCCTAGGTTCAAAAAAGTATGTGAACCTTGGGGATAATGCCATCTACAATAGCTATTTGGAGTCAGGTGCTCCAACCAATGAGATGAGATTGGATTGTCGAGGTCGGGTGCCCTGCCCTATAAAAAGGAAAGTCAGGTTACCGACATAGCCTGCTCATCTGTTTATCTGCACCATGCTTCAATCAAAACAATTTTCAGAGGACCTCAGGAGAATTGCAGAGATGCATGAAGCTGCAAAAGGCTCCAAGGGCATTTCTAAAGACCTGAGTGTTTATCAGTCTACAGTAAGAGAAATTGCCTACAAAAATGGAAGAAATACAATACTGTTGCTATTCTCTCCAGGAGTGGGTGCCCTGCAAAGATCACACCAAGAGCACAACATGGAGGGCTGAAGAAGGTGAAAAAGGACCCAAGGGTTACAGCAAGAGGCCAGCAGAAATCTCTAGAACTTGCTGCAGTCTCTGTTCATGTGTCCACTATAAAAACATTGAACAAGAAGTGTTCATGGAAGGACACCATGGAGTAAACGACTGCTCCCCAAAAATAAAATTGTTGCACATCTCAAGCTTGCAAAAGACCACCTAGATGTTGGACAATGTTCTGTAGACAGATGAGACAAAAGTCAAACTTTTTAGCAGAAATTAAAACTTTTATGTTGGGGGGGGGGGGGAAGGGCACTGCACACCAACACCAAAACCTCATCCCAAATATGAAGCATGTGGAAGAAGCATCATAGCTTGGGGCTGCGTTGCTGACTCAGAGCCCAGACAGATCGTCATCATTGAGAGAACAACCAATTCAATATTGTATCAAGACATTTTACAGGAGAATGTCAGGATAGCGGTCCGTCACCTGAAGCTTAATAGAAGTTGGATGACAAAACAAAACAATGATCCAAAACACAAGAGTAAATCAACAAAAGAATGGTTTAAAAAGAAAATGCATGTCTTGGAATGGCCAAGTCAGAGACCAGACCTCAACCCAATTGAAATGCTGTGGCATATCCTGAAGAGGGCCATTCATGCAAGATATCCCAGAAATATTGATGAACTGAAACAGTTTTGTATGGAGGAATGGTCTAAAATTTCTCTTCCCCATTGTGCAAATCTGATCAGCAGCTACAGGAAACGTTTGGTGGAGGTTATCGCTGCTAAAGGAGGTTCTACCAATTATTAAGTACAAGGCTCCACATACTTTTTCCAGCCTGGACTGTGCACGATTAAACAATGTGATCACTAAAGAATTGAAGGTAGATTGTGTTTGTCTATTATTGTGACTTAGATGATGACAAAACCACACTTTATAAGTAATTAATGTAGGAAACCAGGTTCACAAAGGGTTCACAAACTTTTTCTTGCAACTATATAAAGGTTTTCCATAGCTATCATACAATGGCTATATTAAAAAAAAAGCCTTTTAAAACTGCTCCAAGATTGCTGGAACCCATTAGGCCACCTTGCTTTTGGTGATTTTTTTTATTACATGGTGGCTAATAGAAATTTAAAGGTATTATCAAGTGATGTTATCTGGACTGTTGGAGATAATAGGAAGATGACTGTTGGGAATAAACAGTGAGAAGTTTCTTGCTGTAATCAGAACCAAAGCTGTCTGGTTGTAGAGGTGCTGCTGAGTTGATTCCAAACATACTAGGCACAAAAGCGTTATTCAGCCCACCAGGACGACACTGGCTCCTAATGAAGCAATCAGACCATCCCTTCCTATAGCTCTGCAACTTGTTCTGTCACACCCCTCAACTCAACAAGATATCTCTATTCATAGAGGCATAATACTTGGGAGCATCTATAGCTGCTCTAGCAAACAGGCTTCAATTATAATAACTGATGCAAAGTAGTCCAAATGAAATGGTGCAGATGAGGATAACTGGGTCTGACAAATATAATAGATGGGTGACTTTTGATCTTTCTTATGGATGATGTGTACGTGATTTACACTCTCATGCACAAGGTCATTAAACCTTTGAAACCACGGTTGAAGCAAATCGACCACTTCCACATACAAGTCCATGTCACATTAAGCCATGTAATGTAAGTAACATAAAGGATTACCACATACTCTTCTTTTTAATACTCACAATATCTGGTTTTGGTAACTTGCTGTACTTCTTGGGGTCATCACTGTCATCATCCTGTTGCTGCCTCTGCGGCTGCCTGGGCTTTCTTCTACTAGATGGGCAAAGCAACCAATAATTAAAAATGTAGTTATATAAAAAATACTTAGTCTAAGAGTAACAAATTTAGATAACATCATGCTTTTACTTTGCACAATGATATACCCAGGCTGCAATTGCTTCCACTGTTTGCAAGAAGTTAGCACATTCTCCCATTTACCTCGTAGGCTTCCCCTGGGGGCTCTGATTTTCTCCCAAATTAGTAAATTGTGGCCATGCTAAGTTGGTGCCAGAAACATGACCACAATTGTGGACTGCCCCCACACATCCTCAGACTGTACTGGTCGTTGACACAAACAGCGCATTTCACTGTGTGTTTCAATGTACGTGTTATTGGCACAGATGGTTATGTACACATATTCCTGTATATTTTTAAATGCAGAATTTAGTGTTTCTTTACACAATCATGAGCAGACCAGTACAGCAATGTACAAAATCAAGGTATTCTTTATACCTAATGAGCAAGTTTTATGGCACAGTCTCCAACCCGACTGAAATGTATCTACAGATTATCTTCATTATCATTATCACATCATGCACAAAACGCTGGAGAAACTCAGCAGGCCAGGCTGCATCTATGGAAAAGAGTACAGTCGATGTTTTGGGTCCAGACCCTTTAGCAGGTCAATCAGTGAGCAGGTTAAACTTTCAAATGGATTGGTTTGAATAGGATGTTTATCATGGTCTTAAAGGGATGAAGCACAAGTCTTAATTATGGTATTAAGCGATCTGTTTGCAGTTCTCAGCAGGCCAGGCAGCATCTATAGCAATGAATAAACAGTCCACATATTGGGCTGAGACCCTTCTTCCAAGACTGGAAAGGTAAGTGGAAAACGCCCAAATAAAAAGGTGCGGGGAGGGGAAGGAGGCTAGCTAGAAGGTGATAGGTGAAGCCAAGAGGGTGGGAAAAGTAAAGGGCTGGAGAGGAAGGAATCTGATGGGAAAGAAGAGTGGACAAAGGAAAGGAGGTGAGGCATTAAATCTTCTCGACAACAGGTCTTTCTAATCACCAACTGCAATTCAACTGACAGTTCTCACACAATTTATGCAGGTTTACATCTCATTCAGATTGCATCCAAGTGAAAGATAAAGGGGAGAAATTGTTTTATATGTTGCTCCACAGTGCAACATCTGCAGCCCCCTACAACAGTTATCCAGTTGACATTACATTCAGGGTCGTGGGATCGCGCACCATGCAGTTAAATAAAGACTTGCTGGCGGTAAAGCGACTCGCGAAGCTGAAGAACACGCACAAAATGCTGGAAGAACTCAGTGCTTTAGGCGGCGTCTGTAGAGGGAAATGAACAGTCGACGTTTTGTGCTGCCTCGGCCTGAATCGTCGGCTGCTCATTTTCCGCTAATAATGCTGCCCGACCTGCTGAGTTCCTCCACTATTTGCAGAATATCTTGCGCATCGAGATGCTGAAGCGGAAAAAGGCGACGCATCTCCTCGCCGGCAATTCTCGCCTTCGGCTCCCGCGCCTCTATTACCAGGAACCCTCCCTGACCTGAACTCTTCCCCTCTGAAAACAAAACCCTTAATCTTTTCCATTCCTCCGCTTCCCCGAACAAAACTCGTTTCTCCTTCCAACAACATCCCTTCCCTTGAATCCAGACCTGTTTCTTACCTTCGCATGGTCTCCAACAGGAAGTCGTTGGTGTTCCCATCCTTAATGTCCCCCGGCAAACACCTTCAAAAATTATTATCGTTCTCCGTTGCAGGACAGAGACAAACCATGAAATATTAATCACTGCTTTTCCACAGATTTTAAATATGCTGATAGATGTTTCTTTTTATTTATTAGATTGTTGTAGTTCGAATGTGCAGCAAATTCATTATTTATTTTGCGTTTATTTGTCAACCCGGAATTGTTTTCTACTCGGACAACGGCCGGTTAATTTCATTGCCGTCGGTAGAGGGGGTACTTAAATTAATTCACGATATATTTTGCAAGTTAAAAGATATTTAATTGACAATTAAAATCAGGAATTATTTTATTAATTATTTAGACTTGGACCTTGACGGTAATGTGAGACTGGTGCGAATTGACAACATTTGGAAGACATCTGAATAATGCCCTCCCCTGGACTATTCGGGTGGGCTGTGCCAGCTGCCTGGTAACGGGGCCGCGCCGCGCTGGGAAGGTGGGGCCGCCGTGGATGCTGACACGTCCCGGGTGGAGCGACTGTCAGTGCTGCATCCAATACAGCGGGGTCCCCTTCAATGTTCAACTCGGAAACAGCGTCGTTAAGCAGCCCTGGCCCAAATTCTCCATCCTCGCTGTTGTCGTGAACGTAGCGAGAAAGGGGCTCGGAGGCCGGCGGAGCATCGATTCGGTGCATCAGCCGGTGTGGCGGCGGCATCATGAGGTCGGGACACGGCCTGACAGGTGGAGGAGCAGGAGTTGTCGAAGGAACCTGCTGAGCGTGAAGGGTGGAAGATGGAGGGCAGTGGGGAGGTAAACATTAAAACGCAATTTCAATTCACTCTTTCAAGCGTTGTGCCCTCATGGTTCACAAAATATGGGATTCCTCGGTGCCTACAGCTCCGGATCTACATATTGGCGGGTAGTTTGACGGTAAAGGCCAACTGAACCCAATTTATTTTCACTTAGTAACCATGCATGCACGAATTGTGATAAATGAACAACGAATGGGTATTTGATTTACTTACCTCTTCCTTATAGCAGAAGTATATGACATACACTCAATGACCACTTTATTAGATACCCCCTGTGCCTAATAAAGTGGCCCCTGAGTGTATGTTCGTGGTCTTCTGTTGCCGTAGCCCATCCACTTCCAGGTACGACGTGCTGTGCGTTCGAAGGTGCTCATTTGCACTTCACTGTTGTAACGCGCGGTCATTTGAATTACTGTCGTTTGCCTGTCAGCTGGAACCAGTCTGGTCAGGCTCCTCTGATCTCGCTCATTGACGAAATGTTTTTGCCCACAGAACTGCTGCTTATTGGAAGTTTTTAAATTGTTTTTTTTTTCACACCATTCTCTGTAAACTTTCAAGACTTGTGCTTGAAAATCCTAGGAAATTAGCAGTTTCTGAGATACTCAAACCACCTTGACTGGTTCTAGCTATCATTCTTTGTCAGGAAGCAACACACAAAATGCTGGAAGAACTCAGCAGACCAGGCAGCATCTGTGGGAAAGAGTAAACGGCGGGCATCTCAGGCTGAGCCCCTACATCAGGACCGGAAAGGAAGAGGGAAGTCAGAACAAGGTGGGGCCAATTGGTGAAAGAGATAAAGGGCTGGAGAGGGGGGAATCTGATAAGAGGACAGAAGACCGTGGAAGTAAGGGAAGGGGAGGAGCACCAGAGGGATGTGATGCCCCCTTCTTCACATTCACCATTCCCCATTTCTGTTTCCCTCCCACACCTCCCCTTCTTACCTACTCATCACCTCCCTCTCCTTTCTTCCGTGGTCTTCTGTCTTCTATCAGATTCCCCCTTTTCTTGCCCTTTATCTGTTTCACCAATCGACTTCTAGGAATTCTTCATTGAATGAATTATCTTCCAGTAGAACTTGATGCTTACCCCAGTAGGCAACCATAGAGGCAATCCTTATAATATACAGTCCTGTGTTAACTAACACCTTTGGATAAACTTTGATAAAGACCACTCTTTTTCCAGTATCTCTTCATTAACCCATGGTTTAGTAAGGGACAGATGACAGTCTCACCTCTGCCACAGCCAGCTTCGTGTGTAGTGTGCAATGCCTCTGGGACCTGAGCTGGACGAACTGAGAAGAATGCTTTTTGCCAACAGCCAAAATGTTGGTGCTTCACCAACCGGAGCTGGAGGAACTCAGCACTCAGCAAATCGGGCAACAATGGAGAACATTTAACATTTCAGTCAAGATTCTTCATCGTTCTTTTGTGTCTCCAAGACATTGGTGCTTGTTTGAATGTTCTGTTAAAGAACCATTCTGCTAAATAACTCTCAGTCTGCTCTGGGAACCATACATGGGACCCTTATCTATTTCCTTGTAGGGTCTGTAGGACATTCTATGTAGATTATTCTGAGATCAAAGACATTCTTCTGCACTAGTTTTGCTCCAAGGACTGCCTGCAGCAGAATTCGGATGAAATGGCCAAACTCATTCTTCACAAAATTAGGCATAGAGACGTCAAGGCATGCTGCTAATTGAAAACAAAAAAAAATGCCAGAAATATATAGTAAGGCAGCATCTGTGGAGTGAGAAGCAGAGTTAATGCTTTCAACCAATGATCTGTGCTGATAAAAGGTTCCAGTGATCTTAGAATAATGGAACATGTATGTTGTGCTGCATAACAGTTTGACTCTGTGTGACAGTGTTGGTTGAAAAAGTATTTTTCTCTTAGAAATGATTACAGCGTTGGGGCATTGGTTTTAATTTTACAACATTCCCTAAATTCAGGGAATGTTCCATTAGCATTGATTGACATTTAGAAAATGTGTTTTTCTTTCTCATTTTACCTGCCAAAATTGTACATTCTCACATTGGTTTGCATTGTATTACATTTTTGACCTTATTATCTTACCAGCAAATTTAGCATTCATATTTCTTGTCTTGCTGTCATCCAAGTTGTTTATATACTTTGTAAAAGGTGAGAATTTAACATCAATCTTTGTGCTACACCTTTTTGCACCTTGCCATTCAGAAACAAATCTATTCATAATTACTGTTTCCTATTAACCAGCCAACGTTCTATGTATTTACAGCCTACACAGTAAACTTTTCTTTCTACAATAACTTTTGATAAGGAACCACATCAAAGCCTTCTAGAAATCTTACTGTACTTTCAGTGTAAATGTTACTTCTTCAAAGAAATTTAATAAATTGGTCATGACCTCGAACTTTACTGAATGATCCTCAATGTTTGCTTCAAACATGTTCCCTATGTTACGAAGGATGAACAACTCTGATGGGCAGAAGGGTGCAGAGTTGCCCCCCCCCCCTTTTTGGAGAATCGCAAATCGCTACTATTTCGATGCT
The DNA here is from genome assembly GCF_030144855.1 of Hypanus sabinus. Taxonomy (NCBI): domain Eukaryota; kingdom Metazoa; phylum Chordata; class Chondrichthyes; order Myliobatiformes; family Dasyatidae; genus Hypanus; species Hypanus sabinus. Next base: position 21,819,189 of record NC_082732.1, read on the forward strand.
GTTATCAAGGAAGTAAGAGAGGCAAAGGAAAGCTGCCAGGGCAGTTGTTATTGATAACAACTCCTGAAAGTTAATGAGAGAGAGAAACACAGCTAAGGTGGAACGTCTCCTACTGATTGATTTACTGCTATTGTCTTGCAGAGAAGGATTGTTTACTTGGTACTGTTCTATTCATTGAAACCCCTCGGGGGCAACCAGAGTGGGCTGGTTTGATGGGTTACATCATCCCAACCTGATTGACACCTGAGACCCAGTGAGTGGGGATAAAAGTGAGGTCTGGGGTAACACCCCTCAGACGCTCCAGGAGAAATGCCAGTGAGCATCAGAACCCCCACGAGACAGGGTGGGAGATCGGAGACCGAACGAAGGGTTGGTAAATTTTAACTCTGTTTTGTAGCAAGACCGGTGGGGGCTTGTGTGTGTGTCCACCCTTGCCTGGGTGATGAGTCCACCACAAAAGAATGGTCTAGTTAAAGGATGGAGAGGTCATACGTGAAACAACAACGCATCGACGGATCAAAATCGTAAAGGAAGGTTAGCAAGATAATAGCTGTTACCTCTCTCTCTCTCTCTCCCCCTCTCTCTCCCCCTCTCTCTCCCCCTCTCTCTCCCCCTCTCTCTCCCCCTCTCTCTCCCCCTCTCTCTCCCCCTCTCTCTCCCCCTCTCTCTCCCCCTCTCTCTCCCCCTCTCTCTCCCCCCTCTCTCCCCCCCTCTCTCCCCCTCTCTCTCCCCCTCTCTCCCCCTCTCTCCCCCTCTCTCCCCCTCTCTCCCCCTCTCTCCCCCTCTCTCCCCCTCTCTCTCCCCCTCTCTCTCCCCCTCTCTCTCCCCCTCTCTCTCCCCCTCTCTCCCCCTCTCTCCCCCTCTCTCCCCCTCTCTCCCCCCCCTCTCCCCCCTCTCTCCCCCCCCTCTCCCCCCCCTCTCCCCCCCCTCTCCCCCCCCTCTCCCCCCCCTCTCCCCCCCTCTCCCCCCCCTCTCCCCCCCCTCTCCCCCCCCTCTCCCCCCCTCCCCCCCCCCTCTCCCCCCCCTCTCCCCCCCTCTCCCCCCCTCTCCCCCCCTCTCCCCCCCTCTCCCCCCCTCTCCCCCCCCTCTCCCCCCCCTCTCCCCCCCCTCTCCCCCCCCCTCTCCCCCCCCCTCTCCCCCCCCCTCTCCCCCCCCCTCTCCCCCCCCCTCTCCCCCCCCCTCTCCCCCCCCCTCTCCCCCCCCCTCTCCCCCCCCCCCTCCCCCCCCCTCTCCCCCCCCCTCTCTCCCCCCCCTCTCTCCCCCCCCTCTCTCCCCCCCCTCTCTCCCCCCCCTCTCTCCCCCCCCTCTCTCCCCCCCCTCTCTCCCCCCCCTCTCTCCCCCCCCTCTCTCCCCCCCCTCTCTCCCCCCCCTCTCTCCCCCCCCTCTCTCCCCCCCCTCTCTCCCCCCCTCTCCCCCCCCTCTCCCCCCCCTCTCCCCCCCCTCTCCCCCCCCTCTCCCCCCCTCTCTCCCCCCCTCTCTCCCCCCCTCTCTCCCCCCCTCTCTCCCCCCCTCTCTCCCCCCCTCTCTCCCCCCCTCTCTCCCCCCCTCTCTCCCCCCCTCTCTCCCCCCCTCTCTCCCCCCCCTCTCCCCCCCTCTCCCTCCCCCTCTCCCTCCCCCTCTCCCTCCCCCTCTCCCTCCCCCTCTCCCTCCCCCTCTCCCTCCCCCTCTCCCCCCCCCTCTCCCCCCCCTCTCTCCCCCCTCTCCCCCCCCTCTCTCCCCCCCCTCTCTCCCCCCCCTCTCTCCCCCCCCTCTCTCCCCCCCCTCTCTCCCCCCCCTCTCTCCCCCCCTCTCTCCCCCCCCTCTCTCCCCCCCCTCTCTCCCCCCCCTCTCTCTCCCCTGAACTTTATATTTCCACCTGACAATTCATTATCCCCTAGACCACGATAGAGCTTGTTTCATTACTGATTATTATTATACCCGCACTTTTAGGTTTAGTATTGCTAACGTATATTCTCTGTATATTCACATTGATATTATTTTGTATATTTTTGCTAATAAGTATTGTTGAAAATAGTATCACCAGACTCCAACGGACACTTCTATCTTTGCTGGTAAGACACCCAGTTACAGGGTACTTACAAATTGGGGGCTCGTCCGGGATTTGATACCAAATTGGAGGGCCAGTGAATCGGGCTGTAAATATTGCGAAAGGATTAAATCTCACAGAGGTGAGGTCATCAATGAAAAAGTGGGAGATGTGGAGGGCCACATCAGTATTATATTGAGAAGGATGTGTTTTCGGCTGAGGTATTGGAACATATCCCTGAAAAGGTACTAGCTATTGGGACGGCTCAGGTAGAGTTGGAAAAATTGAGGCTGGATGTGGAACAGAAGAAAAGGGAGTATGAGCTCCAGCTAAAGGAGTTAGAAGTGAAAAGGGAGAAAGAAAGAGCTGAGAAGGAGGAAAGAGCTGAAAAACAGGAAGTATGAGGAGAAGGAGAAACAAAGGCAGCATGAGCTGGAAATGGAGAAGTTAAAGCAAGAGAGAAGAGTCCCGGGGCAGACCGAGAGGAGAAGTTTAATGTTAGTAGGGAGTTTAGGTTAGTACCTCCATTCGAGGAGACAGATGTTGATAGTTATTTCTTGCATTTTGAAAAGGTGGCGGTGAATCAGAAGTGGCCCAGAGATCAGTAGGTGGCGTTGTTACTAAGTGTGTTAAAAGGGAAGGCACAATGGGCATATGCGGCGTTGTCTGTGGAGAAGTCTGCAAATTATGAGGAAGTAAAACAGGGTATCCTTCGGGCCTACGAGTTGGTACCTGAGGCATATAGACAGAAGTTCAGAGATTTAAAGAAAGTGTGGAATCAGACGTATGCAGAGTTTGCCTATGAGAAGGGTGTGCTCTTAGATCGTTGGTGTGCGGCAGAAAGGGTGGAGGAGGATTTCCATCATTTCAGAGAGCTAATTCTGATTGAGGAATTTAAAGGTTGTGTTTCGGATGATATCCGGATGTATTTGAACGAGAAGCTGAATAAGTCTATATCAGAATTTGCCAGGTTCGCAGATGAATATGCCCTAACCCACAAGACAAAGTTTTCCTCGAATAAGAGTTACCAGAAAGACTGTAGGGACGGTAGAGAAGGCCCGCTGGCTGAGGTAGAAAATAAGCCGGGAGCTAGTGGTAAAGGGAAGGAGGAAGAAAGGCAGGCTGGCAGGAGGGTTCCTGGCTTGACCTGTTTTAACTGTGGAAAGGTTGGTCATATTGCATCTAAGTGCTTTGCTCTGAGGAAGGAGACAGGAAAAGGGAACGCAGCAGTCCCTACAGGGTGTATTGTGTCGATCAGCAAATTGACGACAAAGGCCCAGGTAGATAAAACACGAGAGGGGCATGAGAAATTTATTTCAGAAGGGACCGTGTCTGTGAAAAAGGGAGAAACCCCAGTTCCAGTGAGGATCAGTAAGGTTCTAGATTTTGGTCCTAAGACTGGAGAGGTAGTTTTGAGAGGCATAGGAAAAGGGACAGAAGCTGTACCTTTACATGGGATCATTATAAGTTGTGACCTGGTATCTGGACCAGTTGAAATAGGGGTGCGGTCAGAATTACCGAGAGACGGCGTGGACGTCCTTCTTGGTAATGATTTAGCAGGGGGTGAGGTGTGTTCAGCAAGGAAGCTGATGAGCAAGCCTGTAAAGGCTGAGGACCTGCCCCTAGATTCCAAGATCTATCCTGCATGCACGATCACTCGCAGCATGTCGAGAAAGGCAGCTGAAAAAGAGACCAGTTTAAATCAGTCCAGTGTCGATTTGGCTGAGACGTTTTTACCGACCCTGTACCAAGAGGGGTTAGGGGATGGTAAAACGGAGAATAGGGAGGTGAAAGAGAGTAAAGGAGAGGAGGTAGACCTACCCTTAGCCAAGAGGGAATTTATAGAGGCACAGAGTAAAGATGAGAAACAGATAAGGCAGTTAGAAGGTCCAGGGTTGGACATGGATGATCTGTCTGGCTTGACGGAACTGTTTGAAGAAGTTGAAAAATTTAATTGTGTTCCCGATAATGACATGAGGGCAGTCCTAGATGAAAAGAATGCCGTTACCTTGAAGGAGTCTGCTGGGTTAGCAGATGAAATTGTTTTAACCCGCAGGGTTGAGTTTACTGCGGATGGGAGTTGCCCAGAGAGTAACTGGGAGGATCAGGGGAACTTAGAATTTGAAAAAGGGATTGGTATGGAAAGCCTGGAAGAGGTAGACGTCCCGTTTGAGTGTGTTCAAGATGTGGATGCACATGGTACTGAACCGAGCAATGAAACTCAGAAAAAGTCTGAGGTATCTGATTTAGTTGAAAAGGAATGCAGTCCTTTTGGTTCAGATGGACTTGGTTCAGTGAAGAAAGGGTTAACCTTGGTACCAGTGGGAAGTGAGAATTCTCAGTTGTTTGTGTTAGAAGGTGTGTTAAAAGTTAGTGAGGAGATGGGAGCTGGTGATGTGAATATTATTATTGAAGGAGAAGGGAAAAGTGTAGTGCCTAAATTAAATAAAGAAAATTTAAAGTTTGGATTGGTTTCAGAAGCAGTAACCAGGCTGAAGGAACAATGGCTTGTTAACAAGGTGCCTGTGGATCAATTACAGTTTGTTTTGGAATTTAAAGGTAAACCACTTGCAGGTGTTAAACTGAAAACTAATAAAATGAAGGGTCCTGAAGATAAAACTAATGACTTGCTTAAAAATAAAGAATTGTGTGGAAGTTCAGAAGATGGGCTAAGTTTGGAAAACATTGTTGATAAAATAACTCCTATGAAAGGAGTATGGGAAAGCCTATTCCACACTGGTGAGCAAGCTAACCACGTGAGAGTTAAATGGAAAAGAGGCAAAGATTGACAAAATGCCACTTTAAATAACAGGATCTGGTTTTGAGGGATTTCAACAAAGCATGTAAATAATAAAGACAACACCATGGAAGATTGACTGTTGAGTTTAAAAGTAAAATAAAAAATTAGTATTTGCATAAACTTTAGTAATGTACTACAGAATAATGACACATGTATTGGTTCACATTTTGTAATATATACTTAAGATCACAACCCTTTAGTTTTGTTTTTGCTGAAGAAAAGGAATAAAAATAGTGGTTATTAAATTGGAGTCTGATGCTGCATGAATTTATTAAGGTACAAGATATTAAGATATTAAAGGAAGTGACAATGTAATCGCTAACTGTTTAGATGCTAAGTTGAATGTATATCTGTATTGCTCTGTAGTTAAAAAAACTCTTCTGTATTTTGTTAGATTCTGTAATTTTGTAAGACTCTGTATTAGTTAATTTTCCCCTTTGGTGAAAATTCTTAGAAGGATGGGGGTGTTACGAAGGATGAACAACTCTGGGCAGAAGGGTGCAGAGTTGCCCATACCCCCCCCCCTTTTTGGAGAATCGCAAATCGCTACTATTTCGATGCTGTTATCAAGGAAGTAAGAGAGACAAAGGAAAGCTGCCAGGGCAGTTGTTATTGATAACAGCTCCTGAAAGTTAATGAGAGAGAGAGACACAGCTAAGGTGGAACGTCTCCTACTGATTGATTTACTGCTATTGTCTTGTGGAGAAAGATTGTTTACTTGGTACTGTTCTATTCATTGAAACCCCTCAGGGGGCAACCAGAGTGGGCTGGTTTGATGGGTTACATCATCCCAACCTGATTAACACCTGAGACCCTGTGAGTGGGGATAAAAGTGAGGTCTGGGGTAACACCCCTCAGACGCACCAGGAGAAACGCTAGTGAGCATCAGAACCCCCACGAGATAGGGTGGGAGATCGGAGACCGAACGAAGGGTTGGTAAATTTTAACTCAGTGTTTTGTAGCGAGACCGGTGGGGGCTTGTATGTGTGTCCACCCTTGCCTGGGTGACGAGTCCACCACAGAAGAATGGTCTAGTTAAAGGACGGAGGGGTCATACATGAATGGCCACAACAACAACGCATCGACGGATCAAAATTGTAAAGGGAGGTTGGCAAGATAATAGCTGTTACTGTTCACCCGTTTTCTTTCTCTCTCTCCCTCTCCAACAATTGCAACACATCAACAACTACCTCAGCCTGCATGAACTGAACTGAACTTTATATTTCCACCTGACAATTCATTATCCCCTAGACAACGATAGAGCTTGTTTCATTAGTGATTATTATTATACCTGCACTCTTAGGTTTAGTATTGCTAACGTATATTCACATTGATATTATTTTGTATATTTTTGCTAATAAGTATTGTTGAAAATAGTATCACCAGACTCCAACGGACACTTCTATCTTTGCTGGTAAGACTCCCAGTTACGGGGTACGTAACACCTATAACAAATCTCAGCTAAATTGCTTGGAGTTTCATATTCTTATCTCCCTTTTTACATTTTTACATTTGTAAACAAGATTTACATTTGTTATTTTTCAATCAAATGGAACCTTCTCCAAATACAGTATAGGGGAAGTTGGAAAATGAAAATCAAGTGCTCAACTGTCTCAGTAGCAATTTCCTGATGTCTATCAGGTCCCAGGAGCTTCAAAGTTCAAAGCAAATTTTATTATCTGAGTACCTATATATTACCATATACAACACGGAGATGCATTTTCTTGTGGGGCATACTCAAAAAATCTATAGAGTACCTATATCAGAATCAATGAGAGATCATCCAAGTAGGGCATTCAACCACAGGGCAGAAGAGAACAAACTGTGCAAATGTAAAAAGAAGAAATAATAATACATGTGTTTCATGTAAATGTGCTCAATGGTTGGGAGGGCTGTACCTGTGATAGACTGAGCCCTATCCACTACTTTTTGAAGGATTTTCCATTCACGGGCATTGGTGTTTCCATACAAGGCTGGAATGAAAGCAGTCGATATTCTTTCCACCACACATCTATAGCAGTTTGTCAAAGTTTTAGATATCATTACAAATATCTGTAAACTCCTGAGGAATTAGAGGTGCAACCAGCCATGCTTTCTTCATAATTGCATTTGCGTTCTGGGTTCAGGACAAGTCCTTCGAAATAATAACACTTAATTTAAAGTTGGTGACTCTCTCTGGTTCTGATCCTCCGATAAGGATTGGCTTATGGACCTCTGGTTTCCTTCTCCTCTATAATCAGATCCTTGCTCTTGCAGGCATTGTGTGAGAGGTTGTTATGATACTACTCAACCGGATTTTCAGTCTCCCTTCTGTGTACTGATTCAGCCTATGACAGCCTTCTTAGGGTAGCTCCCACACTTTTGTTCAGTGCCACTCCTTGGTGATTGTAATTATCCTGAATTTGTCCTTCACTTCTAATTATTGACTTGCAGCTGTCTGTGGGATGTCACTTGTATCCTGATTAGCAAATTTATCGGTAATATCCTTGATTTCCATCAGATTTTCCAGAGTGATTTACTGTGGATTGACCCGCACTTTGTTAACTTTTCTTTCAAAAATATTATCTATTTTTATTTCTATTACTTAATTTCTTTATTCTTGGTAATGTTTCAGTCTTTTTAAATATTCTCTTTAAGTTTAATACTGTCTTTAACTTTTTCAATCTACCTTGGATGGTAGATTCTCCCTCTGGAATTTTTAAAATTTTCTAGGGGAATATATTCATTCTGTGTGTTTTGAGCTCCCTTAAAATATCTGCCATAGCATGTTGATTGACTGATCCCTTAAACTAAGTTGCCAGTTTATTTTAATGCTTTCCTGGCCGCTCAGTTGCTCCTATTTAAGTTTAAAATATGAGTCTTTTACTCAATTTTTCCTCTACTAGAAAAACTAAATGGAGAATTCAATTATATTATTTCTTCTACTTTAAAGCATTTTCACAATGTAGTCATTCCACCATGTTACCTGATCTTTGTTCCCATTATCACCCAATCCAATGGCAAAAACGTGTGGAATAAGGTTAAGAGGGGCCAGGATTTTTAACAGGAACTTGGGTGGAAGGTAAAGTTAAGGAGAAGCAGAGTGGTGCTACCTCTTGTTTGTAATAAAGAACCTGAACAACAAATACGTAGGGCTGTTGATCTTGTAGTATGTCAGGCAGAACTCTTTTCTGCTTTATCTGGAGACTGTAAATGCATCTACAGAGACACAATATGTAAATTTCTAGAGGAATGTGTGTGAGGAGGGTGTGGAATTGCACCTGATATGATTCCTGATGACTATCTTAAACTGCTCAGTAAATGAAATGGTTGATTCTTTCAACAACAACTTGACAACCATATTAAACATAGTGACCTTCCTTATGGTTTAAAAAAATTACTTAGTAAAATATCGTCATGGTTAAACAATTCTGTCTGCGAGCACAAGAGGTTATGAAGAGTAGCTGAGAGAAAATGAAAGAAATCTGAGCTAGAAATTATCCTTGAACCCAAAAAAGATAGATATTTCAATGTCATTGACCAAAGGCATGAGGGAATTGAACTGGATATTAAACACAAGGTGGCATAAAATAATTCGAGGATGAAAGTGTTTGGATGGGCCAGTCATACACCCTCAAAGACATAACAAACTCATTGACCTCTTTTAATGTAACATGTCTTTGTGGCGTAAATACATGTGCAGTTTTGTGTATTAGTTGGACATCAATGAAAGTTTCCCTATCCGCTTTGCATTAGAAACAAAACAAATTTTACTGAGGTAATTGTCTCTAAGTACTATCTTAGAGTATATGGCTAAAGCATGATGTAAGCAATCTTTAAAAGAGTGCTCAATATCTAGATTGACTATTTATGAAATCCTGTGTCAACTTTTTAAAGTTCCATTCTAGAGACTGCAGCAGACAAATCTAATCTACCATTTCAGATCTTATTGCGGTATTAGTGTTTCTGTTCTTTGCATGGTGATAATGACAAAGCAGTCAGGTGCGAGGTATTACAATACAACTAGAAATTCAACCTCCAGACCTTATAGACTGGAGGGTGACAATAGGTGACAATAGCTCACTTCTCAAGTTGCCATGGTGGGTGAAAACTGCAACAGAGAAGGAATCTATCTTGGTTTATTTTTGCCGTCAGACTTAAAGTTCCCTTCCATTAAAAACGTGGCTTTCTCTCATTAGTGTTAGAGGCTTCTTCCTTGGAGGAATACTGACTTATTTGCTGCAATGTAATTTTAAAATATTATCTCTAATCTTCAAATGACTGGTAGCTTCTGCTCAAAGTAAATTTATCATCTAAGTGCATATATGTCACCATAAACAACCCCAAGATTCATTTTCTTTTGGCCTTACTTAGTAAATCCAAGAACCATGATAGAATCAATGAAAGACCACACGCAGCAGGATGGACAACCAATCTGCAAAAGACAAGCTGTGCAAACACAAAAGAAAAATAAATAGTAAATAAAGAAGCAATAAGTATCTAGAACACGAGATGAAGAACCTTTGAAAGTGAATCCGTAGGTTGTGGGAACAGTTCAGTGATGGGGCGAGTGAAGCTAATCCCACTAGTTCCAAGATCATGATAGTTGAGTGGTGATAACTGTTGCTGAACCTGGTGGTGTGAGTCCTGTACTTTCTTCCTGATGGCAGCAACGAGAAGAGAGCATGGCTTGGGTGGTGGTGGTTCTCCTGCAAGAGTGCTCTATGCAGGTGTGCTCAATGGTAATGGGGGGCTTTACCCATGATGGACTGGGCTGTATCCACTACTTTTTGTAGGATTATCCATTTAAGGACATTAGTGTTTCCACACCATGCTGTGATACAACCAGTATATTCACTCCACCACACATCTCTACGGTATGATGTGGATAATACAGTTCCTTTAACAAATGAATTTGGAATCTGATCTTTCTTTTTACTTTGAAGGGAATGTTCATACAATCCTTTTCTCGGGAAATTTGTAAATGTGTATTGAATCACAGTAAAATATTAACCCACGTTTGAGCATGCTAGTCTGATGTTCCTGTTGTATAGTATGCTAAGAAATCGATATATGCTCGTTAGCTATTTTAATTGACATGTTCTAACTTGTCTAAGGATTTGCAACTCTTTCATGGCTGGGGTTCTATCCTGGTGTCCTAATCAAAAAGGTGTGTCAATGTGCTTGAATACTGCAATTTGTTAGATTGTGGGGATTCTCTGTAAATGTTTTGTTGGTTTTCTGTGCTTTGCACTTTTTTTTTATTTCTTGCAGCTTCTGAGGCTCCATTTGAGTGACCTATTAGTGCTTGTGGCAGTATGATAAAGCAATTATGGTTAACTATACATTTGTTACACTTAAGATGTCAAATTGTACCCATCATTACCTCTCTAGTAGTGTACATTGTACACCAATTTTCTTTCCCCTGAAACATGTTAACTAAAAAGCCAGTAATTAAAATTCATTATTTGTGTTAATAGTAATAAACCAGCAGACCAGACTAAACAAAAGAAAATAATACAGTGGTGGGGGTGGGGGATGTTGGGAGGGGAGAGGACATTTTCAGACAAAATGCTAGTAGGCAAAAATGGCCAGCCCTCACAAAATGCAAACTTGAGGAGCAACACCTCATCTGTTGTCTAGACACTGCAACCTGCAGGACTCAGTATCAAACTCGCCAAATAGTTGACTAATATTTTCTTTCTGCGTGTATTAGAACTGGGCATATTTGTCTACCTTTATTTTGGCTTGACTTTTTCCTTTCTCCTTTTCCCAATTTTTTTTGTATTTTCTGATCTGCTGTGCATATCCTGCAGACTTACCATAAACAACACATTACACACAAAGGTACTGATCCTGAGCTTAACTAACATTTTTAATCATCCTGTCTTATTTTATGAAATAAGTTCCCCCGTTCAACCCTTCCATTTTCTCTGTCTTTTCTGCTATTTATAATATCTTTTTTCTCACTTTCCCAACTCCGATGAAGTATCTTGGACCTTAAGTGCTAAGTGTTTCTCTTTCCATAGTTGCTGCTCCTCATGTTGAGTCTTTCCCAAGGTTTTCTGTCTTTATTTAAGAATTGTGCTGTTGGCTGGTTTTTAGACTTCAGGTGTAGTTTCTAGTTTCTTGATCAATTAAAAAGATTATTTAGTGATTAATCGCGAAGCTGTCTGCGGGAGCTTGTTATGTTAAAATGCTTTACTGCATTAGAGTCGATCCTTTTGTTATGGTATGTTGCTGTAGTTGTTGGCAAGGCAATTGTTTATTGCCCATACTTATTTGTACTTGGAGGAGATAGAGATGAACCAGAGCAATCCTTGTGGTCTGCACTTCAGGGACACTTGATACAGTTCAGAACATACTGAAATTGCAAAGAAAGCAATATGTACAAGTCTTTTTGTCTTTGTTTCGTATTAATAATCTAGCTGAGGCATTGAGTCCTATATAGAGCAGGACACCACCTGGATTTAGCAGAGTAAGAGAGGAAACAATGTCCTGTAAATGGAAAAATACAGAGGAGCCATTTTCATTTGTATGGAAGACAAAAAAAAGTGTCTCAGCCCAAAACCTTGACTGTTCTCTTTTCCACTGATGCTGCTTGGCCTGCTGAGTCCCTCTAGCATTTTGTGTGTGTTGCTTGGATTTCCAGCATCTGCAGATTTTCTCTTGTTTGAAACAGTGTTCAGTGTTCAGATGACTTTTGCCATCTTCGGTTAAACGAGGAACACCAACATTTTGTTCTTGTAACACACACAAAATACTGGAGGAACTCAGAAGGCCAGGCAGCATCTATGGAAAAGAGTAAACAGACGATGTTTTCGGCCGAGAGAGTGGACCCCAAAATTCTGAGGATGCATGGTAACATATTTAAAGTTGTAATAAGCCTAAGCTTTGTAGAGAATTATAAAATGTTGAGGAGAATACTGAACTACTCTAAAGCTGTAGTTTTTTGCAATATTTAATTGACAGCTGGGATTCAGAAATCTCTTGTCCTTTACCTCACTTTTCCATCTTTTACAACTTATTTTTAATGCTATGGAAATCCGGTCTGGTTGGCAGATAGAAAGCAAAGGGTAGCGGTGAATGGGTGTTTCTCGGAATGGCAGGTGGCGACTAGTGGGGTGCCACAGGGCTCGGTATTGGGACTGCAGCTGTTTACGATTTACATCAACGATTTAGATGAAGGCATTGAGAATAACATCAGCAAGTTTGCTGATGATACTAAGCTGGGTGGCAGTGTGGCATGTGATGAGGATGTTAGGAGAATTCAGGGTGACTTGGATAGGTTGAGTGAGTGGGCAGATACTTGGCAGATGGCGTTTAATGTGAATAAGTGTGAGGTTATCCACTTTGGGAATAAGAACAGGAAGGCAGATTATTATCTGAATGGTGTAGAGTTAGGTAAGGGAGAAATACAAAGAGATCTAGGAGTCCTTGTTCATCAGTCACTGGAGGTGAATGAGCAAGTGCAGCAGGCAGTGAAGAAGGCTAATGGAATGTTGGCCTTTATTACAAAGGGAATTGAGTACAAGAGCAAGGAAATCCTTTTGCTTTTGTACAGGGCCCTGGTGAGACCACACCTGGAGTATTGTGTACAGTTTTGGTCTCCAGGGTTAAGGAAGGACATCCTGACTGTAGAGGCAGTGCAGCGTAGATACACAAAGTTTATTCCTGGGATGTCCAGACTGTCTTTCGCAGAGAGGTTAGAGAGACTGGGCTTGTACACGCTGGAATTAAGGAGATTGAGAGGGGATCTGATTGCAACATATAAGATTATTAAGGGATTTGACAAGATAGAGGCAGGAAATATGTTCCAGATGCTGGGAGAGTCCAGTACCAGAGGGCATGGTTTGAGAATAAGGGGTAGGTCATTTAGGACAGTTAAGGAAAAACAACTTCTCCCAGAGAGTTGTGGGGGTCTGGAATGCACTGCCTCGGAAGGCAGTGGAGGCCAATTCTCTGGATGCTTTCAAAAAGGAGCTGGATAGGTATCTTATGGATAGGGGAATCAAGGGATATGGGGACAAGGCAGGAACCGGGTATTGATAGTAGATGATCAGCCATGATCTCAGAATGGCAGTGCAGGGTCAAAGGGCTGAATGGTCTACTTCTGCACCTGTTGTCTATTGTCTTTGGCTATACAATGCAAAGTATCAATGCAATCTGGATGTAGAATGCTAGTGCTTCATTTACAGGATTTAAAACTCACTGTGCAGGAATACCCCATGCTGCTCTAACCCTGGCTTTGATGTAAGATTAATCTGCAATTAAGTTTACTATTGTACAGATATAGGGTTTAGAATTCAATATTGTAGAAGAGCATGTTACTACTAGTCCAAATAGCACTCCTACCACTGCAGTGTGGGTAAAATGGAGCTACTCCATGGTAACACTCTGGTCCATCCCAGTGTTATATTTACTGTGCCACATAGTAAGAAGTTGTAAGTGTAAGGTGCCTGATACAGCGTACCTTGGATAGCTGCAGGAGCTGCACTGGAATATGGCAGTGTCATTGACCATTTCTGTAAGTACTATTCTGTGGATTTATTCATTATAGAGTTACTTTTGGTAGTAAAGTTTGATAAAAGTAATCTGAGTCTCTTCAGATTGTATTTCTTAAAGTTTTTATGGAATAGTCAGCTCAATACCCAAATTAGAAATCTTCTTAAAGTCATTAAGCATTTAATATATGAATTCAAAAATAGACATCAAACAGACAATGGTATTAGTTACTTCCAGATGGAAGTTTTACAAGTTTTTAAGGTTAAACTGAGGGAATGAGATGGTGTATAGAAAGAGCAATAATGCAAAGAACAAGCTGAAAGAATGAAATGCATGCCCAGGGCTTGAAATTTAGGCCAAATAGTAGATATAGCGAAAAATGGATTTATGAATGAGGGTCATTATGTTAGCCTTGTCTTGTCTTGTGATTATATTACCCTATTGTCTTGTTTATTATTTATTGTGATGCCTGCACTATTTTGTGCACTTTATGCAGTCTGGGTAGGTCTGTAGTCTAGTGTAGTTTTTTTCTGTGTTGTTTTTTATGTAGTTCAATCTAGTTTTTGTACTGTGTCATGTAACATCATGGTCCTGAAAAAACGTTGTCTCATTTTTACTATGTACTGTACCAGCAGTTATGGTCGAAATGACAATAAAAGTAACTTGATTTGACTTGACTAGCAATTGAGCAGCCAATGAAGGAGAGACATCTAACAATGCTGCAAATACTTAATTATTGAGCACAGTTCTTTAGCTTTCTTTTTAATATTAAGACATCTGGGGTTAGTGTTGGAAAGTGTTGCTTGGATCAAATAATCAGCCACGATCTTAATGAATAGTGGAATTGCTATGAGATGTTGAATAGCCTATCCCTAATTCTATTATCTATGATGTACCAAAAGGGTTCAAATTGAGGGAGTAGCTGAGAAGATTGTAATTGGACTAGGATTTCAAACTTTTTTTCTGAGACATGAACAGGATGGTTTTTGTAGATTTTAAAATGTTTCATCTTTCCCATGATCTACGTCTGTTCACAAGCTCAAGATATTTCAAAGCATATAAAAGAAAATTCAGTATTTTTAAAACATAGTGCTAATGTTTTTCAGGCTTCCTACTTGCTTGTCTGACAATTATGCTGGAAATTCTGTGTAATTGCTCCTCAAGTGCATCCACTCCTCTTCAACTCTACCATCCATTCCATTTCTGAACCACAAGTAATATATTTAATACTTGATATCTCAATATTGTTCCCCTTTATGCCCCCTGATTCCACATTACCATCTGACTCCACCACACACTCTAGGCCATTCCTTCTTCTACTTGTACTCTTTCACTACTCATTATGGTTTTCTATAAGGGCAGAACAAAGAAGAAGTAGAAATAGTGCCAGCTCTTCTGTCCAGTAACTTAACAGCTGATCTTTACCTTTGGACTGCTTTCCTGTACTAACAATATACCTTGATTATTTTAATATCTAAATGCCTATTGATCTTTGCCTTAAACATACTTAATAACTGAATCTTCAGAGTGGGTTTGAGAATTCTGAAGATTCTTCTATGAAGGAGGAAATTTCATGCCGTTTTCAATGTTGAATGGCCAGCTCATTCTGAGATGGTGACACCTGGTTCAATACAATGTAAAGGGAACATCAAATCTTCACCTACCCTCTCAAGCCCCATAAGAATTTTGCTGATTCAATCTGATCATGTATCTTTTCCTAAAATCATGAAAATGCAGTTTCAATTTATTTAATTTCAATGCATTGGACAAAATCTTCATCACAGGAACTAATCTCGGGAGCCATTGCTATGCTTTCTCGGTCACAGGTAGGAAGCCCAGCTCTGTACGTAATATTACAAGTCTGGTGTCAAATATTACAAGAATGGTGTCTGTGCACATGTACTTTACTTCCATAGAAATATTTTGCCTTCTGGTTACTTGCTGTACCTGTATGTTACTTTACAATAATCTGTGCAAAAGACCTCTCAATACCTGACATAGGTTTGTGAATTGCTTCGTGAAACACCTTTGCTCTGTCCACTGCAACAGGCAGGATTTCCTTGTAGCTAGCCATTTTTATCCCACTTCCCATTCCCACACTGACAAGTCCTCCTCCATTGTCAGATATAGATATGGAGCAACATCTCATATTTTGTCTTGGTAGTTTTTTACCTGATTGCGTCAACATCAGTCTCTCTAACTTCTAATAGCTAGTCCCCTTTGATTGTCCTATTAGCCTTATTTCCCTTATCCCTGTCAAAACAAGGTCAAAGAAAAGCAAAAGTAATTCTTTCCCCTTTTTGTCCCCTGCCCTCATAATCTGCCCATTATCTTCATCTTCCTCCCACTTGTTCTCCATGTCAGTTCCTTAATTCCATGATCTACTGTCCTCTCCTATCAGAGTTTGACTTCTTCACCCCTTTGCTTCCTCCACCTATCCCTCTCAATTTCTCATCTCATTCTCTTCCTTCCCCACCCTACTGACTTCCCCCTTTTATTCTGGCTGCTCCCTTTCTTTCCAGCCCTGCTGAAGGGTCTTGGGCTGAACTGTTGACTGTTCATTTTCTCAATAGATGCTGCTTGACTTGCTTAGTCAATTCAGCATTTTGTGAGTATTGCTCCTAATTTCCAACACCTGCAGTCTCACTTGTGTCACCGACACCTTTCCATCTCTTGGCACTGAAAGACCATAATACCTAGGTGAAGAATTAGGCTTGTCCTACTTTGTTTATCTTCTTTATGTGCTGTTCATTAATCATTCCTCATTCCATACTAGTATTACTCTTAATTCTATATGTTCTAATTTTGTTTAATTTTGTTTTGTAAGGTCCCTTACAAAATGGCTTCTGGAGGTCCAATTTCAACCCTTCAACTTCTTGTCCTTTATCTATTCTTCTAATTACAAGTTGAATAAAACTCTTAACAGATATATCAAATATGAATTTCTTTTTATAAGTCCATGTTGACTGTGACTAGTCTCATTATTATTGACTTCGGTTTATTCCACCAGCTATGTAGAGGCTGCCATTTGCACAGTGTTACTTCAATGCACCATTGCTAATTGGGAGAGCCTCTAGGTAATGGTGTACATACTTTAAACGCATTATGCCTGCTTTTTGTTGCTATTGTTATAACACCGTATCCTGGTTCAGATGGTTTTAATTTTTTCTATGTAACATTACTAGATTATTTTCTTAACTCTGAGATTGTTATCTTTTTGACATATTCTGAGATTCTAGGTTATTTAGAAGAATGTTTTTATGAGAGCCACGATGGGTTTAGAAATATCAGTATTTAAGTATTTGCCCAGTGCTTTTTCAAAATCTATTTTAGATACCTATTTCAGTGAGATTTCAAAGTAAGCAATTTTAAACTTCAATTATCAGTATCTGAGCTTGGCAGGCATTGAGAAGCATACAAGGATTTCTAAATCTTGGAGAGTTGGTTTGGGGAAGCTGGCAAGAAAGTTACTGCATAAATTAAAGCTTTAATGATACAAATTGATGTTGATAATGGATCAGGTATAGAGGGTTTTGTTAAATGAGAATTTGAGCAGTATATCTTCAGAGGCTGTGGTTCCAGTTCAAATAATGTAGAGTCCACAATGGTATAGACCTCTGTATCAAGATGATTCTCCTTTTCAGAGAACAACGTGTTTCAGATCTGAAGATAATGAAACTGTAGATGATGAAAACAGTGTTGCCTTAACAGTAATGACATTCATATGATCAGTTTCACAGTAAAGATGCATTTTTTCTTTCTGAATTATCAGTAAATTTGGCATCACTTATTCGGGTCAAGTACTTGATGGGAAAGAACCTAGTTGTCAATATAAATAATAGAATGTGGTATTGGGACATTGGTTAAAGGCACTATGGAAGTGAAGACCCTTTACAATTTTGCATGAAGATTAACTAAGGAAATGCAATTTTATTATGAATATAGAAAGAATCACATCATATACATCTTTAAATATTGAATATATTGAATAAATAGAAAATTAGATTTTCACTGTATAAAATAACTCTTCTCCAAAAATTAGTAAACTGTCCTTGACTCATGCTATTTCTTTTCAGGAGAAAGTGGAATTGGAGGATATACTAAATAGACTGAGAGAAGATGGAATTAACATTAATGCCTGCAGTGGAAATGAGTATTTGTGTCATCTCTGGCGTATATATCAGCGGTCTGAGGCCATGTTGCAATCTACCAAACAGGATCTGGAAGATCTGCAAAAACAACAAGCTGCTGAGATGAAAGAGGTGATATTTGTCATCAAAATCTTTTATGTGATAGGTTCCCTTGTAACAGCTTTATTCTTATCTGCAACTTTTATTGGACTTTAGAGGCCCTCCTTTGGTCAGGGTTGACAATGGATGCTGCACCCTAGCTGTCTACATAATACATGAGCCAGTATGCAAATCTAGGCAGTATGATATGCAGAGAAAGCTGTTGTTCATACAGCAGGCTCCCCCTCTCCACGCAGCTGATGAATCCAAATGAACGGCAGAGACTGATACAGTTTGGCACCAGAAGTGTCACAGGAGTTGCCAGTCAGTGTTGAGCTCAACATAGAACTCCAGCTCCAGATTTTTCCTTGAGGTTTAGTCCTGGAGCCTTCGCCATGAATGGGTATAGCCGCAAAGCAGAGGAAGTTTAAGATCTGAGTTTTTCTTCTCCTAGATGAGCTGTCAACCATGGCTGATGAGCCCCATCTGCCCGAAGTGACTGGTTTTAAGCCAGCAGTAACCTGCCTTTGCTCCTTCTCCCATCAGTAGAAATGATACTGCCAGGCTTAGTAGCTAAGCCACATGTGAAGGCCAGGAGTTGGATGGTTGTCAGGGACTATTTGAAACACATACCATTAGGAGCATTTAGTAGGCAATAGGAGCTTATCACCACTACCCTCCCCCCCCCCCCCCCCCCCCCGCCACAACCCTGGCTATGATAACCTTAAGGAACCTTATTAGACGAAGTATATATGAGCAATTGTTTTCATGCTAACCATTGAATCTGTGTTGATTGGTGTCTCTTTTCCTTCTTCAAAAGTACTCACTATATCCAGTCTGGTAATTGAGTTCTTAGTTCTTTCCTCAGATGGTGCTAACTTCTCCAGCTCAGTTTTCTTACTCTGAAAGGAAAAGTGTTTTTTTGTTGGTTGTTAAGATTTCTTCAACTGTTCAGTAAATCATAGTGTTTAAAAGTTTCTACACAGTAAAACTGTACATAATGGTCCTGGGATGGTGGCCTCCGAGGTGGTTTAGAATTGCTTGGGAATTCTTCACCATTGTTAAAGTTGCAAGTTTTATTTGGATTATCTGAGCTCATCACTCACCATGTATAAAGTCTCAATAATCTCTTGGAATTCTAACACCACTTAATCTCTCACTGTTGCCAAAATTCCTGTTTCCTCTGTTTAAGCCTTAGTTCTTTACACCCAGTACCAATCAAAAATGCAAAGAATACAAGCAACTAAGTCATCTGGTTGCTCAGCCTGCTCCACCATTCACTGAAGTTGATTTTTAGCCTCAAGTGTCCATTTTTACCCAGTCCCCATTAGCCTTGATTCCTCAATGGTCCAAAAAACTTAGCTATCATGTATATTTGGAGTAGAGAATTACGAAGAATTACATCTTTCCCCTTCATCACAGTCTTAAGTGAATGACTTCATCATGACAGAAAGTTCCTCAGTTCTTTACCACAAGGGTAAACATCTTCACATCTAGACTGACTTCACTTTCCTTAAGCTGACTCAAACCTATCTGGGATGGTTCACAAAACAGTTGAACACAAAGTTCTTTCCAAGCTTTATTCTCTGTATAAACACCTGTACACTCTTCACTTTAACACATTCTTCTCATTTAACTTGAAACATATTTACATCAGCCTTCTTTATTTCTATCTGATTTTAAACCCCACTTGCTGCTTGATCTGTCAAAAGAGTATATGATGGATCAATTCTCTCTATGCCTTCACTGTGAGTTGCTAAAGTTTGATCCAAATTATAAAATAAGAATCACATTTCAATTAATGCAATCTTGCCCCGTGATGCAACTATCTTTATTCCATCTCTTTCTTGCAGGTTTGTAAGTTGGTCAATACTGTGTACAAGTCTATTGTCTTTCTTGAAATGCCATTCAATTTGATGTTTGATTGTTATTGCAACAAAAATGCTTTGAGGGAAAAGTTCTGAATTTATCAGCATTTTTTAAAAGTTGGTGAGTGGGGTTTCCTCTAGTGTTGAGGTTTAATGCATTTAAAAACTTTTGCTTACATAACTAGATTTGGTGTACCCATGGTTAGTATTTATTTGTCAACTTTTAAATCATTTTGAAAGCCAGAGCTCAAGTGTTTAGTGAAGAGACCAGTAAGTTAAATTCCACAACACATGTCGCTGCCTGGTCTAAAAACTCCATTCCTTTCCTTAGGTTAATATAGCTCCTGAATTTCCTTCAGCTCATGACTTGTTTTAGAAGTTCAGTAAAAAATTTGAAGTCTCTATTGTTCCTCACATTTTTTTTGAGACATGAAATTGTAAATTTGAAAACTATAGAAGGGCCCTTACAGAATCACCTGATCCAATATTGATTTATTTTGAGTTAAATACATTCCTGCTGTAGACTTGTCAACAGAATCTACTCTGTCCAGCCCCCTTGAATTCTTGTATGTCTCTTTGAGATTACCCTCTCATTTTCCTAAACCTCATTTTCTTAATTTCCCCATGAAAAGTAGGTTGAATATAACCTATCATTAAAATCAACTATTTTTCTGCTGCTTCTTCCTTAATAATAAATCCTAACATTTTCTAACCGGGCTACAGTTACTTGATTCTTTTTCATTTTCTCTCTTAGGTAGTCATAACTAGATTGCCTAAAAGTGACATGGGAATGGTCTTCCTTCTGTAGGTGGATAGTTATGTGGATCATATACGCAATTTATCAGTGGAACAAGAGGCAGTGATGGCCGAATATGAGCGGGAGAATGAATTACTGAAGGCAAAACTGCAACAGCTGCAGCTGGAGCAAGGTCAGAATATGGTGCCCTTTCTAATTTGACACACAGTCATTGTGCCATGGATTTGTTTGTTAGAAGCTGTGGCCTTCTAGATGAGATGTGCTCACATTTCCATTACCTCTTTCCTTACTCATATTCACTGTTATCAGTAACTTTCTTGTCTACAACTGTCTGTTAGTAATGTTTAACTATGGTTAATATATTTCAGCAAGCTGACTCATGGGGATGGAATCAAAGCTTAGGTTGATCTTAATAAAGCCCTGTTGTGCCTTTATTCCTTCTATCAAAGTGCATGACCATTGTGGTGAACTACATATACCTGTCTGGACATGCCCCCCTGCTTGCTGACTGCTCCTGTGGCTCCTCCCACTGACCGTGGCTGCTCCCACGGACCCCGGTATAAAGGCGATTGGAGACACCGCTCCGGCCTCAGTCTCCAGGATGTAGTGTGGTGGTCAATTGCTGCTTGTTCTTTCTTCCAGCCAATAAAAGCCTATATCTCGCCTCTCGTCTCCGAGGGTTATTGATGGTGCATTGATACACTTCCCTACATTATATTCCATCGGTCTCTTCTTTGCCTGTTCTCCTAGTCTGTCTAAGTCCTTTTGCAGAGTTCTTGCTCCTCCACCTATCTTCATATTGTCCACAAACCTGGCCACAAAGCCATCAATACTATCATCCAAATCATTAATATATAACATGAAAAGCAGTAGACCTAATACCAGCCTCTGCAAGACACCGCTAGTCACTGGTAGCCAACCAGAAAAGGCCCCTTTATTCCCACTCTTTGCCTTCTGCCAGCCAGGCAATCTTCTATCCATGCTAAAATCTTTTCTGTAATACTATGGGCTATTATCTCATTAAGCAGCCTCATGCGTAGCACCTTGTCAAAGACCTTCTGAAATTTCAAGTGAACAACATTAACTGACCCGCCTATGTCTATCCTGCTTCATATTTCTTCAAAGAATTCCAACAGATTTGTCAGGCAAGATTTCCTCTTATGGAAACCATGCTGATGTCGGCCATGTGCCTTCAGGTACCCTGAAACCTCATCCTTAATGATAGACTGCAAAATCTCTCCAACCACTTAAGTCAGGCTAACTGGCCTATAATTTTCTTCTTTTTGGCCTCCCTTCCTTCTTAAAGAGGGGAGTGACATTTGCAATCTTCTACTCCTCTGGAATCATTCCAGAATCTAGTGATTCTCGATAGGTCACTACTAATGCTTCGCCATCTATATACTACTAAAGCTCTCATGCTTTGTTTGTCTGTTTGTGACCTCCAGTTAGCGCAAATGGTGTATTTCAGCGGCATTTTTTTTTGGCTAAATCGACTTAAATGCACTAACTTACAGAATGCAGGCAAAGTTCAGGGTTATACATTTGTATAAAATTGTTCACTTGCCAAAATCAATGGCTCCGTTTTCACCCGAAAGCCGATCCACCATCATGGGAATCAGGACGCGACACCACGATGCATGCGGAAGACCAGCCTCAGCAGGGACACCAACAGAAGCAAAAGGACAGGGAGCTCTATTTCAAGCGGTCACTTATCACCATCAGCATGTGCAGGATTGGGACAGATCTCACTGCCACCCATCAATAAGAGACAAATAAATCTTATCATCATGACGTGCTTCGAGACACCCATCAAACCCTTTGCTGCAGTCAAAGGACAGCGGTAATGTCCATTTACAAGAGCACCAACCACATCATCAAGAATAGTCAGCATCTTAGAGGCTTTGGTGTTACTGCTTTGTATCTGAGTACACTGGAAGGTTTCAATGGGATATTCAATCATGTAGAAACAGTATCAGGGCAGCTGGAATCCATCGATGCTGGCTAATTATTGTTAGAAATGTAAGCAAAAAGACTCGCACAAAAGATCAACAAAATTTTTTTTAGCTTAGTTGAACTATTACAAAGCGTCAGCACTGTTATGCAATTAAACACATTATATTCAATGAAAGTTAATTTCTTGTTCCTCTTAATTCCTATGTGATGCAAGTAGTCTAAAATTATATTAGTGTTCATCTTCAAGCTGACTATCATAAATTACAAAAATCTGAGGGGGCACCACTTTAAAAAAAAATTGATGTTGGAACTGCAGGATAGAAATGGATCCATGACTGAAAAGCAGATTGCAGTCAGAGCTAGGGACGAAACTGAACAGTATTTCCAAAAGTTTAAACTGGGAAATGCTCAGCTTCTTCAAACATATCATGTGATAACCCGTCAACACCACCCACCCACACCAACGGAAAGGGACCGTGTCTGCGTTTAGTCTGTCAGTCCCAATGAGCATTGTGGGAGCTGTAGTTCGTATGGTCGAGTTGAAACCCAGGTTAGACGGTAAGTAGGGACAACTGATAGTGGTTCTACAGAGGGAGGGGGAGTTGGGGTGAGCTGTCAGCCGACTCTCCGATCCATCAGAGGAAAACTAGAAAACTAAAAACGAGAAGTGTCCATCGTTAAACCAGGAGGAGCTATATTTGCCTTGCTATGCATCTTTCTTCTTTAATAAACTGCGGCTTTCATCTTCAATTTCCAAAACAAAGCAATACCAATAGCATTCTTGAAAATTTAATGTTCATTCTGGTCACATCAGACTGCATTACTTTTCTCTCAAAGGGCACCCCCAACGGGTCACCCCGTTGTCTAGTTCAATATATTAGCGCTGAACTTCTCCAACAACTTTATATTCCCATCCTGTACCCATATCCCTTGATTCCTTTAGTGCCCAAGAACTCATAGTGCCAGCATACCCAAACCTGGTGGTGAGCCGAGAACTGATCCTTTATCCTCAAATTTGAATTTCTTATTCTAGAATCACCAACTAGAGAAATCATTCTTTTTGTGAGCTTAACAAATTGAATGCTAAGAATTTATAGTGTTCAATGTTCTCACTCCTCCTCCTCCTATTCTCCAGGAAAGAAAGGACCATTCTAATCAAACTCTGCTCATCTGCTAGCCCTTTTATATGGGCAATCAATAGTGAATCTTCCTTGCAACCCTCCGATATGTTTCCCTGCATAAAGAGTCAAAATTGGACATAGTTCTTCAAGTATCCACAAAGTCCTGTACAATTGTGACTTTTATATACCACATCACTGCAATAAAGCCTAATGTACCATTTGCTTTTTGTACCTGTTAAAAATATTCTCTTATTAGTGTGCTAGAATTCCAAATGTCAGAAGACTTGACATTTCTTATTTTTATTAACAAAATCAGTCACTTAGAAGCTACTCACAGCAAAGTCGCTGGAGAATGGAAACTAGTTGAGGTAAAGTTTGCATTTCTACTTTAGATTATAGTTTTTGCACCAAGCCTTCGTTTATATAGTTTCATGACTAATATGAAATATTTTTAAATACTTAGTAATTTGCAAGTGTGGAGTCACTGTCAAGAGCTAAGTGGACATAGAACACTGACATAATTGAGTCCCATTTTGCACATATTTTTATTTGAAATATTTCCATTATATATCCTTATAAGACCATAAGACATAGGAGCAGAATTAAGCCATTGGCCCATCAAGTCTGCTCCACCATTCAATCATGGCTGATCCATTTTTTCCACTCCTCAGCCCCATTCCTCGGCCTTCTCCCCATAACCTTTGATGCCATGTCCAATCAAGAACCTATCAAGCTCTGCCTTAAATACACTCAATGACCTGGCCTCCATAGCAGCCTGTGGTAATAAATTCCACAAATTCAGCACCCTCTGGTTAAAGAAATGTCTCCACATCTTTGTTTTAAATGGATACCCCTCTATCCTGAGACTCTGCCTCCTTGTCCTAGACTTGCCCACCATGGGAAACATCCTTTCGACATCTACTCTGTCTAGGCCTTTTAACATTAGAGAGGTTTCACTGAGATCCCTCCCCACCCTTACCCTTCTAAATTACAGCGAATACAGACCCAGGGCTATCAAATGCTCCTCGTGTGATAATCCTTTCATTCCCGGAATCATCCTTGTGAACTTCCTCTGGAACCTCTCCAAAGCCAGCACATCTTTTCTTAGATGAGGGACCCAAAACTGTTCACAGTACTCAAGGTAAGGCCTTACCAGTGTCTCATAAGGCCTCAGCATCACATCCCTGCTCTTGTATTCTAGACCTCATGAAATGAATGCTATCATTGTAATTGCCTTCCTCACCACCGACTCTACCTGCAAGTTAAGCTTTAGGTTGTTCTGCACAAGGACTTCCAAGTCCCTTTACATCTCAGATTTTTGTATTTTCTCTTTGTTTGGAAAATAATCTGCACATTTACTTCTATTACCAAAGTGCATGACCTTGCATTTTCCAACATAGTATTTCATTTGCCTCTCTCTTGCCCATTCTCCTAATCTGTCTAAGTCCGTTTTGCAGCCTACCTGTTTCCTCAATACTACCTGCCCTTCTATCAATCTTTTTTATCAGTTGTAAATTTGGCAAAAAAGCTATCTGTTCCGTCATCTAAAGAATTGATAAACAGCATAAAAGGAAGTGGTCCCAACAATGCAGAACACCACTAGTGGCTGGCAGTCAACCAGAAAAGGATCCTTTTATTCCCATTTGCTGACTCCTACCCATCAACTAATGCTCTAACTATGCCGGTAACTTTCTGCCCTGGGCTCTTAACTTCGTAAGTAGCCTCATGTGTGGCACCTTGTCAAAGGCCTTCTGAAAGTCCAATTATACAACATCCACTGCATACCTTTTATCTATTCTACGTATAATCTCCTCAAAGAATTCCAACAGGTTTGTCAGGCAAGATTTTCCCTTAAGGAAACCCTACTGACTTCGTCCTTTCCTGTGTCACCAAGTACTCCATAATCTTGACCTTAACAATTGACTTCAACATCTTCCCAACCACTGGGGTCAGGCTAACTATAATTTCCTTTCTGCTACCTTCCTCCTTTCTTAAAATGTGACATTTGCAATTTTCCGATCCTATGGCACCATGCCAGAGTCTAATGATTTTTAAAAGATCATTACTATGTTTAGATTTATATATAGTATCTATTGAGATTTCTTTTGATGCTATCGCCCTCATGTGAAGCGAAGAATGCACGTGAACATGATAGCTTAGCACCACGGAACTCAGGTAACGGAAATGATAGACTTTATAGTTTATGAATAGATAGTGAGTACAAGGATCAGTTGGAATTAGGAGAGGATTGTGGTGGAGTAGAAACAGTGGGAGAAGAACACTGGAGATCATTGGAAGGTGGGGTGGTTAATTGTTGGGAGGATTGACAGACCCGCCAACTATGAACATGAAAACCTGCTTCTGCATGAATGGTCGCATATGCTCAAGTGAAAATTACTCAAATTTGGCATAGGCCATTACAGTAAATGCTATTGCATATGATAAGGTTATTTGTACATTTTATCTTGTGTATTTTCAATCTCACTTCATTTTCATTGAAGTTAGATTGCAAAGTAAATAGATTCATAACATTAGGCTATACATAGAGTTATAAAGTAATATAGCACAATCAACACCAAGAAGACAGAAAGCATGGTCATCTCCAGAAAGGCAAACATCCCACAATGTGTGATCAAGATCGGAAATACAAACATCAAACAAGTCAACAAATTCAGATACCTGGGCAGCTAAATAACAAGTAATGGCAGGTGTGACACAGATATCAAATACAGAATAGCAATGGCGAAAGAAGCTTTCCAGAAAATGAAGACCATGTTAACAGACAGAAAGATGAGCATGTACACTAAAAACAGAATACTGCAGTGATACATTTATTCTGTCCTGACTTTTGGAAGTGAATGCTGGACCATTTCCCCAGCAATGGAAAAGAGACTAGAAGCAGCTGAATTATGGTTCTACAGGAGAATTTTAAAAATACCATGGACTACACACACATGAAATGAAGAAGTTCTCTGAAGAGCCCGAGCAGTCAGATCACTCATACCAACGGTAAGAGAACGACAGCTCAGATTCCTAGGACACATCATGCGGAAAGATGAACTAGAAAAACTCATACTCTCTGGAAAGATAGAGGAAGACCTGGACTTATGTACATCAAAAGCCTAGCCAGGTGGCTACATATTGAGGAAATGGAAGTTATCCAAGGAATGAGGGATAGATCTGTATGGAAAACCGTGGTCACCAACATCCGCGTCCAATATGGTACCTAGACAGACAGACATAGCATATAAACAGCTCCTTCAACACTCCATGTCTATGCTGACGATCAAGTACCTATCTATAGTAATTCCATTTCCCTGCACTTGGTCCTGTTCCTTCATTATACAAGGTTTTATAGGAAAGTGATTGAAGTGATTTAATTTAATTTTAATTTCAGTGATTTAAAAAAAATCTTATTAGTCATTATTAATTCAAATAATTTTGGATTGATGGATATGCAGAAACACAAATAAAGGAAGTGCAGGAGATGCTGCATCAGGAAGGACTTGCAGCGATCACTCACGGTGGCTCGAGTGAGCAAGTAGCCTACCTTCTTGTGGAGCGTGCCACACTGCTGGAAAAATTGGAACTGGCAGAGAGGAAAGTGGAGAATTTTAAAGGGGATCCCCATGGGATACAATTGCAGGTAAGAAACTGCTATGCTGTTTCTATGATATGTAGTTAAAAGAAGAAAGTCTGTTCTATTCAGAAGTTATAATTTTGAATAATTTTTCAAAAGTGGAATATTCTGTTAATTTCTGTTTTCTTCCAATTGCTAACTTAAGTGGGGAAAAATACAGTTTGACCACAAAAAGGGAAACATTAAAATAAAATTGTACGGTTATACACTTTAAAATTGATTAATATTTATCATAAGTTTATTTCTATTATTCACTCAATATTCTGGTTTGGCCTCTAACTGCACTTTTTTATTTTACTTTTGCTACATACTATTTTAGAATGTTGAAATAGATCAAGAAGCAAAATTGCATTAAATGATATCATGGAACTTCTGATTTCTGCCTTACCAGAGGAATTACCTCTCCCACAATCCCCTCCATTAACAATGAAAATTTACAGAGAAATTGAAATTCTGGTCAATTAAATATTACTCTGCTTCATTGCTGGAGTTGCTATTATTCTTTACAAAGATAAAGCACTTCCTGTGATGTTTTCTGCAGGACCTATAGAACACAATAGACAACAGAAAGACTGATTTTTATTGTACTGTAGCAAAGGCCAACAATTAAATTATTGGGTTTGTGAGCCAACCAAAATCGAAGCTTTGTTTGCTAATTGTGCAGTAGCTATTAAAGAAGTCAGATTGACTTCCTCATGATCTTTGCATATGTTGGCAATGCAAATGTTACATACATGAAGCTTTTTGTCTTATAGAGAGAGCTGAACCAGATGCAGCAAACCTTTGAAGAGGAATTGAAACAGCAGAGGGAATCCATGCAACATACCAAGGAAACTATGACAAAAGTATGTTCATCCTTTATGGAACACAGTGCCCTGATGCTCTTGTTATCCTCCATGGAACTAAGACTTTCTTTGACAGAGTAATAAAAGGGTTTCATTCATCAAATTGAAATTGAAATATTGTGCTAAAGACTGCACTTAATGAAATATCATCCATTTCCCTTTAATTTCTAAACCATGGTTTCAAACTCAGATCAAACTGAAAGGATAAAAATTATTTTCTTGCTTTGACAAGTAACAAATTTTTGCAGCAAATGGTGATTATAAGCTGCCATCATTTCTAAATTCCTATCTTACAGCTTGGCAGTGACAACATAATTAAAAAATCCACTAATTAAATTGGGAACCTCACCAATGGAAAACTAACCTGAAAAGCATATAATAAGAAAACTTAAAACTGTTATTGCAGTGGCACTTTTCCAGGTTTAGGCTTAATGTATTGTGTTGAGGTAGAAGAAAGGAAACATTCTAAGCTGCTCATTTTCTGGAAATTATTGTTGGAAGAGGTTTAATCACAAATGAGCAAGGGAAGGACAGTGAGAAAGCAGGATTAGCAAGCATGTTTTAATTTTATTGTGGTCTATGCTGAGAGATTCATTGCAACGCAAAAAGTGTCATTACCTAATCAATCTGTCTCAGTAACATGATTGTACAATTATAATTGTTGTAGTGCGATTGCTACATGTCACTTATTGATAAGAAAGTTATTTTGATCTTGTCTGCAGATGAGAAATGAAGATAAATTTGTTTAATAAGAATGAAGTGATTTTATTGAGGAAAATGAATAAAATCTTCTTGGGTGTTCTAAAATTATGAGAAGTATTAATAAAAATAGCTGAGAAATTTCAGGTATGAGACTTGGATAGTAGAAGGCTGAAAAGTTTAAGGATTAAGGAAAGTTTGGCAGGACTTTTTAATTATGTATTGAAAGCCTTGCGTGACTGTTTTAGTTGACATTTTACACTGTAGTTGCTTGGACTGCTGCATGTTATAAGGTCAACGATACTCTGTCCAAAGTAAGGATAATTTACATATGGCTTCAGAATTAAATTGTTATGTCTGAGATTGGTCAAGATAACTTGTAACTGAGTTATTAGGAACAAGGGCCTCAGGCTGAAAACCTGATCTGTGCAGAATTAGGTGATCTCTTTCACAGATTCTTGGCCATCTAAGACAATGCAAAAACAAAATATTTGATTTCCACATCTGTCTGATGACTTATTGGAGAGCAATACACATGAGTGTACACACATGCTAAAGATACTGCTGATGTGCAAGTTTGCTCTTCACTTCAACTTCCCCATCCCTATCCCATCTCACCTTCCTTGGGCCACGGCTCCCCATGTGGCATAATCATGCAAGGTGCCCTGATCTCAGTTATATTTCTGGTTCAAAAACAAATCTTGGAATGACAACGTTATGACAGTTGCAGTGGTGTTTGATGGCTTGTGTAAAACTCTGTAGCAAAATTTAAAATTCACTGGGTGCTCTTTGTTTTGTCCTGATGGTGCTATACTTGAATGTTAGATATTGAGGTCCAGAGGTCTAATCCAGTGCACAGTGTTTGTAAATTGAAAATAGTAGGGAACATCATTGATGTTTATTTTCTGCATTCAGGCACTGTGTATGCAATTACAGGGCAGGCATCGAAGAGTAACAGGGAGGTGAGTGTAACCCCAAATTCCCAAACTGAGCACATGACAAAAGAAATCAGTGGAAAGCATAAACTGTAAAACTGAAAATATTAGACTTGCATTTGAATGATGGCCTTTCCATTGACTGTTTAACAACTTAGATTTATTTATAAAAGATGGTCTTCCAAGTGAAGTGCTGAGGACATTTGTGATCCACACTCTGTGGTCACTTTATTACGTAGCTCTTGTTCCTAATAAAGTGGCCTCTGATTTTACGTTTATGGTCTTCTGCTGCTGTGGTCCATCCACTTCAGGGTTAGACATGTTCAAGGTTCAAAGTAAATTTATTATTAAAGGACATATGTGTCATCATATACAACCCTGAGATTTGTTTTCTTGCAGCCATACTCAGTAAATCCAAGAACCATTATAGAATTAAGGAAAGACTGCTCCCAACAAGGCAGACAAACAAGTAATGTGCAACAAACAAGAAGTTGTTCAAATGCAAAAGAAAAATAGAAATGATAATAAAAATAAATAAGCAATAAATATCGAGAACATGAGATAAAGAGTCTGTGAAAGTGGATCCGTAGGTTGTGGCAACATTTCAGTGTTGAGGCAAGTGAAGTTGAGTGAAGTTGTCCCTACTGGTTCAAGATCCTGATGGCTGAGGGGTAATTTCTGTTTCTGAGCCTGATGGTGTGAGTCCTCTGAGGTTCCTGTACCTTCTTCCGGATTGCAGCAGTGAGAAGAGAGCTTGGCCTGGGGGATGGGAGCCCCTGATGATGGATGCTGCTTCCCTCCGACAGTGCTCCATGTAGGTGTGATCATTGTTTGAGAGGGTTTTATCTGTGACTTGTGCATTCAGAAATGCTCTTCTGCACAGCACTGTTGTAAAGCATGGTTATTTGAGTTACTGAAGCTTTTATTTCAGGTTTGTTTCAGTCGGGCCTTTCCTCTTCTGACTTCTAATTATCAAGGTGTTTTTGCCCACCAAACCACTGCTCACTTGATGTGATTTGTTTTTTGCACCATTCTTTTTAAACTCTAGAGACTGTTGTGCATGAAAATCCCAGAAGATCAGCAGCTTCTGAGATACGCAAATCACCACGTCTGGCATCAACAATCATTCCGTGGTCAAAGTTACTTAGATCACATTTCTTCCCCATTCTGTTATTTGATCTAAACAACAACTGAACCTCTTGACCAATTCTGTATGGTTTCATGCATTGAGTTGCTGCCACATGATTGGTTGATTAGATAATGAGCAAATGTATCTAATATAGTGGCCACTGAAAATATATACACTAGCGGTAGTAATTTGCTTTTGGGAAAGAGAAAAGAATGAAAATCTGTATTCAGGCGAGACACTAAGTCAGAGGTATCCTTAGTAAATGAGCTTTGAGACACCAGGTGAGAGTAGTTGGTTTGGGAATTATGTCGTGATCTAGCCACAACTTGGATGTAGTAGTTTAGCACTAAAATGCCAACTGGCTTTTGATTTCAAGGATATCTTTAGTTTTATCTTTAATGTCTTGTCTATTATTTCATTATCATTGGAAGCTATTTCTATTTTCTATGACTTTTCACTTTTAATTGTAAATTTTTACCTTATTGTTTCAAAAGGATCCTTTATCTCAACCATTGAGCCCATGGAAGAAGCTGTTTGGGATCCGTCAGCAGGCACACACTGTCTCCAGAGACATAGCTGTAGGTCTGACCTACTCTCAGCCCATAGCCAGAATGCACCTTTTATGATACTGGCTCTGTCTATTCAGAGCAAGGCAGCAAAACATACATACTCTGCATCTAAAATATTCTCTTCCTTGAAACAATACCTTCTGCATTTATAAACTTTAATGTCAAAGTAAAAAGACTTGCTGGTGTCATACTTTACTTTGCTGCTCAGCACATTAAAGTAGATTAATTTAAAGTGTTGAAATGAGAAAATAGTTCTATTCATTTTGTACGAACAGTATCTGATAGAGTGAAAACAATTGCTCGTTGGTGCTGTTGCCTTTTGTAATAAAGAATGAAGAGGTTCTTTCCATATACATATACCCATCAACATAACCTTCATAAGTAAGCACACGTAAAACGCTGAGGTAAGAACACAGAATGTTCAATGTACATAGTAATATGAATATCGTCTATCAAGAGAGAAACAGGGTTAACTTTTCTGGCTGAGCATCTTACATTAGGATGAGGAATGAAGGTGAGAAGAATTATAAGATGCAGAGAAAAGGCAGACAACAGGTAAAGTCTGGTTACTCAGAACTCAGGATAGTGGGAGGCAAGGAGGCAAAAGGCTATATTCCCTGTTGTTTCAAAGATGCAATATAGAAATACACCTTAAATAGTTTGATATAGAATGTAGTCAATTGGAATTTGAATACTGGCAAGAAAAGTAAGAGAAATGCACAGGAGCTGTCAGTGTGATGTTCCAATGCACTACATCCTGTGTTGTGCCAGATGCCAAGTGACAGGATTTTAGTTTTTTTTCTCTTATATAAGTGATGTGGGTTCACAGGCTGAGACAGCATTTAATTCCCCTTCCATAAACACCTTAGAAAAGATGGTGGTGAGCTGCCTTCAACCTTGCAATCATGAGGTGAGTGAAAATCAAAGCAACTGCAGATGCTAGAATTCTGAAATAAAATCAGAAATTGCTGGAAACATGTGACAAGTCAGGCAGCATCACATTCAGCTTTTTGGTCACTTATCCTACATGTTATGTATCAGGAAGTTAACTGAGATGCCTCCTGCCCTTTTTCCTCACTATCCTTCAAGATCTACTCCACACTCACATGCAACAGTATCTCATGTGTTAACTCATTAACCATGGAGGTTTCTTCAGTTCGTGCTTGTTTAATCAAAATGTTGAATATAATGCACAAAATAAGTTAGAGAGCGAACCCTAATGATTATTTCACCTGATGAAAAGTCATCAGCTTGAAACTTTGTTTCTCTTTCCATAGTTGCTGCCTGACCTGCTGAGTATTTACAGTGTTTTCTACGTACATATCAAATTTACATCATCTGTAGATTTTTGCATTTTGAATTTCTTTCATTCCATGCCCGTCCTTCCACAAGTACCGAATCTAATCAAGAGGCTAGGAATAGTAAGATAGTACAGATGAGTATGTAGCTCAAGAGCTGCTGTGGGAAGGAGGGCTTTAGATACCCGGATAACCTGATAGAAATATATAAAATTACGAGAGGCATAGATAAGGTAGGTAGTCAAAGTCTTTTACTCAGCATGAACATGTCAAATACTAGAAGCCATAGGTCTAAGGTGAGAGGGAGAAAGTTTAAAGGAGAGTAGCGAGGCAAGTTTTTTTTCCCCACAATATAAGGTGCCTGAAATGCAGTGTTAGGGGAAGGGGTAGAAGCAGGTATCATAACAATGTTTAAAAGGCATTTTGACAGTGTATATTAGCATTATGGTCAGCACAGATTTGGAGGTAAAAAGACCTTTCCCTTCTCTATGTTCTATGAAGCACCCAATTTCTGTCGTAGCTCTGGACAACAGAACTTAAATCAGAACTCAAACAGAAAGACTTTCAAATTCAACAGAATCTTTGTAATTTGGTAGCTGCTTGTAGGCCTTGGTCAATTAAAGTTTGTTGCATCCATTTTCCTGCCATAGCCCAATTCATTTTGGTAATTTTGATCTATTTTCATATTAAAATAGTTTTGAAGCAAGGAAAGTAGATGATATCATTGATCAGTTTTAAAGCAAAGAAGCCATAAGGCCTAAGACATAGGAGCAGAAATAGGCCATTCGGTCAACTCCACCATTCTGTCATGCCTCATTTATTATCCCTCTCAACCTCATTCTCCCCATAACCTTTGACACCCTGACTAATCAAAAACCAATCAACATTTGCTTTAAATATACTCAATGACTTGATTTCCACAACTGTCTGTGGAATTCCACAGATCCACTACCCTCTGGCTAAAAAAAGTTCTTCCTAGCTCTGTTCTAAAAGGACATTCTTCTATTCTAAGACTGGCCCTCTAGTTCAAAGTTCCCTCATTGTTGGAAACATCTTCTCAACATTCACTCTATTTAGGTCTTTCAATATTCAGCAGGTTTCAGTGAGATCCCTCCTCATTCTTCTAAAATCATGCTTCTCGTACATTAACCCGTTCATTTCCTAATCATTCTCGTGAACCTCCTCCGGACCCTCTCCAATGCCAGCACAACTTTTCTTAGATAAGGGGCCCAAAACTGCACAGAGTACTCCAAGTGTGGTTTGACAAATTCCTTATATAGTCTCAACATTATTTCCTTGCCTTTATATCCTACTTCTCTCAAAATGAATGCTAACATTGCATTTGCCTTCCTTACCACCAACTCGGCTTGCAAGTTAACCTCTAGGGAATCCTGCACGATGACTCCCAAATTCCTTTGCACCTCTGTTTTCTGAATTTTCTCCCTCTTTAGAAAATAGTGTATGCCTTTAGTCCTTCTACCAAAGTGCATGACCATCCACTTCCCAACACTGCATTCCATCTGCAACTTCTTTCCCCATTCCTTGAATCTGTCTATGTCCTTCTCCAGATTCCCTGCATCCTCAGCACTACCTGCCTCCCTACATAGTTTTGTATCGCCCACACACTTGGCTACAAAGCCATCAATTCCGTCATCTAAATCATTGACATATAATGTGAAAAGAAGCGGCCGTGACACTGACCCCTGCAGACCACCACTAACCACTGGCAGCCATCCAAAAAGGGCTCCCATTATTCCCACCTTGCCTCCTGCCAGTCAGTCTTCTCTCAATACTAGTATCTTTCCTGTAAAACCATGGGCTCTTATCTAGTGGAGCAGCCTCATGTGTAGCACCTTGTCAATGGACTTCTGAAAGTATACATCAGATAAATCAGCTGCAACAGGATGAGTGGTCAGCAAAGATATTGGCTAAATTTTAAACAATTGGATGCTGCAGTCATGTTTCTTTGATTTCATTTTCCTAGGACACAAACCCTATTCTCAACTCCAAGATACACTATTGTTTCCAGCCACTTTATTAAATTACAAATGTGCTCTGATGCGTAATGTTGTTTTATGGGATTCTGTAGATTCCTACTGCCTTGCTCTGTCTGAGACTCGGAATATGCTAGAACGCCAGATGTTATTGCAACACTCACCAGGTCCTAGCATGTCTTCTGCAATAACCAGAATTTGCATGTATGAAATTATCCTCTTCCTAATAATTCCTTTTCTTATCCTTATTCCCTAACAGACCAGAATGTTAGTTTAATGCCTATCTATACTGATCAACTAAATCTGTGCAAATAGCTTGATTCTAATGTGATAGTTCTTGTAAAGTCAATAATTAATGCAATAAATGGAACTTTAGAATTAAAATGCATGTACTCTTTCTGCAAATGTTAGATTTACTATTTATCTGCTACATTGAGCTCATAGAGAAGATGCTAAAAAGGAAGAGGGACTGACAATGGGTAATGTGTTGTTTTACCACAATTTCTTGAATGGAAATTATGTTTCATGCATGTTAATAAACTGCGTATCTCCTTATAATAGAATAATTGAAATTAGAAACTCATTATGTGAATATAAATTCTGTCAATGCATGGCATAGAATGTTCGTGGCATTTTCTCTACATTCCATCTTCACCCTTTACTTTCACCTTGTGGAGGCTTCCTGCCACTAACATTTTCTGGGCACAGTCATCTCAACCACTTATCCAAATAATCATGCAAGTCTGCACAATGGCCCTCCGTATTTCACCAGGAATTTGATATCCCAGCTGATTCCCAAGCCACTTCTAGTCAACATTCACGTTCTTGCATTTTCCAGCGAGGGCCATTGGATTGTAATCAGAAATAGGACCTGAGTTGGAATGGTTCTTTACCTGAAATCGGCTACTGTACCTTACGTGGAATCTGAATCCTAGCCCAAAATGTCATTGCATTCTATTTGCCCAACACAGATCCTCATTATTTTAGCACAAAGGTTCTAATCAACAAATTATTCAGAAATAATAACTGAGGAGGTTCTAAAGGAGGAAGATCAACCTGAAAAAGTAGTGTCAGTAGTTTTGCCAGACAGCTACTGAGATTTGGTACTCCTGGGGTTTTACAAGTTTCCTCTACTTATTTTTCAGTCTATGTTGATCACTCTTCCCATATGTCTGTGTGACTCTTGAGCATCTCAGCTGTTCATTTTTGATTGTTTGCATTGATTAACACCATAGACCCACGAAGTTGACTTAAATAAAGAGAGGAAACTACGGGAACAAGCAGAACAGGACCTGGATGAAGCAGCACACCGGTTACAGATGGCACACGAGGAGATACGTCGACTAACGGATGAATTGGACACGGAGAAGAAAGTACACTGCAGCACTGGTGAGTGTGGGTTAAAACAAACTGACCTCAAATCACACACAAAATGCCGGAGGATCTCAGCAAGTTAGGCAGTATCTTTGAAGGGGAATAAACAGTCGACGTTTCAGGTGAATATCATTCATCAACACGGAACAATTGATCAGGCAGAATCTCTTGTGTTATGCCCTCAAATCTTTCTGCTCCATCAACGTCCACAGTGCATGGGAAAATTGTCAAATTATCAGGTAAACTAAAAATTGCTGCTATACAAAGCTTTCCTAATGAAATGTCATGCTAGAGTGATCACACAGTAATCACACCAATGGGTACAGTTTTCTATGTTTGGCAACTTTGGGCACACTTGGACTGGCTCACTATTTGAAGTGTATACTCACAGTCCTCACACAACCATACTTATATGGTCCAGATGTGAAGGATCTCATTTGTTGTCAAGCCAACCTGCCGTATCGGGATAGTAAATCTACCTCTAACGTTGGACTGCTGAGATCCCACTCTTGAATATTTGAGACTGGTTTAACCAAAATCAAAACTGCGGGCAAAACATTGATTCAAATTTGTGAAGTATTTTAATGGTTCTTAAATAGCTTTGGTTTTGAGACATTTAAAAGCTATTAAACTTGTTGAAAATTGATTTTTAAAATAAAAACATTAATTAAATCACTTCAGTGTTTACGGGTTTAATTATTTATCAGGTAAAGTGATCTGGAAAGATGTAACATTCCTTGTCCCCCTCCCCTACCACCAATCAGTAGGCCTAGAACTTCCAATGAATTCAGTTGGGTCTCGGATCCTGCACTTGATCCAAACTTCCATGAGCTCTGAGTGATGATTTATCCCAGCAAGACAGGACTCCAGCTTCAGACTCATGTACAGAACAATAATGGAGTGTAGCAATGGACAACTAGTGTGTGCTAAACAAACAAACAAAAAACAGTCAAGCAGTACAGATATACATATCTGGGGACTCTGTTTGAAAACCAAAGATTCCTTTCAGAACGTGCTTCCTTTAGTTCAGTAGTAAGCTGTTTGGAAATTACCCACGGTTCAGGTAACTGAAGTAATTTTAGAATTCAGACTGCATTCTCATGCTGAATGAGTTAGTATATCAATATAACTGATTCTGTCAGGCAAACATCTCCTTACCACATAGAGGTACTAAAAGTGCGAGTGGTTGACAGGTGGCTATGGAGTAGAAATGGAGTGACATTCTGCTGGAAGTACATGGGAGAACAGCATCAACTTGGCTCTGAAATCTTTTGTATGTCATATCTAGCTTCATTTATGAAGTATTCCATTATGCTCCTGATTAAAGATGGTGAAAAGCTTACAGACTATCAGGAGAAAAGCCACTCATCACACAATCCCCTGCATCTGACCAGTTCTTGGATCCACTGTATTTATGCAGCTGGTTCAATTGAGTAATTAATGGAGATCCCCATGAAATTGTTGAGAACTTGGCAATGGTGATGCCATTGAATGTCAAGGATAGAAAATTAAACTCATTTTAATTAGAATTAGTCATGGCCTGGTACTTAGTTGCCTAAAATTTATGAGGGTCTTGTTACATACATTTTCAGTCTTCTTCA
The DNA here is from genome assembly GCF_030144855.1 of Hypanus sabinus. NCBI lineage: Eukaryota > Metazoa > Chordata > Chondrichthyes > Myliobatiformes > Dasyatidae > Hypanus > Hypanus sabinus. Next base: position 21,856,511 of record NC_082732.1, read on the forward strand.
TTTTCTGAGGAACTGCAGATAGAATTCAACTATGGGCAATTACAAGCAAACAGTCCTTCTGATCTTAGGATGAAAGAAGATCAACTACTGAAGAGGACATTGCCTTGGCATCCTGGGGCTGAGATAAATTACTTCCAGTGGCAACAGCTCCCTTTTTGTGTGTGTGACATGACACCAGGCATTGGAATATTTGCCCCTTGCTGTCCATTGACTACTGTTTTAGCAGGCTTTTTGATCACACACTCCCACAAGTGATGCCTTTATTTCAAGAGTAGTCAATCTGGCCTCATTTTGGAACTCAGCTCTTTAGTGAATAGTATTGAAGAAAATCCAGCTTGGCATCTATCTATGAGTAGGTCATCAGTACTATGTGCAGCTTGATAACTCCGCTGGCAACACTTTCCGTAATTTTGCTGATAAATGAGAGGCAATTAACCACGTTATCTTTAACATACGTTTGTATGCTGGGTGACTGGTGTCACAACAACAACCTTGCACTCAACATTGAGGAGATTGATTGTGGACTTCAGGAAGGGGAAATCGGGAAAACACACAACAGTCCTCGCTGAGCGGTCAGTAGTGACACATATTAATGCAATCACAAAAAAGCATGCCAGCAGCTATATGTCATTAGATATTAGAGAAGATTTGTAATGTCACCAAAGGCTCTAGTAAATTTCTGCAGATATCCAGTGGAGAGTATTCTGACTGGTTCTGCCTGGAATGGAGGCTCTAATGCAAGAAAAAAAAACTGCAGAGAGTTGTAGCCAACTTTGTCATGGACACTAGCCTCCTCACCATCGAGGACATTTTCAAAAGGTGGTGCCCCAAGAAGGTAGCAATCATCATTAGGGACCCTTATCATCCAGGACATGCTATCTTCTCATAACTACCAGCAGGGAGGAGATATAAGAGCCTCATCAGTGATATAAATTACCACACCACAATACTCCTGCTTCTAAACTTGATACTCTACTGCTGAAGGCCAGCATGCCAACGCCTTCTTCACTACCCTGTGAATTGTGTACTTGTACTCTCAGGTCTCTGTTCCGTAACACTCAAAAAAGCCCTGTCATTTACTATACGAGTCTTATCCTGGTTTATCTATCCAAAATGCATCACCCCACACTTACCTAAGTTAAAATTCATTTGCCATTCCTCAGCTCAGCTGCCAGAATGTTCAAAATGTCTTTGCAATTCATTGTAACCTGCATCACTATCGATAAGACCAATATGATATCCTCAGCAAACTTACTAATCATGCACACAGACTTGTATCCAAATAATTTATATAAGTAAAAGTGCTCTCTGCACTGACCCCTGGGGAATCCCACTAGTCGGTCCTCCAGTGGGGAATCAACCTTATCCCATCACCCTCTACTTCCTACCATCCTGCCAGTTTTGAATCCTAAGCATTCTAACATTCCATATCAGCTTGCCACGTGCGACCTTGTCAATGGCTTTACTTAAGTCCAAACAGATAACATGAACTTCCCTACCTTCATCTATCACCTTAATTTCTTCTTTCAAAAATTCCAAAAGATTCCTCAGACATGCCCTCCCATGCACAAAACCATGCTGAACAGGCCTTGATGAGCAAATGTGATGGTGGATCTTGTCCCTCAGAATTCCTGCCAGTAGCTTTCCTGATTCCGTGGGCTGTAATTCCTTATCCTTACTACCCTTCTTGACCAATGGAGTCACCCAGCTGATCCCAGCTAAATCATGCCTAATGCTCTCAAAGTCAGTCCTGCTCTAGATCAAGACTTTAACCTTGGACCCATTCTACCTTTTTCCTTAGCTATTTTTAAACAAATAAAATTATAGTCACTGAAGTGCCTCCTAACTGCCACTTGTTCCCTGGCTCACCTCATTCCCTAAGAGGAAGTCCAGTTTTGCTTCCTTCTTGTGTAAGTTCCTCCATTATATTTTATGAGGAAATTGTCTTGGATTCTCCTTACAAATTCTGCCCATCTATTGGGTGGCATAATTGTTACCAGGAAAACTGCAATCTCCCACTAGCACTACTCTATTATTCTCACAACTATGTGCAATTTCTCAACAAATCTGCTTCTCATGTTCCCACGATCTTTAATGTAACACAACCAAGGTGACAATCTCCTTCTTATTTCTAAGTTTTACCTAAATTGTCTTGTTTGACGGTCCCTCTAAAACATCTCCTCTAAGAACTGCTGTAATGTCCTTCCTTATCAAAAGGGCAACACCACCTCCACTCTTAACTATTCCCTGAAACATTGTGTTGCCATTTTTCTATAATAGCCACAATATCCTATTTCCTAGAGACAGTCCACACCTTCAGTTTGTCCACCTTACTTGTTAATTTGTATGGTCCTGTAACTTCTGCTATACACAATGTTCCAGGCTTTTCTTTGCTATCTTGCTAACTTATTATTCAGGAAGCTACAGGTAGAAAATGTCACATTGATATCTGATTTATAATGCTTTAGAGTGGTAACCTCCTATGTCACTCCACAGTTGCTGTATGCAAAACAAAAATTTACTTTAAACTAAGTTTCGCCTGCTTGTCTGCCTTCACTATGGGAATGGCATTACAAACTAGCATCAATAATTATCATGCTGCAAAAATATTCAGTGGAATTTTACGCTTTAAATTGATAGTCTTGAAAGAAAGATATTTAGTTCCATGGTAGCTGAGTGTCTCTGGTTGGGAAGTGTACATAAAACAGTGGATTTTGGTAAAACTTTGATACACAAGCGACTGGTTGTGGATGTCATGGATGCAGCTATACAATACCAGTGGTGTGGTGCTAAGAATTTTTAAGAATTTTGTGGAATTCTACAGATTCATTACATCATAAAACAGTGTCAAGAAATTCAAGGCACTCCAATTATTCATGTTATTAAAGTATTTTACAGCCATCAACCTCAATCTTTGTCTATTATGTAAATAGAATTCTTTTATTAATTTGTTTTCAGTGTGCCAAGCTAATTTTAAAAATGCTGTTGTATTTTCTGATCTTATTCTTCCTGAGTCAGTAGAATTGATGGGGTCTAGCTCTTCGTGTTCAATGAATTCCACTGTAAAAATGCAAATGGCAATGACCTCAATAAATAAATGATCAAAAAGGATGCTGTAAGTGTGTTTTCACTTATATTAAAGCATGATCTCCATGGAGCACTAGCTGACTTCTAGTTAGTGTTAGATTATTTTAGTCAGAAAATGAGGGGGGGAATGGCCAGGTTTCTCAAGACCTTTTACTAGAAAATGTGCAGCTATGGTCACTGGACCTGAACAAGATTAAGGAAAGCTCCCATTTACTCAACAAGATTTAATTAGATTTGTACACGTAGAAGCTCCAAGGTGTATGGAACAACATTACCCAACAAATCGCATTATTTTAAGGAGAGAAGGTAAGAAGAAGCATACTTTGAGTTGGACATAGTCCTAAAATGTGAGACCTACCTCATATTTGTTCATATAAGTCCGTTGAATACTTGGAGTTCTGTGTCCATACCCAAGTCAGGCTGGTAACAGTGTTTTCAGTATTATTTTATGTGGTAGTAGATATCTGTTAGTTCATGGCTTTATATATTAACTCTTCTTTTGAGAAGCGGCCATAACCCATACCTGTCAAAACATTGCTACTCCTTGCTGAACTCAGCTGTCCAGTACTTAAAAGACACAAGCTGAAATGTCACCAGTCTTCAGGAAAAGGAGAAAGAACACTTTTGCATCATAAAGCATGACATCACTGCTGCATGATGGCTGTGTTAATTTGTACACAAAGTTTTTCTTAATCTGTAGCTGTTTGCCTGTTGACGTCTCATGGCTACATGGCCAATGATAAATATAAAACTAATGATGTCCCAGTGATTGCCCCAAAATGTTATCCTTTCCTCTCTGATGCACTGATGTATAAATTTTGGAGCAATATGGAACTCCAAGCTAAATGCTGGATGTTTCAGACATAACAGAAGGGGATTTGTTTTATGGCACCAAAGGACTTGGTTGCAATATTTGAGAAAATGTCTGGAAAAAGGAAGAAATCCACTATAATTGATTCACTGTTTTCTATAAAAGATAAAAAATTGTCTGAAGATGATGTGGATTGGAATAAGTATGGTGTGGATTCGAAAATATTCAGTGCAGGTCAGAAAGAGCCAAGGAAAGATAGACAATTATCTATAAGTGAGAAGCAATTATCTGCAAAAAAGAAGCAAATATTTGGGAAAAACAAACCAACCTCCACAGAAGAAAAGCAAGTACCTAATACTAGAGAGGAACCACCTGTGGATGTAGATGTGAAGGAAGTGCCTGAGGAAGAGAAAAGACCAGTTGCAGAGGAGGTGAATGAGTCTGAAGAAGGGAAGACACAGTCTGAAAGAAAATCAAGTCTTCTTGTTTTTTTCACAGATTTCATAGAACTAGACAAAGCGAAAGAAGAGAACATTCGACTGGATCAAGAAATTCAGACATTACGCCATCGTGTACAATCGTTGGACACTGAACGGAAATCTCTCTTAGAAACAGTAAGTTTCTTGCACCATTGTGGGCAAACATTTTTTTTTCAGTACAAATGATTATTTTAAATTTTATGTATCCAAGATTCTGAGCTGTGATCTAGAAAATCAAATTTATAGAATTATATTCTTTAGCTTTTTTTGAACAGTACACCATCCTTAAGATCAAGTTTGTCAGAAAAAGTCGAAAACTGTTGTAAATGCATTCAAGAACGTCAGTATCCTACATCTGAATAAAGCTTTTTATTGCTAAGAAACAAATTCCAGATCTCAGACCCACACTGAGACGTGTAAAAGATAAAGTAAATCAGAAACTAATGATAGGTAATAATTTTAATGATTTAAAGGAGGAAGATCTGATGGATAGGAGGAATTTCAGTTCAGAGATTGTGTGAAAGAGAATAAGTTGAGGGAGTAACAGGCCAGTAAATAGAATAAACACAAGAACATCTGCAGATATTGGAAATCCAAAGCAACACTCACAAAATGCTGGAGCAAGTTAGCAGGCCAGGTAGCATCTATGGAAAAGAGTAAACAGTCAATGTTTCTGGCTGAGACTCTTAACACAGTAAGTATGCTAAGTAGGTAAGAAAAGTGTACTTTTTAATTTGAGAAGTACTGGAAGGTTAAGAAAGGTTACAAATGAGAAAGGGAATTGAATTTTACAGATGGAAGAGGGCAGCAATAGGGTATGTGGATTATCATGTATTAATGACTATTCAGGTGATTTTTGTTCACATAGTTTGGCAGTGAGAAAAGGTACTGGCTGCTTATAGAACACATCTGATTTTATTTAAATGATAACTAGATGCATTCTTTTAAGATCAACCAAAATATTTCCTTCCACTATCAGTGAAGAAGAAGAAAACCTACCCTTTAACTAAAGATAATTTTTTTTCATAAACAAGGAAACCATTTTCTATGTGTTGCTTTGAATTTCCAGCATCTGCAGAATCTTTTGTGTTTATAAAAACTATAATTTGATTTGTATATTTTCCTATTGCTTATTTTTGATAACAAAGAAACTATAGAAAAGTACTAATTTTGGTGGGTTACACATTCAAAATGCTGGAGAATCTCAGCATGTCAGGTAGCATCTTTGGAGAGGAATAAACTGTTGATGTTTTGGGCTGACACCTTTCATTAGGACTGGAAGAAAGGGGAGGCAGTGTAAAAACCAGAATAACAAGGTTGGAGGAAGGGAAGGAGAAGGATTACAAGCTGGTAGATGATAGCTAAAATCAAGTGAGGAGGAAGGTGGGTGGGGTGATGAAGTAAGAAGGTGGCAGAAGAAGAGGAATCTGGTACAAGAAGACAGTGAGCAAGGAAGAATGGAAAAGAGGTGGGGAACCAGAGCAGGGTGATGGACAAGTGAGAAGAGAAGGGTTGGGAAGGTAACCAGAATGAGGGAGGGAGGAGGGGGAAATTACCCCCTCTCTATTGTGAGAGAAATCAATATTCATGCTGTCAGGTTGGAGGCTACCCCATGGAAAATAAGGTGTTGTTCCTCCAACCTGAGTTTGCCCTCATCGTGGCAGTAGAGGGGACAAAGAAAAAGTGCTCGACAGAACGGTCTCCTGTTCTGTGCCAGGTCTCATCGATGTAGGGGAGGCTGAACCAGGAGTAATAAGTAAAATAGGTAACCTTGACAGACTCGCATGTGAAGTGTTTGTTTTTGTTTAGCGTCATTAACCTAGGAGACCCTAATGATTGAGGAATGAAACCCTCATTGCATGTAGTATTGGTGTTTTAGCAAGTATCATAATGCATTCTTATGATCACACTGAAGCATGTTCAGTAATATAATACTGTGAATGTAGCTATCACAATTGAATTTAAAATTGTTTTTGAATTTAATTGAAATTAAAATAAACCCTGGAATAAAAATATTTGTATACAACATCTGTTAACAATGAAGGTATTCCGAACTTATGTTTTTGGTCTGACACATAACTCTAATTTCATGCAAACATGAATGGCACTTTGGAAATGGCCTATTGTTCTGTCATATAAAACTGACAGTTACTTTGGGTAATAAACACCATGATACTGAAAAATCAAGAGATAATTTTAGAAATTCATAAATTCCACTACATAAAATATTTTTCCAAATCAAACATGTAATAAAGTAAAAATTCTGTCAGAAGGAATATCATACATTCCAAAGGAATCCCTAAGATGAGATTTCTGCCCTGACTTTTCTAATGCCATACGCTCATGATTTATTTTCAGATGATTATAGCACCTTTTTTTTGTATAGTGACATTGTCCTTCAGAATTAAAAGATGAACCCTTACAAAAGAAAACTTGAAAACTTCTGTGTTGTGTCATCCTGGTGAGTGGAGGTGCTCTGTGATGTCATTGTGATGTGGTCTCGGTGGAAATAAAAGACATATTTCCTGCACAAGTGATGCTAGTCAAATTGGTAGAATGTTTGTGGTTTTATTTGCCAATTTGACATGATCGTAGCAGAAACATTCAAAATGATCAGAGCTGGCTGATATAAGGTGCGTAAAGGTATAAAGTGATTGACTTATCTCCTGTCCAATGAGGTAGCGTAAAAGGCAGATTCTTAACTTAGGGTTGTTCTAGTATATAGTAGAACTGATTTTTAATCCTGTTATTAAACACACATTACGAATTTGGTTTCAATTTCGGAAATTTTTTACTCTGAAAAACTTTGTTCTTGATAGCCCTATTTTATTTAATTTTTTCTTTAAACCTTCCTTGACAGATCAAGCCTTTAGCATATGGAAAAGGAAAGGTATAAAATGTTTTCGTGACCTTTTTTTTGAAGATACTTTGATGTCTTTTGACCAACTTTCCAATAAATTTAAATTACCTAAATCTAATTTCTTCAGATATTTACAAATCAGAAATTTTTTACATAAAGTTTTACCATCTTTTCCCAACTCAACTTCAACGGATTTCTCAGATTTGATTTTTACCTTAAATCCTTGTCAGAAGGGATTAGTTGCTTTTATTTACAACATGATTATGAAGATACAACCAGAGATGTCTGATAGAATTAAACAACAATGGGAAAAAGAACTTCGATACAATATACCAACAGATAAATGGGAAAAAATTTTACAAATGGTTAATTCTTCTTCTATATGTGCTAAACATGCTTTAATACAATTAAAATTGTACATAGAGCTTATATGTCTAAAGATAAACTTGCTCGATTTTATTCTCATATTAATCCTCAATGTGACAGATGTCATTCAGAAGTGGCTTCACTGACCCACATGTTTTGGTCATGTCCCACTTTACATAACTATTGGAAGGACATATTCGTTACCATTTCCTCAATTTGGAACATCGATTTACAACCTCACTTTATTACTGCAATTTTTGGTATACCAAATGAGGATGGTAATCAGTTTTCTCCTTCAATCAGACGAATGATTGCTTTTGTAACAAAAATGGCCAGAAGGTCTATATTACAAAATTGGAAAGAAGTAAATCCTCCTACCATGTCTCAGTGGCTTTTTCAAACTATTTCTTATCTGAGTTTGGAAAAAATTAGAAGCACTATTTTTGACTCCAATTAAATTTGAAGAAACTTGGGGACCGTTCATTCGACATTTCAATATGAATTAATTTGGCCTTTCCCAGACCTTCTCTCTGCTTATTCTTGTTCAGGTATGGAGTTCCGGAGTTCTTTGACACTATCATATACTTATAAACTGTTATTATTGCCCATGTTAGTTTTAGTTTAGTGTTTGTTTCATATATATATTTTCTTTTACACATTTTTAATTTTTTTTCTTTTTCTTTTGATGATTATTTTTGTTTTTTTTTCATATATAATTATATAGACTCGATTGATTAATGTACTTTTTTGTTGTTGATGTTTAATGGGATATTATTATCCTATTATCAATGTAATTTTAAGTCTATTGTATTCATAACCTATTCATTATTATGTTATGTTTTTTTTATATTGATATGAAACTCAATAAAAAGATTGAAAAAGTAGAACTGATTTTTAAAATGTCTTGGGTCTCAGCCCAAAACGTTGACCGTAATTCTTCCTATAGATGCTGCCTGGCCTGCTGCGTTCCATCAGCATTTTGTGTGTGTTGCTTGAAGTTCCAACATCTGCAGATTACTTCATGTTTGCATTTTTAAATGTTAACTCCATTTTTTGTGAAGTTGTCTGATTCTTGATGGGTTCCTGTCCCAGCCTTTGGAGTGTTTGGCTAATGAAAAGGGATGAAAACTTGTGGTTCTTTTGGAATTGATCTTTTAGAGAAATGTAAAATTAAGCTTTTCCTGAGGAAATTGGAAATATTCAGAATTATTGCATGCTGGTTGAATGCTCAAAATTGATTCGGGTTCAACCAACATTACTCAATTTGTTAAAGAGGCCTTGAAAGCATCCTTGATTCCATTCTGCCATTAATTTCTTGCCATGAGAGAGCTCTGATATCTGGCCTACCCATCCGGCCAATAGATTTAGAGGATTTTACAGAAACAATGTTTGTGGTATCCCTCCAGTGTTTTGAGGCTCATGCTGTAGGTAGTACATCCCAAAAATGATTAACTACTTTAAAAGGAGGATGAGGCAACTATGGCTGACAAGGGAAGTCAAAGAACAGCATAAAAGGAAAAGAGAGGGCATACAATATAGGAAAAAAATTGTATGAATTTAGAGGTTTGGGGAGCTTTTAAAAAACAGCAGAAGGCAACTAAAAAGCCATAAGGAGAGAAAACATGAAATAAGAAGGTAAGCTGCTAGCCAATAATATAAAAGAGGAGACCAAATGTATTTTTCCAGATATATAAATAGAGGGGCAGAGTGGTTCACTGGAAAATGACGCTGGGGAGGTAGACAAATGGGGACAAAGAAATGGCAGATGAACATAAGTATTTTGCATTAGTCTTCATTGTGGAAAACTGTAGCAATATGCCAGAAATTCGAGAGTATCAGGGAGCAGAAATGGGTGCAGTTGCTACTACTAGGGAGAAGGGGTTTGGGAAGCTGAAAGGTCTGAAGGTTGATATGTCACCTGACTAAGTGGACTACATCTCAGAGTTCTGAAAGAGGTAGGTAAAGAGATTGTGCAGGCATTAGTAATGATCTTTCAAGAATCACTAGATTCTGGAATAGGTCCAGAGGACTGGAAAATTGCAAATGTCACTCCACTCTTTAAGAAGAGAGGGAGACAGAAGAAAGGGGGGTATAGGCCTAATAGCTTGTCTTCAGTGACTGAGAAGATGTTGGAGTCCATTATTAAGGATGAGGCTTTGGGGTACTTGGAGGCACAGGATAAAATAGCTGAACTTTCCTTAAGGGGGTATCTTGCCTAACAAATCTGTTGCAATTTTTTGAGGACGTAACAGGCAGGAAGAGTCAGTGGATGTTGTTCAGTTGAATTTTCAGGAAGCCATTGACAATGTGCTGCACATGGAGGGTGCTTAACAGGAAAGATGCTGGAATGGATATAAGATTGGCTGATTGGCTGGAAGGAAAAGGTAGGAATAAATAAAGAGGGCCTATTCTGATTTGCTGCCAGTGATTAGAGGTGTTCCATAGGGGACCTTTTCACATTATATGTCAATGATTTGGATAATGACATTGATGGGCTTTGTGGCCAATTTTGTGGATAATACAAAGATAGGTGGAGGAGTAAATAGTGTTGAGAGGGCAGGGAGTCTGCAGAAGGACGTTGGCAGATTGGGAGAATGGGCAAACAAGTGACAAATAGAATAGAGTGTTGGGAAGTGTATGGTCATGTACTTTGGTAGAGGAAGTAAAGACATAGATTATTTACTAAACAGTAAATAATCTATGTCTTTAAGTAAAAAGAGATAAGTATAGGATAAAATCAGAGGTACAAAGGGACTTGGGAGTCCTCATGCAGGATCCTGAAGGTCAGCTTATGGGTTGAGTGGGTGGTAAGAGACGGCAAATGTAATGTTAACATTCATTTTGAGAGGACTAGAATATAAGAGCAAAGATGTAATGCTGAGGCTCTATAAGGCATTGGTCAGACTGCACTTGAGGTATTGTGAGCAGTTTTGGGACCCTTTATCTAAGATAAAAATGAGCTGACATTGGAGAAAGTTCATAAGAGATTATGAGAACAATTAGAAGTATGAAAGGGTTAAATATTGAGTGTTTGATGGCTCTCGACCTGTACTCACTGGAGTTTAGAAGAATTGGGGGGGGCGGGGAAATCATTGAAACCTATTGAATTTTGAAAAGTCTGGATAGAGTGGATGTAAAGAAGATGTTTCCTATACTGGGTGTGTCTGGGACCAAAGGGCATAGCCTCAGAAAAGACTGACATGCAATGAGAAGAGATGGGGAGGAATTTCTTTCACAGAAGGTGGTGAATCTGTGTGATTCATTGCCACAGACAGCCTCAGAGGCCAAGTCATTGAGTATTGAAAGCGGAGGTAGATCAGGTTCTCGATTAGTCAGGACATCAAAGGTTACCGAGAGAAGGCAGGAGAATGGGGTTGAGAGGGATAATAAATCAGCCAAGATAAAATGATGGAGCAGACTTGATGGCCAAATGTCCTATTTCTTATGATCTTATGGTCTGAGGAACCTCAAACAAAAGATGTTCCAGGACTGCAAATTCCACCATACCTGTAGGAGAAGAGCTCCACAAGCATCTGATGCTAAGGTTCAAAGTAGTCATATGTTATAAATAAAAGATACTGAATGGAAAGTGTGTGGGAGGTCCACCAAATCACTGATAACCGTGTAATGTGTGGACGCTTGGCTCATACGTTCAAAGGCATACCCAACTAATGAAGATAAATTTATTTAAGCAGAGCAGCAATTATTTACCCCTGAAAAGAGCACTTTGAAGAACTCTCAACCGTAACTCTCTCCTTGACACAGGCATCTTTGACTCCATTGGACTGCTCGTTATGTGGTGGAAAAGGTTTGAGAAACAAAGCCTTTAGAGAAAATGAATCTGTTCTAAAACTTAGTAGAGAAAAAAAATCAGTGTCAAACTTACAGACTCATAACTTACATCTGGGAAGAGGAGGGCATACCATAATCCTGATCACCTTCAGGAAAAGAGAAAAATCCAATTATAGTTGCAACAGAGCAGGTTCCCCATTGTCATGGGGAACATCATACCAGGGTCTCCCTTAACTGCTTCCTTCCAATGGCATGATCCCATACACTGCCTTTAAAATCACTTCTTCTTTGCTGCAAGGAGCAAACTAACTAGAAAGCTGAAATGCATATAGGATTATTTCTGAACTGTGATCATTACACGCTAAAAACTACAGCTCTGGCCATTCGGTTTCAGAATCAGAGTTTTTATCATGACATATGTTGTGAATTTTGTTGTTTGTTGACAGCAGTATAGTGCGAGACATAAGTTATTACTACAAGTTACATAAAAATTTCAATAATGCAAAAGAGAAATAGCCAAGTGGTGTTCATGGACCATTTCAGAAATCTGATGACAGAGGGGAAGAAGCTATTGCCAAAACATTTGAGTGTGAGTCTTCAGACTCTTGTATCTTCTCCCTGATGGTAGTAATGAGAAGAAGGCATGTTCTGGGTGGTGATAGCCCTTACTGATGGATGCCAGCTTTTTAACATGGGAGGCTTCAGCTGGTGATGGAGATGGCTGAACCTACAACCTTTGTAGCCCCTTTCAATCCTGTGCATTGGGGCCTCCATACCTGGTATAATGCAGCCACTCATAAAAGCTCTACTTTTTTTTCAAAAAATTGGATGTTCATACCTTAATGTCAGAGAACAAACATTTTCTATTCCACTATGTGATACAAATTCTAAGTAGCCTGCATAAAGAGCTGAGAAAGGAAGCTAAGAGGTAAAGAAGTGGCAAAGAATGTGAAGCTAGTAAGAATAAAGATGGCGCCTCTGAAAAATCTATCATTTTTATCATTGAGTTAAGGAAAATTCCTTAGACAGATTTAAGATGGGGAGGTCTGCAGATTTTGGAAATCTAAGCAACACAAACAAAATGCTGGAGGAACTCAGCAGGCCAGGCAGCATCCATGGAAATGTACAAATGATTTTCACTTTGGACTGATCTCCTTCTTCAGGAATGGAAAGGAAGGGTGAAGATTCCAGAATAAAAAGATGGTGTGAGTGGAAGCTGAAAGGTGATAGGTGAAGCCAGGTGCACAGGAAAGGTAAAGAGCTGGAGAGGAACAAATCCAAAAGCAGAGGAAGGTGGACTAGAGGAGAAAGGGAAGGAAGATCACTTATCAGGGATAAGTGATAAAGGAGTGAGAAGATGCCAAATGAAATATAAGGTATTGGTCTTCCACCTTGGGGGTGGCCTCATCTTAGCACAGGAGGAGACAGTGGACCAACATGTAATGGGAATGGGAATCAGAGTTTAAATGCTTGGCCACCGGGAAGTTCCACTTTTGGCGGATGGAGCAGAGGCGCTTGACAAACGGGTTTCCAAGTTACGTCAGGTCTCACCAATGTAGAGGTCTTCGTTTTGGGAGCACCGAACACAAGAGATGAACCCAGCAGATCTGTAAATTAAGCATTGTCTCACTTGAAAGGACTGTTTGGGCAGATGTAGCACTTTGGCTGCCTGCAGGGATAAGTGCTGGGAGGTAGAGTAGTGAGGAGGGAAGAACTAACAAAGGAATCACAGACCCTGCAGAATGTATAGGTGGGGGGGGGGGTAACGGAGGTAAAATGTGTTTTGTGGTAGGATCCCTTTGGAGATGGTGGAAGTTGCAGAGAGTGATGTGTTGGATGCAGAGACTTAAGGGGTGCTAGGTAAGTACAGGAACTCTGTCCTTGTTAAGGCGGCAGGAAGATGGGATGACACAAATGTTCATAAAATGAAGGAGATGCAAGTGAGGACAGTATCAATGATGGAAGAATGGAAACCCCACTCATTGAAGAAGGAGTATGTCCTGGAAAGGAAAGCCTCATCCTGGGATCAGATGTGGGGGAGCCGAAGCAAACAAGATAAGGGTATAGCATTTTTACAGGAGCTGGGTGAGAAGAGGTAATACACTGGACAACAAAGATTTTGGTTCCTGAATACCTTTAGGTGTATCTTAATGAATTTTGGGCTACTGATCATGAAAATCACCATGAAATTTCCCTATCACACACCATTTTAAAATAAACTTATGTTTATTATTTTAATTCATAATTCAAGTCAATTAAAATGTCGCCTACAATGTAAGCTGGAAAGTTTCCTATCTTGTCCAGGCATGCTTGGGCATGCTTAGATGGTGCAGCTGCTTCATGGCAGGAAAGGTTTTAGTAATAATTATTGAGTTCAGGACTGTAAGGATGGAATCTGCTATCACCAGGCACAAAAATTTCTATGAAGGATTTTGATATTTGAGACAGATATTTCCCAGAATAACTGATTCCAAGATTAAGGAAAGTATTTGTGTTGGTCCACAAATAAACAGGTCATCAATGACAGGCAATTTGAGGAATTTCTAGTGGGACCGGAGAAAATCACATGGAAGGCATTCAAGGAAGTTGTTGAAATTTTTCTCGGCATCTACAGAGCACCAAACTACATGCAGCTGGTTGAAAGCATGCTTCAAGCATATAAAACCATGAAATGCAACATGTCACTAAAGATTCATTTTCTGCATTCCCATTTAGACTTCTTCCCTGCAAATCTTGGTGCTGTTAGTGACGAGCATAGTGAAAGGTTTCACCAGGACATTGCAGTCATGGAGAAAAGATACCAGGGCAATTGGAATCCATCAATGCTGGTGAATTATTGTTGGACACTTAAGCGAGGAGCCTCAGACACTGAGTATAAATGAAAATCATTAACAAAATATTTTCAACTTAGTTGAACAATTACAAAGCATTAGCACCATTATGCAATTAAAAACATTATATTCAATAAAAGTTAATCTGCTGTTTCTCCAAATTCCTACGTGATACAAGTATTCTGAAATTATATTTGTGCTTTGCTTCAAGCAGTCTATTATAAACAAAAAAAAAATTCTGAGAAAGCAACACTTTTGAAAAAACTTGTTATCTTAATTATATATAATTAAAATAGCTGTAGGAATTGGTAGGTTTATAAAAAATGTTGGTCAACATTTTATCTGCAGGGTTGAGACAGAGAGATCAACAAAAGCGGAGAGAGGTGTCAGAAATAGACCAAGTGAATTAAAGGGCTGGTTGGAAGACCTCTTGTGCCAAGATGAGGCCACCCTCAGGGTGGGGAAGCAACACCTTATACTCGGTCTGGGTGGCCACAAACCTTATTGCATAATATTGTTTTCTCCTTATGGTAAAAAAAAGTAAACAAAAATCCCATCTACTCCCCTCTTCTTCTATTCCCCATTCTGACCATTTACCTCTTCTCACCTGCCCATCACCTCCCCCGGTGCCTTTCCTTTCTCCTTTGGTCCACTCTCCTCTATTATCAGATTTCTCCTGTTCCAGCCCTTTACTTCTCCCCCACCTGGCTTCACCTATCACTTTCCCCCACTCCCACCTTTTTATTCTGACATATTCCCCCTTCCTTTCCTGTGCTGAAGAAGGGTCTCGGCCCAAAACGTCGATCGTTTGCTCATTTCCATGGATGCTGCCTGACTGCTGAGTTCTTCCTGCATTTTGTGTGTGTTGCTGAGGATTTCCAGCGCCTGCAGAATTCTTTGTGTTTAAAATTTTATGATGTATGCCTGTGATATTAAACCTGATTCTGATATGTTCTGTTTGACTCACACTGACTCACCCTCTGCCTCAATTTTTCACCCTCTCACTCACACATTCCCTCTCTCTTCACATTGTCATTCTGTCACATTCACACTCACCCATGTTCTTTCTCTCAAAGTTTCAACATTTAATACACTCTTTCTCAGATACTCATTCAAAATCTTTCTGTCATACACATCATCTCTCAATTGCTTCTTACTTTAGCCTCTATCTCATTCACACTCATGAATATATACTCTCACTTTTTCTTTCATTCCTTTTTTTCTGTTGCTTACCTTTCCTCTTCAGCTCATATTGTCTCTGTAGTAAATGCTTACGTGTATATTTCATGTTTCTGAACAGGTAGAAAGCCTTCAAAAGCTCCAACCACCACAGACTGGACAAGGCAGTGATCCCCACCACATGGAACACGTTGAACCATCTTTCAATTCTACAGACCTCAGTGTAGTTGTAAGTTGCCAATAAATGGATGAATGGTATACAAATTAAAATCAATTTAACTTAATATTTGGGTCAATTTTTTGTCCAATCACTCTCTGAAAGCAGTCCCTTGAATGAATGACCTACACAATCGTAATACAATTCCCCTTATTCTGCTTCTCTTGGAGAGCTACAGGCACACTAGGACTTTGTCTTGAGACGTTAGTCATAGGTTCCATTATTCCTGAGATAATAAAGTCTTAATGTTGCACCACCAAACTGCAGAAGAAAATTATCTGGAAGTCATCAGGCTGTCATCCAATGGTAGCCAGCTCTGAACTGCCCACTACTAACTACTTCTTTGATCTGTAAAGAAATCTATTGACTGTTAATATATGCTTGCTGCAGGGCCCCTCATGAATTGTATTTTGTAATTTTTAGATGCAAGCAGCAGAGTTCAACTCCAAAAATCAATGAATGAAATAGACATCCTTTTTCCCCCCATTTGAAGTTCAAATTTATTATCAAAATAGGTATATCAAATACAAGATCAATTATTCTTCTATTGTTCCTCACTCTTCCCTAGTGGGATCCAGGTCAAAAACTGGATATCCAAGACCAGTCTTTAATAGAAAGTCATTCAACACCTGTTCGTAAGAAAAAAAAATCCTATGAATCCTCAAATTTACTTGTTAGGGTAAGTAGTAAAGAAAACCTGCTTTCCTATTTGTTTAGTATATATAAAGTTCAAAGTCTGAAGTAAAATTTATTATCAGCTTACGTACATGTCACAATATGATTCTTTTTCCTGTGGGCATACTTAGCAAATCTATAAAACTGTAACTGTAAACAGGATCAATGAACAACAAACTGTGAAATGCAAATATAAATAAATAGCAGTAAATGACTATTAAACGACTTTTGTAGGATTGTCTGCTCAAAGGCATTGGTGTTCCCATACCAGGCTGTAATGCACACTTCCCACCGCGCAGCTACAGTATGCCTAGTCTTGTATAGTAGTGAGCTGTACATATCAAGTTGCTAAATTTGGTCTCGGTAACCTTAAGCTACATTGTCTAAATGTACCATTACAGAATGGCGCCATGGGTGGGACATGCCCTTCAAAGAGATGACTGAAATAGAAGTATTTATAAGAAAGGTTATGAAAAGTAGTTACTTTCATCTGGAAAATGAATGAGCACCTGGTGCAGATTAATTGCATTAATGTTCATTTGTATTGGTGATTATGTAACTAATGTAGGTCTGGCAGAAACAAGGTACTTAGTTCTTTGGTTTAATATTCCTCTTCAGTTCACTCTGTATTTATGGAAGAAGCTTGCGTCTTATATTCATTTCCATTTAGTTTGAAAGCCACAAAATAGTCAACCATTATGCTCTGAAGAAGTGATTATTTACTCCCATCTGTGACTAGACATCCCTTATCTCTCTACTCATATGCAAAATATAGTATCAAAAGACATACACAGCACAAGGCACATTTAGCATAAATAAGCTAATGGCAAAATACAGTCACACAGAAAGTCTGAAAGCCTGATCCCTGAATGTTGCAGCAGTCTGCAGTTGAAAGCAATACAGCCTGTCTTCTGCTGAGCAAACACTGGGGGGCAGCACTGACTCCAGCATGGATGCTGGGCCACACTAGTTCCTGCACTCCCAGCTCAGACGCTCCCCCTTGGCGGCTCTAAAACAGGCGACACCACAGCTTGAGGCCTATTCCTCTCTATGACCAAGGCCACCCAGCTCCTCCACTATCCACCCCTGCTGTTTGCCAGTAAACCAATGAATTGGACTTGCGTCATTCCACACCATTAATGTCCTACAGAGTCTTGCGATCATAACAGAAGCAACTAAGGCAATCAGTCACTGTTAGATTGCCCACCTCCTCCGCGTAACACCGTCTCTCTTTTGCAGGCAGCGTCATGGTTCATACCAAGTCCAACCCCTTTCTTAAACCAGTAGGTTTCATCTCCACTGTTTATTGTGATTACCAGTTTCACTTTCATTGTTTATCTCTTTTACTCAGGACGACCTTAACCAAGATTTGGAACGAGCATCAACTGCCTCTGATACACCCCCTTCAATTTATGACAGTCATCATCCAAGAACAGAGCAACTCCACAGAAGGTGCATAGATCCTGTACTATAGAGAACTGGAAATAAGGAAAAAGGGATGCCAAGATAGCTCTCTCTCAGGAACGCCTTTCATGATGCTGTGAAAAGCAACAGTGTTATCTTGAAGTTAACCAGAAGTAGCTCAGTGGAGTCTCTTTGATCCAATGATTTGAGTTCATGCTATTTGCTTATAATGTCATTCTATTGAAAATAGGGTATTATTAAGTGGCTTAAAGGAAGGTATTCACTGCCTGTTTGGCATTAGATACCAATGTGCCTAATGATTCTCTTCATCATCCTGCTTTGACATTTTAAATAGTTTAATGGTTCCATTTAATTTCAGAGAATGTATACAATATACAATCTGAAATTCTAACTCTTTGCAGAGATCCTTGAAACAGAAGAAAATCCCAAAGAATGAATGACAGATTTACGTTTAGGGACTTACATATTCTCTGCCCAATATCCGTAAAGCTTCTCTGTTGTTTTCTCTTTCTTAACACAGTTTAGTAAAACATATGGTTTGTAGAAAAGATATAATTAACAATGCTTCCTAACACTGCTTGATTAGCAGCTTCTGCATAAGCTACCCCTCTCCTTTGGCTGTTCTCTCAGCGAGTGCATAAAGCATCATAAATATCAAGATATGACAGTTCATACATTGTTTTCACGGGTATCTACTTTCTGTCTTCATCCAATTTTGCAGCACATTTTTTGTTCACACCACTTTTCATTTGGCTAGGAAGGAGAAACTTATAAAATTTATAAAAATAAGGACCCCTTTTCTAACTTTTACTTCTGATATTTTGTAGGATATCAGGTTACCTTAAAATCTCCATCTCAATGGCAGTAAAGTTGCTAAATTGCTCAAAGTCTTATCTTTTTTAACTTTTAATAGGAGCCCCACAAACTATTCAAAAATCCACTAGACATGTACAATTAAAGCAGTGGAAAATGATGCCTGCAATAATCAGAATATAACAATGCAGAAACCATAATTTATCACATAATTTAAAATGTCCGTAAAGAATCTCCAGTTCTTCTTGTAACTATTCTGTGGGTAATTCTCAAAAATTATTATTTCACTGAAGCCTCCATTTGTTTCAATTTCATTTTCCTGTGTCCCTTTCTAGTTTTTTTTTGTTTAATTCTGTTTAGACTGCATTGATGGTTTGCCTATTGATGTTGTGTTAGTATTATTAACTGTTTACCTCACTCTCTGAGGGCACCATAATGATTTTGTTAAGTGACTGTGTAAGTTTGAGATCAGTTATTCAGTGCAAATTCATCATGTAGTTCTGTAAGCAAATTGCTTCAAATTTGCATGTACACCGATACTGTTAACATGTTATGCTACATATACCTTGCCATGCCTCATCTGGAAAGGTTGCTACATATGTGAGTTGATGTAAACTAATCTCTAGCTCTTTTAAAGGTCTCTTTTATTGCATTGGTCCCAATATCTGAGATAAGGCCCAAGGTGTTCAGTTAATGCAACTGCAGTTTTTCTTCAGCATTTATTTTTCACTCTTCCAAATGACCATCCCAAACGAAATGATACCCATCCTCCACCTCCACTTTACCAGATTTCTTCCTTGATGCTCATTAAACCTCTGGGTTGATTTCCCCTTCTGTTAGTAAGAATTGATTACCTTTTACTGATTCATTCTGATAACAGCATCTTAAATCAAATTACCTTTAAAAAGAGCAGTCTTGGAGACAAATTGGCCTTACCTGGTGGTATAACACTTGAGAGAGAAGGGAATAGGTCAAACAGAACCATTCTTGGAAACAATCTTATAAGTTAAAGCCAAGCCATCAAAAGGCAAAATTTACGATGCAAATGATCAAAATGCTGCACATTTGATATCTACAGTTAATTTCCTGAAATTGTAAAGCTGTTATACTCCTTGCTGTGCCTTTAAACTGGAAATAGTGGTGGAGCAGTTAAGTGCCAACGTTCTATTAAACCATCTGCCCTGTTAGCTACTGTGCAGGTTTAGGTCATTGATGCTTTTCCCTCAAGTAGGTTTCAAATCACTTCCCACCATGACCTGAGAGACATAACATTCACTAATGCACCACAGCTACTGATTTCAGACTGCAGCTTCAATTGAATTTTCAAGTATTGTGAACCTAGTCCAGCTGGATTGAGAGGTGCTCATGAGTCAAAGATATTGGTGAGATTGAAAGTAGACTATTGTCACATAGAACATTGCCGTGTAGCTCAAAGACTGAAGCACATGTATAAAGATAATGAAACAAGAAAGGCACAGGATGTATAATTTCACTAAAAACATTTTTCATATTTATATTACTTAATAATTTTCTGTTCTAGCTGTTTCTGAACACTATTATTGATGAAAAATATTCACGGTTTTTGCAGATAATATGATTTCCTGTATAGAGAAGATTAGCAGTGTTGTGGCAGCCTCAGACCTTGCCACACCTCATCTGGAAAGATTGCTAATAGAGCACTACCAATGTATAACTACTGAGAGATAGATGAACTGGATTCCTCAGTAATGAGAAGTTGGAAGAAGCACTCCCTTTTAGTTCTAACACACTCTTCATTCCAGTGCAAACCTTAACTTCAGGCATGCAAAACCCCTCTACTTTCTCAATCCAGATAAAGGGTCTTGACCCAAGATGTCACCTGTCCCATCTCCCTCTGCAGATGTTCCCCAACCTTCCGAGTTTTGCAGTATTTTGTATTTTGCTCCAGATTCCAATATCTGCAATCTCCTGTCTATCTTGAAATTAAAATCCTCAACTGATTATCTCATGGACTGCCAACTTCTGGTTCTATTATACTGAAGAATTATACCTCTAAAGACCTTCAAAACAAATGTGATGCAATTCCATTGAACCTTTAATGTGTACACGTTTCTGCATAATATTTTGGGTATCTCAAGGATATGATTCTTAGTTCCTTTTCTGCTTCTTTTCAGTTTTCCTGTGTATTTATTAGGGCAGACTACATAGAAAAAATGGGATCATTTCAGGAAGAACCACCAGAATATACCAGAGAAATTAGACAACTTAACATAAGATAGAAAAATATGTAGCTTTATATCTTGCCACATGAGGGTAAATCAGTCTATGAATGTTTCAGTTTGTGAAGCTTCAGTGAACAAGACTGATTCTTTAATTTAGTTCAGTTAATCACTTAATCAGAAGGTCATGATGTGAAGTCCCATGTAATTGACACATTATGGTACCGAGGAATATGGTATTCTCTTAGTTAATTTTTTCCTAACCTTTTTTTTTAGTTATTTATTTGTTTGTTTGTTATTTATTGAGATACAGTGCAGAAAAGGCCCTTCGACCCTTCAAGCCACACCGCCCAGTAATCCCCCAATTTAACCCTAACCCGAACAATGACCAATTACCCTACCAACCAATATGGAAACCAGAGCACCTGGAGGAAACCCACACAGTCATGGGAAGAACGTACAAACTCCTTACAGGCAGTGGTGGGACTTGAACCTGAATCGCCAGTACTGTAAAGCGCTGTGCTAACCATTATGCTACCAGGCTGCCCATTCTAACATTCCTTCTCAAACAGCATCGCCAAGAAGAATCTGTCTTTCCCAATATCACAATATATAATATGTTAAACATTTTGAGAGGTAACAGTAAATTATTATTAATATAATAGTTTATTGTTTTTCTTTCCTAAATGTTATTGTCTAGTTTGTTTGTTAATGAAGGCACCATTGAGTTTACCTGGTGGTAGAGTTGAGTTGAAACTCAGATTTCCTATCAAGGTCACAGTTTAGTAATCCCTGGTGCAAACTGCATTCTTGTAATGACCCATTGAGAATAAGACCAGACTTGAATACTGTCACAAGTATTCTGTTAATAACTTATTGAGGTCATCTATAAAGGGTAGAAATCCTGCTATGATGTGGATTAATAGAAAAGGAAGGATGCCATCAAAAGTGGAAGAATAAATATTTTTAAATTAAAAGGCAGAACTGTGTTTGTGCTCCAGATGCCACCATGAGATTAATCAGCTTGAATCCAAGAACCATGAGTTGCAGCGCAAGTTGCATAAATATCAACAAGAGCTTGAAGAGGTGATGCTGATGAAGGAGACGCTTGAATCCACTGTGGAAAGTTACCAGAATCATTCAAAAGATGACAGGCATAGCAATGACTGTGAAAAGGAAGTACTCAAAGCCAAGGTTAGTCTGAATAGAAAATGACAATTGATCACTCTTGTGTAGATTGAAGATTATGGTGGGTTTATAATATACCTGTGTATTTTTATAGTACAATTTTTATGAAATTCAGGTCTGGATTGAAGAGACCTTATCTGATCATTTCTCTTAGTTGTGTCTAGATGAAATTCCCTCACTACGTAAACCTTTAAGAGTTGACTGACAAGAGGGGATCAACCCAAGCCTATCCTCACTTGGCACTTACAAAATCTTTAAGGCAAATAGGGAAGTAAAATTAAAATGGTGTTTGTTCTAGAAAAATGATTCTGATGGGAATGGTAATGAAGCACACAATAGACTAAGACAAACCTCAGACAGAAAGGGCAGATATAATGACAGTACATTTTGTTTGGGAAAAAAATGAGTGGTTATAATCCATGAAAAGTAATAAGATTCTTTGAATTACCATCCTTGTGGCAGCCTGTGTCCTCGATTTTACTTTCATTACAGACAGACAATTCTACACAAATGTGATGTGTTCCAAGATAATACTGATGCTGCAAAGGACAGTGAATTTTGAGGTTGGATGGAAAAGAAATGTCAAGATTCCTGAATTAAGGGAGTGGGAAATATTTGCCCTCTGAACTTAGTGTGGAAAACTAGCTTTTCAAAATGAGCTTTTCTGTATTTTTCAGAATTACTATGATCAGATTTCATTAATAGGTAACTGGTAGATTCTTTATTAAGCGTTTTTCCCTATTTCACTTGTTTTATATGTTTGACTTTTTACAGCAGACATTTTGTTGAATTGAGCCCAAGCTGTTACGGCCTGTCACAACAACCCCTGCTTGTAACCTAGTCCTATTGTTTAACAGCGTTATTGGCATCCTTTATTAACAAGTATAAGAATACCCTTCAGTCCACAAGCATGAATCTACATGGATCCCAACTGTGCCTGCTTTTTACTGGCTACATTGAACAGTCCATGTTCCAAGTCTTCCCTGGTAATGCTCTGTAACCCTTCCTCCGCTACATTGATTACTGCATTGGTGCTGCTTCATGCACCCACACTGAGTTTGTCATTTCATCAACTTTGCCCTCAGCTTCCACCCTGTCTTTAAATCCACTTGATCCATTTCTGACACCACCTCCTCCTTTCTCGATTTCTCCATCTCCATCTCTGGAGACAAACAGTCGACTGACATCATTTATAAACCTGCCGATTATCTTGACTATACCTCTTCCCACTGTGTCTCCTGTAAAGATGCTATTCCCTTTTCTCAGTTCCTTTGTCTCTGCAACATCTGTTCCCAGGATAATGTTTTCTGTTCCAGGATATCGGCAATGTCCTAATTCTTCAAAGAATGTGGTTTCACTTTCTCCATCGTTGATGCTGCCCTCACCATCATGGCCTCCACCTCCCGAACATCCGTGTTCACACAATCTTCCCGCCTCTTCAACAGTAGTGGCCTCTTGTCCTTATCTACCAACAACAAGCCTACGCATCAAACACGTCATTGTCTGCAACTTCTGCCCTCCCCAAAGGGATCCACCTCACACCAAACATCTAACTCTGTACTAGCTAATAATCTGTCAAATACAATGCAACATCATTTCAGAGTAAGCATTGTAGCAAAAGTTGATATTATCTTGTACCTGTTTATCTTCAGGGAAAACATCCTGTAGGAACGCAACTCCACTTGTTACATGGGATTCAATGGGAAACATGGGTTCGGGCATGAACAATTGCAAATGAATGGTTTTCTAGGAAGGCAGGGAGTCATCTGTAATGGGATAGTTCAATATAACTTTGGAGTATTTTGATGAAGGGTATCACATATATTGTATGCTTCAAAGAGGACTGCTCAGTGCTGGGGTGAAGCACAGTAACCAGGCTGTCTTGTGTTGTGTTAGGTTCTGTGTCAGAAATGGAATTTGACAGCTTTTCTTAACTCACATGTTCTATAAAAGCCTCTGGGAATGTTTTAAATCTTTTTCTGAGGGTTATTTTCTATCTATCTCTATTCACAGATCAGCACTATGGAAGCTGATTACCTAAAACTGAAGCGAAAATACAAGGACCTTAAAGCCAAAAGTCATTTTCCAGATATAAACCCAGATGTCCAGGAGGTGAGCAAGAATTTCCCCTGGACTGTGTAAAATGATTCACCTAACATAGAAAATGGTATTTGATTTATACTTGTTAGTATGTTGGGAGCAACCTAACTGAAGTGGTGTAAAGAATACCCTTCTGAATACCCCTATTCAGTGCACCAGTATGCCCCAGCATTAACAATGACCTTTTTTGATTTTCTCTCTGTTTCAAGCTGCCCCCTGGCTCTGGGGTTGTTTAGATTCTGTTACACCTCCTACAAAATTCAATTAGAGTATTGGAATTATAGCAAAGGCTAAGGACATTGAAGCATATGCTAGGAGTACCTTTGATAATCACTGTTAAATGGGATCTCTCAAACCTCCAGCTGTGCCCAACAAGCAATATAAATTTTTTTAAAAAGCTGAAAGTAAACTGTATTTCTGCTATCTGTTGAAAAATCTCAGTGTCAATCTTGAAGAAATGGGCACATTTTTTAGCATCAGCACTCTGATCTAACTTACTTACATACTTCCTGTTATGCCACTGGAGTTTAGGGCAGCAATGAAGGCCCTCCATCCCTGTCTGTATAGAAGGACTCTTCATTGCTGTTTCCATTACGATTTTATTTTACCAGTCAAGGTTGCTAGTCCTGAACCTGAAGGACCGGTGGACCACTCTTAGTCTGGCCTCTACCCTTTGACCTGTTTGACATGGGTGACCGTACCAAGAGCCAAAGTGTGAAGCCCAGACTCCAGTCAACGTCACTGTCTGGGTCATTGAGGCATGCAATCCTCCAAACCATGACAAGGTTATGGTCCTCTTCGAGGACTCTGATCTAGAGTTGATAAAAAAGAATCAGTTTGGGATTGTGACTTAGATTTTAATGGATATTCATTTTGGACATTGTAAGAGGACAGAATTGGGCCTGGACTCGTATTGTTTTACGTTTACTGCCCAGGTTCCCACATAAACATTAACTGATGACTGCCTTTCAGCATCATTGGCACTAACTTGTTAGCAGAAAAGCTTCTTTAGCAAATAGACATGAGGCATTTCTAAAAGAAGCTATGATTGAAAGGGCATATACTGTATTTTATCAATTATCATTTAATTTGGTCTCTGTATTCCCTTCAAAAGCGTATAAAGAAGAGTCAGGAAGCACTGGAGAGCACACAGCTAAAGCTTGATGAAGAAATTAAAAAGCGGGAGCAGTTGGAATCTACACTAGCAGCTGCTGAGCAGTCAAAAACACGGGAAGATGAGGTGGGACTATGTGGATATTACTTAATTTGGCATTGGATGTGGGAACTTCATCTGTAGGATAGGAAGGTCTGCCACTATCTTTTCTATAGGGCTGTGACCTGATTATAAAAATAGTTTCGAAGATTTTAAACCTTCTTTTGGAAATTAAGGTGCAATCTGCGACCATTCCTCCACCATTGATGCTGCCCTCACCCGCATCTTCTCCATTTCCTGGATATCCGTACCCACCTATCTTCCCGCTGCCTTTACAGGGACAGAATTCTTCTTGTCTTCACCTACCACCCCATGAGCTTCTGCATCCAACATATTCTCTGCAACATCAATCATCTTCAACAGGATCCTACCATAAAACACATTTTACCTCCACCCCAGGTCAGCTTTCCGCAGCTAACACTCCGTCTGTGTTTCCCTTGTCCATTTGTCCCTCCCCACTAATCTTCCTCCTGCCACATATCCCTGGAAATAACAGAAAAGCAATACCTGCTTTTCACCTCCTCCCTTCCTCATTCAGGACCCAAACAGTCCTTCTAGATGAGGCAACATTTCACCTTCAAATCTGTCAGTGTCATCTATTGCATGCGGCCTCCTCTACACTGGTGAGACCCAGCGTAAACTGGGGAACCACTTTGTTGAGCACTTCTATTCCATCCGCCAAAAGTGGAATTTCCTGGTGGCCAACCATTTAAATTTGCATCTCCATTTCTTTTTCAACATAATTGGTCTATGGCTTCCTCTTGCCACTCTCAAGATGGAGGAGCAATACCTTATATTCTGTCTGGGTAGCCTCCAAGCTGATGGCATAAGTATCGATTTCTCTTTCCATTAATTGTTTTCCCTTCCTCTTTTCTCTGTTTCTGTTCCCCACTCTAGCCTCTTACCTCTTCTCCTCTCCTGCCTATCACCTTCCCCTGGTGCCTCCCCTTCCCTTCCTCACATGGTCCATTCTCCTCTCCTATGAGAGTCCTTTTTCTACAGCCCTTTAATTTTCCACTCATCTGGCTGCACCTATCACTTTCCAGCCATTCTCCTTCTCCTCCCCCATCTTTTTACTCTGATGTCTCCCCCCCCCCCCTCTTTTCATGACCTGAAGAAGGGTCTTGGCCCAAAATGTCAACTGTTTATTTATTTCCATAGCTTCTGCCTGACCTGCTGAGTTCCTCCAGCAATTTGAGTGTGTTGCTCTGCATTTCCAGCATCTGCAGAATCTCTTATGTTAACAAATTTCACTACGTATGTCAGTAATAATAGAGTCACAAAATGCTAAAGAGACTCAGCAGTTCAGGCAGCATCTGTGGAGGGGCAAAACCAGTCCAAAACATCGAATGTTTATTCCCCTCCGTGGATGCTGCCTGACCTGCCGAGTTTCTCCAGCATTGTATATGTGTGTTGCTCAGGATTTACAGAGTCTGCTGAATCTCTTGTGTTTATGTCACTGATAACAAACCTGATTCTAATTCTGACCTGCTGATGCAAATTCCTAGGGGAATTTTGCTATGCTGAAGACATTTCACAGGTACAAGTAGTTATTAGAACTAACCTGAAATGAGTTCAAATATCTTGTAAGTACAGAAAATGCAAAAGAAACTAATCAAACACCATCAGTCAAGAAGCAAATTAGTTGATGGTTAAGATATAATCCCTTCCTCAGATCTGAAATACTTTGCAAGTGAATAGTTTTTTAAAAAAAACAGCAGGAAAAGATATCTGGTCAAAATACACAGACACAAACTCCACATCCACAGGTGAATACAAAGCTGAAAAGTACAGTGCTGGAGAATCCTAAATTATTGGAGGGCTGAATATAAATATAATTAAATATAAAATAAAAAAATATAAATATTAAAATATAAAATAAAATATAAAGCCTAAGATATAAATTTCAGGAATAAAAATCATGCAGAAGATACAGAATGTCCTCTCTTTTAAGCTCCTCTTTATCAATGGTAGTAAAACAATGAAGTCAGGTGACCAGCAATTCATTGGCCTTAAACTTTCACGCTGTTTTTCTTCCCACAGATGTAGTCTGACCTCCTAAGGATTTCCAGCATTTTATGTTTTAATGTCAGCAATCCAAAAGCTTGGGCTGATAATCTAGAGACTCAAATTCAAACACCACCATGGCAACTATGTAATTTAAAGTCTTGTAGTACCCACTGATCAGACTCCCATCACCTTCATTGGCCAAGGCTCTGACTGGCCGATATTCTGTGGCCCTGATTCTCTGCTGGCAGAATATCTTCTCCTGGCTCTAATCTTCCAAGGATTAATCACCACTTCAAGTCCTCCACACTCACCCCTCCTCCACACTCACTAGTTTGGACCCCTCATTTCCCCACTCAAACTCCCCTAAAACTGGACTTGGTCAGAAATGGCAACTCTTACACATATTCAGAAGGAAAATCTACTATGTTTTGCTGCATCAGTGGCCCCATAACTACAACATGACCTACCTCCAAACAACTGTGCGGTGTGCCTTCCAAACATAATAGGAAGCACCATCTGCCCCTCCTGTAAAACTCAATCATCTTCTGCCCATTGTCAAGCTGCTCTCCCTGTCGTTTTTCTCTCTCCTCCTGACCTAGCCATGCCCCATCACACTGTCTCTTTCCCCTTCTCCAATTCCATTTGCCTATTATCGAGACACTCCTGCCACCTGTTTCCCTTCCCCACTACAGTCCTCTACTCTTCCCACCTCCCTCTCTTTATTTCATGCCCCACCTTCTATTCCTATCAAATTTCATCATCTTCAGTTCTTTGTCATTTCCTCCTATTAGCTCCCAACTTCTGGCACTATTCCCATTTGTCTATCATCCTCCTCACCAGGATCCACTTACCCCACCCCCTCCCTTCATCTTTTTATACTGGCCTTTGTCTTTTAGTCCAGATGAAACATTGACTGTCCACCTTTCTGCTGCCTGACATGCCCGAGTTCCTCCGACTTTCATGTGTATGGTTCCAAATTCTAGCACCTACAGTTTCTTGTGTCTATAATTTCTAGACCGTACTATTTTAATGAAGTTTCCTGCTTTCTACAGGAGTTGGAAGCTTTCAAAACCCAAGTGCATCATCTGAATTTGGAGCTGAAGAATTATCATGCAGCAGCAGAGCAGAATCAAATATTAAATCAAGCTCTTGAAAGGATGAAGAAGGAAAACTGTATTCTAGAGGAGAAGGTGGAGGGATCTTACCTGACAGCAGCTAATGTGCAATATCAATGTAATATGTGGTCACTAACCCTTACTGGAGTTAGTCCTGAGATAACAACTTCATATACAATGTTATCTCCCTAACCCCCTGCTTATAGATAGTATGTACTAAACTATAACATGCCTTTTATAAGATGTATATTCCCTGCAATGAAATTCATTTATGATGCTCAGTTTATTTTAGTGCAAGGATAATGTATCAGGCGCATTTACTTCCTGTCCCCTTCTGAGAGATGCAGTCCTATCAAAGGGGCTCCTATGCCGGAGAACAACCTCACATACAGGATATCATTTGTTCATTCGTTATATGCTGTGTCATATGACATGGGCGATCATGGTCTTTCCATGACTGTGATTGTTCTTGGCAATTTTTTCTGCAGAAGTGGTTTTACCATTGCCTTCTTCTGGGCAGTGTGACCCCAGCCATTATCAATACTCTTCAGATACCGTCTGGCGTCAGTGGTCGCATAACCAGGACTTGTGATATGCAGCAGCTGCTTATACGACCATCCACCACCTGCTCCCATGGATTAATGTGACTCTGATTGGCAGGGGGTGGGGGCGTTGCTAAACAGATGCTACACCTTGCCCAAAGGTGACCTGCAGCCTAGCAGAGGGAAGGAGCACCTTAAGCCTCCTTAGGTAGAGATGTACCTTCACCCCACCACCCAGTACAGGATATAAGAACAGGAATAAACCATTCAGCCTCGTGGGCATATTCCACTGTTCAATCTGATCATGACTAATTTACATTTAAACTTTATGATCTTTCATATGCTTGCCCAATGAAAATGTATCCATCATCCTAGGCTCCAGCTATTTGAGGGAGAGCATTCCAGATTACCTTTGACCTTAGAACAAAGAGCTTCCTGACAACAACCCTAAAAGGTCTAGCTCTAATAATTTCCTTTCCCTCCTATTTCTATATTACCTCACAAAAGAAAGTAGTTTATTTTCCATTCAGTCTGTCAACTTCTTTGATCATCAGTGTCTCAACATCTCTTTACAAGGTAGGGATATTGACTTATGAATATATATTCTCTGGCTTCTGTAGAGCCGTGTTGTTTAACAGCCACACTCTGCACCAGTAACTGTCCAAAAAGGTGGCAAGTACAATAGCAACTGAGTTTCTAGATCTCAATCACTACTGAACTAATCTTAATGTAGGGTCTTCCCTCGCTAAGGTGGAGCACAAAAAGAAACTTGGTTACAGCTCATTGGGGTTTGTAGGGAGAGAGACTGGGGGTGTAGTGTCCAATATCATGTTCTAGAAGGGATCCAGAGCAAAAGTAGGCAGTGGGAATTGAAATTGGTGGGACCTGTATTAAATAGCTATTGGTGAGTGGGACAGTTGTGCTTTGTGGTTGTGTGGACAGTATGTGAGGAAAGGATTGGGGACTGGGTCAGGAGATGGGTGCATGGGTTGAGGAGGGTGGCCTGTGCTGAGGGGTAGCTGGGTAAGGGCATCAAACATGGCTTGTAAGATATTGGGATTTGTATTGTGGGGAGCGAAATGTTTGAAGTGGTAAGAAAATAACTAAAAGGAAACCCATCTGAATCTGGGTTTCCAGC
This sequence comes from Hypanus sabinus, assembly GCF_030144855.1. Lineage (NCBI taxonomy): Eukaryota > Metazoa > Chordata > Chondrichthyes > Myliobatiformes > Dasyatidae > Hypanus > Hypanus sabinus. The sequence goes on from NC_082732.1 coordinate 21,886,550, forward strand.
ACTTAGATGGGTAGGAATTGCTTTCATGTTGTAGCCTCAGAGTAAGCAATGTTGTTAAAATTTAGTGGGGCGCAAGTCACCAACAAAAGATCGGCTTTGGTTCAAAATAATGTGATATCTCCCAGCAACACAATAGAAATTCTGTTGCCAAGAGAAATTAAATGGTGATACTACACAGAATGACTGCGTGCATGTTAGATGTGGAAACAGTTCGTTGGAGCCAGAGTGATTCTCAATGGGAAATGTCTAGTTAAATTTTGGGAAAACCTTGAAGACCAGGGAGACTGTGTTTATGTTGTATTCCAATCAATTTCCACACTTGTACTGTTGGAAACTGGGTGGCGGGGTGGAGATACATCAAAGGAGGTATAGCACCTGAGCATCCCCACCAGGGTCATGTGATCAGGTAGTGGATGGTATTATGAGCAGCTGGTACACATCACAAGTCCTGGTTATACGACCACTGAAACCAGGCAGACAATCTCTGAAGAATATTGATAATGGCTGGAGTCACCCGTCTTGTAAAGGCACTGCCCAGAAGAAGACAGTGGCAAAGCACCTCTGTAGTAAAATTTCCCAAGAACAATCACGGTCATGGAAAAAACACGATCACCCACATCATGTGACACGAATGAATGAATGTTGGAAAATTATGTATTATGCCATCATAGAAACATAGAAAACAGGTGCAGGAGTAGGCCATTCGGCCCTTTGAGCCTGCACCACCATTCAGTATGATCATGGCTGATCATCCAACTCAGAACCCTGTACCTGCTTTCTCTCCATGCCCCCTGATCCCTTTAGCCACAAGGGCCATATCTGACTTCCTCTTAAATATAGCCAATGAATCGGCCTCAACTGTTTCCTGTGGCAGAGAATTCCACAGATTCACCACTCTCTGTGTGAAGAGGTTTTTCGTCATCTCAGTTCTAAAAGGCTTCCCCTTTATCCTTAAACTGTGACCCCTCATTCTGGACATCCCCAACATCGGAAACAATCTTCCTGCATCTAGCCTGTCCAATCCCTTTAGAATTTTATATGTTTCAATAAGATCCCCCCTCAATCTTCTAAATTCCAGTGAGTATAAGCCTAGTTGATCCAGTCTTTCTTCATATGAAAGTCCTGCCATCCCAGGAATCAATCTGGTGAACCTTCTCTGTACTCCCTCTATGGCAAGGATGTCTTTCCTCAGATTAGGGGACCAAAACTGCACACAATATTCTAGGTGCGGTCTCACCAAGGCCTTGTACACTGCAGTAGAACCTCCCTGCTCCTGTACTCAAATCCTTTTGCTATGAATGCCAACATACCATTTGCCTTTATATTTCTAAACAGAAGTCCATGGAACTTTCCTTTACAGCTTAACCATTATGCACTTCACCTCCAACAAAGTTATTTGAGTAACGGATACAGAACAGAAACAGGTTCTTTGGCCCTCCACATCCATGGTGACCATCAATCACCCAATTACACTAACCCTACATTAAATCTGTTCTTATTCTCTTCATGTTCTCATTAATTTCCCCTCAGAGTCTACAACTGCTTACTTGCTAGGGGCAGTTTACACTGGTCAATTAACTTATCAACCCACACATCTTTGGATTAGAATAGTACCCAGAGGAAACATAATGTGGTCACAGGAAGAGCATGCAGACTCCACATGGACAGCACCCTGTGGTCAGCAGCTCTACTAGCTGCATCACTATGCCACCCCTGAGATATGATGCTCAGAACAGAATGTCAAACTCCAGATGGGATCCAACTAGAATTAAATTAAACAGTCATATGGTTTTCACTCCAATATGTTAATAGTCTACATGCATATGCACTGAACACGAGTGTGAACAGAAAGCCATGAAGGATAACTGTAAAATGTTAAATATATAAAGCAAAATTAAAATTATTGACAGAATGAGATGAATGGAAAAAAAATTCCCCTCTTCTGGGAAAGTCCATTTGGAGTGTATATCCTTAAAATTAAAGCCGGGCCATTCAAGTACTGTTTATTTATATTAAGTGCAGTGGAAACTGTGAACTATTTTACCCACCCCTCAAAAACCATTTTGTTTCAGGCATGGGTATTGAAAATTATGAAATCAAAGAGAGTAAAAAGAGTTAAAGAGGAGATGATCCATAAATCTAACTGAATGGAAGAATTGAAGGATAAAAGGAGCAGTGCTGTTCCTATATTCCAGGGATTCCCAACCCTGGGGTTCTCGGACTCCTTGCTAAATGGTATTGATCTATGGCACAAAAAGATTGGGAACCCCAGCGATCTTATATTTCTTAACCTGTTATTAGGATTTAGCAAGCTGTTATGCATAAAAAAGGTTCTATCAACATAATCATCTTGTCTGCTTTCAAGATCATAAAATGCTATGGGTAAATTATCACCATAATCTCAGTGCAGAAAGAGCAATCCTCTGACGTCACATCTGTTTCTTGAACAATTCAGAGTTCCTGTCTTCATTGCTTTTTCCAGGTCAATTCCATGTGTTGAGCACTCTTTTTCTCTTGTATATTGTCAGTGTGCACATAGCAATACTGCATTTGAAGTTGATATTTACTGCAATCCACGTTTCATTAAGGATGATTTAAACCAGGGGTTCCCAACCTTTTTTGTGCCATGGACCTCTACCATTAGCTGAGAGGTCTGTGGGCCCCAGGTTGGGAACCCTGCTCTAAACTTATGTGCGAGATAATACATGCAAGCCTGGGGTCCATGGACCCCTCAGTTAATGGTAGGAGTCCACCACATAAAAAAGGTTGGGAACCCCTGTCTTAAATAATTTATACTTACCCAAACATTAGAATCAATATCTTCTATCTTGTGCCAATAAGGAAATTAGTTGAAGGATGATCCAAGGAGCAGTGTCAACATTGTAAAGATTGTTGGTATTTTACTATGCTTTATGGGTGAATGAATTGAACTGTTGTAATTCAAAAGATAGTCCACTTACTCTTCATTTTTCTTTGTAATATATTGTAATTCAGATTCAGTAAGAATTAGTTTGACTTTACTTATTAGTTCAGCAAGGTAGTGGAGGATTACAAAGGCGTCTGCAAAAGCCAGAAGGAGACATCAAGCAATGAATGGAAAGATATGGCAGATGGCTATCTGTGCCAGATAGATGAATTGAAGAGCACTGTACTCAAACTCGAAGAGGCATTAAACAGGTTAGAGTGAAAAATGTTATTAACAGTAAATATTGTAACATTTGCAGTGAACACTAAAATTGAGCCATTTTTATCCAAATTATAAGATTTTATCTACAAACTTTGCTTCATTAAGAAAATGCTTGGTGTCAATCAATTAACAAGCTATCTTGGCTTTTTGAACCTAACACAATGAAGAATTAACTACGTGTTTAGTTTTGGCTTAGTTACTTACATTCTTATCTCAGGGATAGAAGGATGTGGCTCATACCTGATGCTGGGAGAGTCATCCAATATACAAACATCATCATGGGACCCAAAATGTTACCTTTATTTGTTTCTCTAAGATAACTACTTGACCTACTGAAATTCCGTGCCAGCTCCTGTTGTTATTACAGATATTCAATGTCGTGCATTTTAAATGAGGAAGTTCTTGGTCTCAGAGGTAGTGCAAAAAGATAGTGCAAATGGTTTCACTGTCTTCAGACCAAACAAGGTAAAAATGAGTTGGCATTCCTGTACTTGATCCTTGTCTCTGCTATAAAGAAAGAGGCAAAATAACTTTCGGAACTTTACAAAAAAAGTGATAATAAAGATTATGCTGAACATCCTACATTAAAAATGCCAGAATCAGATGAACATTGTATAACATGATGGACAATTGAAATAATAACAGAATTTGCCTCACACACCTGAGCAAGCAGCATCAATGGAGAGAGAAAGCTTCCAAGTCACTTTAAACTGAAAAATTATTATAGATGGTGGGTTTTGAACAATTCCAAATGATGTTTAAGGTTTGAGGGCTGGTGATGGAGAAAGCAAATGAGAGAGTGGAAGTGATAAGCTAAGAGATGGGTTGATGTGCCATTGCTATAAATTTTAACAGCAGAATCATTATCAGCACATGCTGTGGCAAAAAAAAAGCTGTGCTTATGGTCTGAAGTTGCAGAACTCAATTGTCCAGGCCCATAGATTCAAAAGTATGCAAGAAAAGTATGAGATGCTGTTCCTTCAGCTTCCACTGAAAGGAAGCTAATGACGCCATGCTAACTTTGTCTCCCTAACATTCAATTTCTCAGCAAGACAATGACTGACGATTCTGCAAAGAAAGTAGAATGTCTGCAGCAGCAGCTCAACACAGTGCTAAAGGAAAATCAGCAGCTAAATCAGGAGAAGATTATTTTGCAGCAGCAGTTTTGTACCAACCAGCAGGGCAGCCAGATTCTGAATCAGGAGTACGTAACCATACGGCAGCAGTTCATCTGCTACCAGCAGGAAAACAAAATTCTAAAAGAGGAGAACTTATCAGTACGGAAACAAATGGCAAGCTGCCAACAGGAGAACCAGCGCCTGACCCATGAAGTATGTAACATACAGAAACAGCTGAATGACCTAATGCTCTCCAAAGAAAAAGTGGAAGACAGCATCAATCAGGTAGATTACACTGTAAATGTTGTATTTGTCATTTTGGTCAAGGATCCTAAAGATCTTCCACATATTCAGGCCAATTTTCCCCTACTCTGGAGGAACCAAATATAGATTGAATCATTGTTTTGTGACTAAAAGTGGAGGAAGCTGATTTCAGAACTCACAATCGTTCATTGAAGAGCCAAGCAGGCTTGAGATGCAGCTCCATGCTGAGTCTTTTTTTTTAGGGGGTTCACTACTGCTTTTTTGGGAAAAAAGTTGTGTGCCATGATTAATATCATTTAAGAGATAAAAACCAAATATAAAAAAGTAATACAGGTTTACATAGCGTCTCTGCTTCTATGTCTTATGATCTTGTCATTCTAAAGGCCAACGTGGAAGTTCATTTTCAACACAAGTTACTGTGTCAGTTAATGTATACTTTCCTGAATTTGTAATATTTTATTAGGCACCTTTAGAAATGGAATTTAATTGATAAGAATTGTGTTGATAATGACCCATTAATTGACCCATTGTTTTGTCCCACTTTTCTAGTTCCCACTATGGCTTCTAAAGTGCTCTGTAGAAACAATTCTAATGCAACATACACAATCTCTTATTTCATTTCCTGGAGATTGTGCATCACACTTCACTTTGTTGATTCTCTTGGCCTATTTAGGGTGAAGTTGAACACTCCAATTTAATCTAGTAGGGCATTTACGCCTCTTTCCTTAGCCCTCCTCATTTTGAGTTATGTAAAAATGTCAATTATTTGCCTCATTGTTTGTGGGATATTGCTGTGTTCAAAATTGTGGTCTATTTAATTTAATTTCAGATGTTTTTGCGTAGAATTCCGAGGCTTCATAATATTACATTTATAATATGGTATACCGCTACTGATGAATGAATCACCCTATGTAATGAGCACGAATTGCAGTGAAAAGCATGCACCATCTCAACATTATTAAAGGCACCTGTAATAAAACATTCTTGCATGAGAGCACCAGAGAATCAATCTGAAGGCCACTCGCCATTCTGCGGTTACTATGTCTTTTCTGCTCAAAACAATAAGTGACTGACTTCTGTTTTAGGTGCAGCTCCAGGCTCTAAAGATGGAAGTGAGCCAGATGCAGTCTTCCCTAGAATTCGAACAGAAGAATGCTTGCCAGCAGAAACAAACCCTAGAATTACAGCTTGAGGAATCAAACAATAAACTCAAGGTAAATGAAGCTTAAGAAGTATTCTCAAAGATTATTGCTGCTAATTCTCTGTGATAGCTTTTAGTAATTTGACAGAAGCACTTAAGCTGTGCTGAAATATCAACTCGCAAAAGAATTACAGCACTACAATTCCACCTCGGTACCATATAAATGGAAAATGGAATGATCATCCTGGATTTCTTATCTAAATTTCTGCTTTATAGCTGTTGTCCAATAAAGCAGTGACAATACTAACCTTTGAAGGTTCTTATCTAGGTTTGCAATTCAGGAAAAAGGAGCTAATAGCAACAATTAATACCTTTTGTAAGGTTTATGGCTGCCTAGGCTCTATTTAATTTATTCCTTAAACCATTCTCTCTCTTTCCTTTTGTTTTTAAGGATACTTCTTAACATATATTTAATTAAATTTTTGGACTTCTGGCCTTATAACTCTGTCTGTACTAAGCTGGTTGAGGAAACACCTGTGGAAACAGAAATAAGTAATGTTTCAGATTGGGAACTCTACATCAAAACTGTTAAAGAGAGAAAGCTCTTACTTTAAAAAGCAGAAAAGGTGGGCATATATTCCCTTCTGTTCCCCATTTGCAACTCGCTGGTCCACTCTACCTCTCCCCCACCTTACTACCAGTCCCTATTGTGTGGCACTTTCCCCCTGCAGGAGATGTAACACATGTCTTTTCATCTCTTCCTATTCCACCAACAAAGGACCCAAACAAGCTTTCCTGATAAAGCTTGTGATTCACTTACACCTCTTTCAGTCTTGTGTACTGTATTTGGTGTTCACTATGTGGCCTCCGCTACTCTGTAGGAACCACCATACAGTTTAAATCACTGCTTTGTGGACCATCTGTACGAAATTAGTAAAACATTACACCAATAAAAATCTTAATTGCCATATTAGGTCATCCATTTTTACTGTATGTTCCACCCAACCCTTCCCCATCTTCTGTGCTGGCTAAACTAACTTCCTTCTCTTTTTCCAGTTCTGATGAAGCATCCCAGATGTAAACTATTAACTGTTTCTCTGTCTGACCTGCTCAGTTTTTCCTGCATTTTCTGTTTTAATTTCTAACAACTCCTAATATGGTTCAGTATCAGTGTTCAGAATATGCCTAGCAACATAAGATGACCAGAACTGAACACATGGCTTTGTGAGAGGCAGAGTGTTCATCCTAAGTCCAAATTCTTTGACAAGTAACAAAACAAATTAATGAAAGTAGAGCAATGGATATTGTGTATATGAATTTTAAGAAGGCACTTGGTACCCCATACCCCATGGTAGGCTTATTGAGAAAGTCAGCAGGCATTCTGGCTGCATGGATTCAGAATTGCCTTGTCTACAGAAGACAGAGGGTGGTAGTAGATTGTGTGTATTGTTCCTGAAGTTTGGTGACCAATGTTGTTCCATAGGAATTTGTTCTAGTACCTCTGTTCTTTCTGATTTTGATGAAGTAGTGGAAGGGTGGGTTAGTCAGTTTGCAAATGTCATGAAGGTTAGTGGTGCCGTGGATAGTATAGCTTACAAATGGATACAGATAAGATACATCACTTTAAGGTGATTGGTGGAGAGTATGGGGGGGATGTCAGAGGTAGTGTTTGTTTAAACAAGAGTTGTGGGTGATTGGAACACACTGCCAAGGGTCGGGGTAAAGGCAGATGCATTAAGGACATTTAGGAAACTTGGAATCAGGACCAGGTTTAATATGACTGGTATATGTCATGAAATTTGTTGTTCTGCAGCAGCAATACATTGCAGTACACAATAATAAAACAGAACTTTCAGTTACAGTAAGTATTTATAGAAAAGTTAAATAAGCAGTTTAAAACAGGAAAATAATGAGTGAGGTAGTGTTCATGGATTCATTGTCCATTCAGAAATCTGTTGGCTGAGGGAAGAAGCTGTTCCTGAAACATGGAGTCTGCGTCTTCAGGCTCCTGTACCTCCTCCTTGATGGTAGCAATAAGTGGGTATGTCCTGAGTGAAGGGGGTTCTTAATGAACGATGCCACCTTATTGAGGCATCACCTTTTGAAGGTGCCCTTGATGCTGGGGAGGCTAGTGCCCATCATAGAGCTGGCTGAGTTTACAGCCTTCTGCAGCTTTTTCCGATCCTTTGTAGTGGCTCCTCCCTACCAGATGGCGAAGCAACCAGTTAGAATGGTCTCCATGAAACATCTGTAGGGATTTGAGAATGTCTTTGGTGACAAACCAAGTTCCTTCAAACCCCTGATGAAATATAGCCATTGTTGTGCCTTCTTTGTAATTGCATCAGTATGTTGAGCCCAGGACAGATCTTCAGAGATGCTGGCACCCAGGAACTTGAAACTGCTCAGCCTTTTCACTGCTGATCCCTCGATGTGTTCTCTCAACTTCCTTTTCCTGAAGTCCACAATCCATCAATTCCATGTTGCGATACCACTCAACCAGCTGATGTAACTTGCCTTGCCACCACCTGAAATTCTAACAACAAAGGTTGCATCATTGGCAAATTTATAGATGCTTTTTGAGCTGTGCCTAGCCACGCAGTCGTGGGTTTAGAGAAAGTAGAACAGTGGGCTGAGCACACATATTTGTGGCGCGCCAGTGTTGATTGTCTATAAGGAGGGAATGTTAAATCTGCTCTGCAAAGACTGTGATCTCCCAGTGAGGAAATCAAGGATCTAGATGCAGAGGATGATACAACGGCCCAGATTTTGGAGCTTGTTGATGAGTACTGAGGGTATGATTGTATTGAACGCTGAGCAGTAATCAATGAATGGCAGTCTGACTTAGGTGTTACTATTGTCCAGCTGATCCAAGGCTGAGTAGAGAGCAAGTGAGTTTGTATCCACTATACACCTATTGTGGGGAGAGACAAATTGGGTCTAGATTTTTGCTTAGGAAGGAGTTGATTCTAGCCATGACCAATCTCACGGTAGATGTGAGTGCCATTGAGTGACAGATTTTGGGACAATGCACCCTGCCCTTCTTGGGCACTGATATAATTGTCACCTTTCTGAAGCAAGTGGGAACCTCCCACTACAGCAGAGAGAAATTGAAGGTGCACAGACTAGAAGGGCTGAATGGGCTGTTGTCTGCGCTGTAGGGTTCTATGGTTCTATGTCCTTGAATACTGCTGCCAGTTGGTTGGTACAGGTTTTCAGAGCTCTTCCAGGTGCACCATTGAGGCCTGATGCCTTTCAATGGTTCACCCTCTTGAAAGATGTTCTCATGATGGCCCCTGAGACCGAAATCACAAGGTCACCAGATGCCACAGGGATTTGCCTGGGTGGTTTTATTCTCTCTTTCAAAGTGTGCATAACAGAAATTGAGCTCATCTAGGAGTGAAGCATCAGAGCCATTTGTGATGTGAGGTTTTGCTTCGTAAGAAGTCATGTCCTGCAAACCCTGCCAGAGCTGACGTACATCTGATTTCATCTCTAACCTTGTTCTGAATTATTTTTTATTCTTAAAATGGCTGCCCATAGGTCGTACCTGGACTTCTGTATTGTTCTGGATCATCAGTTTTGAATGCCCTCAGCAGACTATGAATCACCCGGTTCATCCACAGTTTTTGGTTTGGATGTATCAGGTCTTTCCTCGAAAGTACACACTCATCCACACAGGTCGTCATAGAGTCAGTGACAACTGTGGCTTATTCATTCAGATTTGAAAATAAATCCCTAAATATTATCTAGTCCAATTCAAAGCTGTCCTGTAAGTGCTCCTCTGACTCCACTGATCATACCTTCTTGGTCCTTGCCACTGGCGCTGTGGTCTTTTGTTTCTGCCTATACGCTGGGAGTAGAAGTATAACTAAGTGATCCGATGGGATGGCATGGGAAACGTTCTTGATGGTGGTATAACAGTAGTTAAGTGTGTTGGCCCCTCTGGTTCCACAGGTGATGTTGGTGGTATTTGTTCAGAGACTTCTTCAAGCTGGCCTGGTTGAGATCTCCTGCAATGACAGGGAAGGCACTGTTTGTTTGACAGGACTGCACTGTTTTGTGTCTGGTAGTTATGGTGTTCAGCTCCTCCAGTGCCTGCCTGATGTTGGCCTGAGGCACTACCAGGATGATGGCATAAACTTCCCTTGGCAGGTAAAAAAGAATGCCATCTGACTGCTAGATGTTTCAGGTCAGATGATCAGATCTGAGTCAAAACCACCACATCTGTGCACCATGATGAGTTAATCACAAAGCATACTCCACTTCCTCTACCTTTAAAAGACTCAACTAGCATGTGTTTACAGCGAATGCAGAAATCATTTAGCTGCAGTGCTGCGTCAGAAATGGCGCTGGTGAGTCACATTTCTGTGAAGCAAAGTACACAGCAGTCCCTGATGTTCCTCTGGAACTGCAATTTTGCTCTGAAGTCTTCATTTTAATTTTCCAGAGGCTGTACACTTGGCAGCAGGATAATCGAGTGGGGGCTCTAAAGCCACTGTATTTCAATCATACTTGTAGAGTAGCGTGCAGTCCCTGCTTCCATTTTCTTAAAGAGGAACTGCACTTGTAACTGAGTCTACAGTCCGGGGTCCACTGATTTTGAGCGTCAATAAATTTTTTAATAGCTTAATACAATACTGCTTACTAAAATACCCATATGTGACTGTAGATCTCAGCTGTAGTAGTTCTTAACACAAATATTTGATGATTCCCATCAGAACTGCATGCAAAGCGTCACCATCCATTTGTTTATAGACAGGCACATGCATAAAAGAAAAATGGAGAGCTGTGTGAGAAGAGAAGGTTAGATCAATCTTGGAGTAGAATACCGTGCTGTGTTGATCTGTTGTATTTGAAAGCATTAAAGGTATCAATACAAATTCCAATTAATTTTAATTATGTTCATATTATTCTGGAGGCAACTAGGACCCTGGAATTCTTTGGACTACACAAACTAGAATGGTTTCAATGGACCTCTGATAAGGGTGTAAACTCATATTTAGGCTGTAAAATCTGAATTATTAATGTTCCTGAATTTGGCATTTATGCACCCTAGTGTACTGTATCTTCCTTTTATTAAAACATTTATTTAAGAAAGTAGTACTGCCCTTCATGGTAACATTTTACATTTTACTGTCTTTATTTTTTGGGTAATTTTGTAGAATAAGCATCTAGTTCAGGAGCTTTTCGCTTGTCAGCAATGTAGACGCCATGTAATCAGTGAAAACCTGCTTACTGTATTATTATTGGGCTCAAAATAAGGGACCTCAGTAATGTCCTAGATTTAATCTTCCTGTAAGCTAAGTTTGTATGGGATCTGGGCAATACTGGAAAGCAATTGATGTCCGTCCTTAATTGCTCTTGGGAAGGTTGTGAACTACCTTTTTGAAAATGTCCTGTCTTTGTGGTAAGAGCGCTATTCCAGGATTTGTATCCAATGTTAAGAAACAAAAACAGCAACGCTGTATATTTCCAACTCATATTGGTGTGTGCCATTTGGAGGAAAACCTGTGGGCTGTGGTGTTCACATGCATATTACATTGTGTAAATGGTATACTCTGCATTCACGGTCTACATGCGGAGGTGAGAATGAATACTTAAGGTGGGGTTAATGGGATAGTAGTTCAAATATGCTACTTTGTCCTTGGTGGTGACAAGGTGATTGGAAATTGTTAGAACTGAATTCATCCAGGTAAGGGGAGTGCATTCCAGCATGTAATTGACTTGACTCTGTAGATGGAGGAAAGACTTTAAGGTTTCAAGAGGTGAGGCACTTGCAACAGAATACTCAACCTCTGCCCTTTTCTTCTGTTTACATGTCTGATCCATTTGAGCTTCTGGTCTATAAGATTACTGAGTCCCCAGTATAAATATTCTCCTGATTAATGATATGGAAGACTCAAAGATGGTAGTTCAATTGAACATCAAGAGTTGGCAGATAGATTCTCCCTTGTGGTCATTGCATGCTATTCTATGGCATGAATAAGTGGCTCAAAATCGTCTTAGCTGTAACTTTTGCACATTCGGCTCCCTAGTTTCCAACATAATGAATATCCAGCTTGCATTTTATCAGTGTTAAGCTTATGTCAGTTGCTGTATCCTCAAACACTATTTGTCCATCCACATCAGTGAATGGATACAGAACAGTAGTTCTCAATGTACATATTGGCCTTGATGTTATTTAGCCTGGAGAATGAAAGACAGAAGGTAGAGTTAAGTGTAAATAACATTGAAGTTCTTTTTGAAAACTGAGGCATTCTTTTTAATTTGGCAGTCTCAAGAAGCCTTGTTGGCCCGCTACGCAGAAGAGTCACGTCAACTGCGACAGGACTTACAGAGGGTGCACAACCTGTGCAGCAGCGCTGAGAAAGAACTGAAGTACAAGAGAGAACAACTAATAGATCTGCAAAATCAAAATTCTCTACTTGGTCAGGAAAATACCAGGGTGAGTGCCACATGCAATAATGATCAAAACTAAGAATCTAAAACTTAGTGTCTTTTGAGTAAAACAAACAAGAAGAGAACGTTGATTCCTTAAGTCCTTCTGAGTTGTAGGAACTGAGTTGCTGGCAAGTATGAGTTTGATGATTGTTGCAATCAAGAAATTAGTTTCAAGATGCATCCTTGTTCAGCATGGTGACTGTTTAAACAATATAGTGTGGCTTAGAAAGTGGTGTTACAATGGGTACATTAATTGTAAATACATAACAGGCCAACATTTACTTTGCTTGAGATGCCGTTACTGCAAACAGTTTAGACCTTGCACATGTGTGTTGTATAATAGAGTGGTAGAGCACTACACTACAGAAACAGGCCCTTTGGCATATCTAGTCTATGCCAACCTAATCATCTACCTAGTCCTATCTACATGTGCCCAGGCCATGTTACACCAAACCCCACCTATCCATGTACCAATTCAAACTATTATTTAAATATTACAATTGAACCTGCATCTACCAGCTTACTCCACACCCACACCATCCTCTGAGTTAAGACGTTTTCCCTCAGGTTCCCTTTGAATACTTCACCTTTCCCCCTAAACCTATGAAATCTAGTTCCGGTCTTACCCAAGTTGAGGGGAAAAAGTCTGCATGCACGCACCCTATCTATACCCCTGGTAATTTTGTATACCTCTGTGAGGCTTCCCCCCATTTTCCTATCCTCCAGGTAATAAAGTCCTAAGCTATTTAACCTTAAGACCCTCTGAGCAGTACCAGCAAACCTTCCCGCAAGGATACTGGCTCCCACTCCGGTTCAGATGCAAATTGTCCGATTTGTGCAAGTTCCAACTGCGTGAAAAGAGAGTTTGATAGTCCAAAAATATGCTGCCTTCCTCCCCCACCCCCACACATGTTCATCTGCATCATCTTCTTATCACTTGCCTCACTAGCATGTGACACCATCTGGGATCACCACCCGGGAGGTCCTGTCTCTTAACCTGGTTCCTAACTCCATGAACTCACTTTGCAGGACTTTGACACCCTTCCTGCCTATGTCATTGGTACCAATGTAGACAATGACTTCTGGCAGCTCACCTTCGGCCTTAAGAATACTGTGGTCTCAATCCGAGACACCCCTGACCCTGGCACTTGGGAGGCAACATCATTCTCATCCACAGAGTCTCCTGTCTGTTTCCATAACCAAAGAATTCCTGTCACTACTGGATTGCTCTTTTCCCCTCTTCCCTTCTGAGCGACAGAGCCAGTCCCAGTACCAGAGACCTCGCTGCTGCAGCTTTCCCCCAGTAGTTCATGCACCCACAAACATTATCCAAAGCAGTACACTTGTTATGGAGGGGAATGGCCACATGGGTACTTTTTACTGGATGCTTATTCCCCGTCTCTCTCCTAACAGTTACTCAGCTACCTATGAACTGCAACATTTATGTGAGTGCCCCTCTGTAACTCCCATTACTCCTCATTCCTCAGTCATCCAAATCCAGCTCCAGTTCCCCAAAATGGTCTGTAAGGAGCTGCAGTCGGGTGCACTTCTTCCAGATGGAGTCATCCAGTATATTTGAGGTCTCCCTGTCTTCCCATATCCCACAAGAGGGGCATTCCATTGCCCTGACAGCCATTCCCATCGCTCTAACTGTGCAATAAGTCAAAAAATACGAAAAATAACTTTACTGAACCTCACCTTGGCCTCTGTTCACTTCCACCATCTCATCATGCTGAAAGCTTCTTGGCTGTGAGACAATCTAAAGATTTTCCTTCTGAGTTTGTAAGAGAATTGATGAGCCTGGGTCCAGGTCATCGTCAGGGAAGTCAGCAACAGTAAGTCAGCTATAAGCATCTGTAGTGGGCTTACCAGCCAGCTATTCATTACAGGGAATGATATACTTTTATTGAGATACCAGGGCAGGGATGGTTTTAAGATGTGATTGAAAGATCCAGTACAAAAAGCAAATGCAAAAATGAGAAGAAACATTTCATGTAGAGGTTATTGAAATGTGGAATAGACTGCCGTGTAAATATTGAAGTAGATTGAATTGCAACATGTGAGAGTTGCAAAAGAAAGTAGATAGATCTGGTGTAGATTTAGCAACGGAACATTTGTAAAGGACATAATAAAGTGTTTAAATATCCATAATTCTTTATTCATAGATGAAAGTGGATTTAAATGCAGTGCAGTGTAGTCTATCAGATGTGGACAAACACAACATAATGCTGAAATCAGAATGTGAAATTAAACAACAGAGACTAAAAGAAATGGAACTGGAATCCAGCAAGTACTTCCATCTTGCAAAACAGTTAAAGAGCACACAAGAAGATCTCACAGCAGAAAAGAACAGATATATGCGTGCAGAGAAAAAGGTGGGAGGTGATTCTGAATTTACTTTGGAGAGGTTATTTTGTTTTCTTTTAATTTAATCCTTAAGCATGTATCTGCCGTAAAAAGATGCTTCCTTTTGGGTGCCTTTTATCATTACACTGAGTTCCATTAAAAATCGTATCATGTTGAAACTGAAATCAATAGTTTTGCACTTTTCCTTGTGTTACAGTATCAAAGGAAGGGAGGGTGATGCAGTGAACTTGAGCTAAGGTTAGGAAAAAAATTAGGGGAGGTAACTCAAAGCAGCAAAATGACTGAGACTGGAGACTTATTCTGTAAAGCACAAGGCATTAGCGTGTGTGTGTGTCTGAGTGATATACAAATCAATCTAAAACTTATCTGATCTGTAACAAGAGAAAATCTCTAGATGCTGGAAATCTGAGGAACACACACAAAATGCTGGAGGAACTCAGCAGGCCAGGCAGCATCTATGGGAAAAGAATACAGTCGACATTTCGGGCCTTTGCAGGACTGGAGATAAAAAGTTGAGGAGTCAGATTTAGAAGGTGGGGAGAGAGGAGGGAGAAGCACAAGATGATAGCTGAAATTGGGGAGTGGGGTTGGAGGGGTGAGGTAAAGAATTGGGAAGTTGATTGGCGAAAAAGATACAGGGCTGGAGAAGAGGGAATCTACTAGGAGAAGACAGAAGGCCATGGAAGAAAGAAAAGGAGGAGGAGCACCAGAGGGAGGTGGTGGGCAGGCAAGGAGATAAGGTGAGCGAGGTAAAGGGGGGATGGGAAATGATGAAGGGTGTGGGAGACCCATTACCGGAATTTGAGAAATTGGTGTTCATGCCATCAAGTTGGAGGCTACCCAGATGGAATATAAGGTGTTGTTCCTCCAACCTGAGTTGTATCTAATCTGTATCTCCTGTCCATATCCACACATTGGTCATATTAGGATACAGCAACAATGCTATAACTGGGGTAGGACAGATACTATTAAAATAATTCTAGATTCCCAGATTTTTGGAGTTATACAGCATAGAAACAGGCAGCTTTCGCCATTGTCTTGGTATAGCTGGACTCTATTGTTCTCAGTAGACGGTCTGGCACTCCGTAAGCTTTCAGGATCTTCAGCATTTTCCCTCGGTGAATGGAGTCAAAAGCTTTGCGAAAATTGATGAAAGTAAGCATGACTGGTAGGTTGTTCTTCCTGACTTCCTCGATGATTCTATGGAGAGTAAGTGTTTGCATTACTGTTGTGCACTTCTGCTGAAAACCATTCTGACTGAATCTTAGCTTAGGTCAATGGTGGTGCGAATCCTGTTCAAGACCACCTGATTGCATAGCTTTGCTAAGAAGCAGGTGAAGCTGATACCACTGTAGTTATTTGTCTTCATGAGGGATCCAGACTTGGGGACTGGGATAATGTTTGAGAGTGACCACTACTCTGGTTTGTCACCTTTTGTCAGTGTCGTATTATGTATGTCCAGCAAGATGTTGTCCAGGTCACAGTTCTTAAGGACATCTGGTGGTATCCCATCTGGTCCAGCGCTCCTGCCCTGTTTGAGTGCATATTTGGCCGCCTTCAGTTCCTCAATGGTGAATGGGCCGTCATCGATGTCGATTTGCGTTAGTATCATGGGTATGTCCTCCTCTTCCGTGATTGTTGGAGGGCTTCCCAGCAGGTTCTTGAAGTGGGTAAACCATGTCTGGACACGATCCTCTGCTGTTCTACCACTTATTTGACCTGATGGGGACTTCTTCCGTCTGCTGATCTCATTGACTAGGCGCCATGCTTCTCCATGCTGCTTGTCTTCACTAGCAGCCTTTACCCCTCTAATCCTCTCAGCTAATTCCTCTTCCTTCAGTCGGTCGTAGATGGCAAAGCAATTCTTCTTTGTTGTCTTGAACTTGTCTCTTAGCTCTTCTGTTTTGCTCCTTCTAAGTTCGGCACGACAAACATTGACCACACTTCTTCAGGGTAGACCACACTTCTTGCTGTGACAACATCAGGATATTTCGAGATCTGGCTCTTTTTGATTCGCTTCACAGTAGGCAGACTCTTTGTTGCATCTGTGTGTGCATCTATGAGTTGTTGATAGTGGTCGGTGGCAGTTTCTTCATCCTCCCTCTCCAGTGGGCCGAAGCAATTTCTCACTTCCACAGTGTACTGGGTTTAAAGAATAGGTTGTGAGGAGAATGCCTTCCAGCCTATCTTCACCTTGGGACCTGTGGCTTTGGGTTGCTGCAGTCTCTGTCTCACTTGCATTGACACTTCTCTGTGGTCAGAACTGACCGAGCTGAAGATGCTGTAGGCTTCTGTGTTGATCACACAATTACACCATTTTGTTCTGACGAAGATGTAATTGAGATGTTTCCTGTTGAGGGAGGCTCTGTTTACATACGTCCACAGTTTGCCAGCTCACTTCTTAAATTGTGTGTTGGCGGCAGTGAGACTGTGTTCCTGGCTGATATCAACTAGGTATTGTCCATTTCTGTTGGTAAAGTCGTGGTATGAGTATGGACCATCTTCCAGTCCAACCTGGGCATTAAAATCGCTAAGCATAGCCAGGAAGTTATGTACTGGTATTGAAGTGACAGCTTTGTGAAGTTTACTGTAGAAGGTCTCCACTTCCTTCTCCTCGCTGCAGTTGTACAGGAGTAACAGACGATGACAGAGATCACTGGGTTTCCATCGAATTCTGCAGTAATGATTCTGTCACTGACTCAGAGCCTTCTTCAACTTGAGGTTCAGCATCAGCCCTACTCCGCCTTGTGCTGACATCGTCGCCAGCTCTTTCCATGCAGAAGAGGTGATGAGGTGCATCCCCTCTAGCTCTGTGAAGCTTGTGTCTTTGTGTACATGACGGTGTACTTGGATCCCCAGGATGGAGATCTCGTATCTACTTGCCTGTGATGCCAACTCTGTGCATCAAGGCAAGAGGTGGATGGTATTTGCATTGAAGGTTGAGATAATCATTTTTACCTTAGCGCAGTTCGCTTGGCCCCCTTGTTGGACTCAATCCTCCCCATAGGGTTTGAGGTTGCGTCTTCATACTGCCTGTCCAGCCCAGGGTCTGGGCACTCTGCAGAGCTCCAGAGCATGCCCAGCTCTGGAAGTATAGGGTTTGCTGTGTTGTCTGTCATCATAATGCCTCACAAGGCACAAAACAAAAGACTGTGTGACGTGCCACTCCTCACACAGACAGTGGGTGGCCGTTGATGCACAAGGAGTTAAACTGCCTTTTGACAGGTTTTGTTTTTAGTTCAGCTGGGTGCCTATACACGCTCCTCCCTGGTTAACTGAAGTGCACCAGGGGGTATCACCAGACGGAGAAACAGCGGTGTTCGAGCTCCTAGCTGGTGTGCTGCAAGGAGACACTCTGGCACCCTACATCTTTATTATCCTCCTTGATTATGCTCTACATCAAGCTACCAAAGGTCATGACAAGCTTGGTTTTACCATAAAACCAGGGTCAGACCAGTGATGCTCACAGATCTCGATTTTGCAGATGACATAGTCCTGCTCTCTGACCAGATGGAGGAAGCACAGCAGCTACTGACCAAAGTGGAAATTGAGTGCAATAAAGTTGGACTTCACCTAAACGCTAAAAAGACAGAGTACATGGTGTTCAACTGCGACGAAGGTTCTCTCAAAACCGTAAAGAATGATACCATTAAGAAAGTCTTAGACTTCAAGTACCTCGGGTCAAGAATGATGAGTTTGGAGAAGGACGTAAAGATATGGAAGGCACTGGCGTGGAGGACTATGAATACCATGAAGGAAATCTGGAGGTTGAACCTGACCAGAGGGCTCAAAAAGAGGATCATCACAGCAGTCATAGAGTCCATTCTCACGTACGGATGTGAGACGTGGACACTCACCAAGACCATGCGAAAGTCACTAGATGGTTGCTATACACGAATGCTCCGGATGGCTCTTGACGTGAGTTGGCAACAGCACATGACGAATGTTGAGCTCTATGACGACCTACCGATGCTCACTGCTAGAATCGAGGAGAGAAGACTGCAACTAGCTGGGCACTGTCTACGCCACCCTGAGCTACCTGCCAGCCTAGTCATCGCATGGGAGGATGAACCCTGGACACCCTCCCAAGACTATAGTCAACACGCTCCTAGAAGATGGCGGCGTGGCTAATGTAGATGAGCTGAACACACTAATGAGGGAGAGGGAGGAGTGGAGAGTCCGTCATCGTGCCCGACTGTGGACCCCTAGGCCTGGGTCAACATAGTAGTAATAAACAGGCACTTGGGCTCGACGTGTCTGTGCTGACTGAAATGCCTGTCTAAGAAAATGCCATTAGCCTGAGTTTGGTTCATATTCCGAAACTTTCCTATCAAGGTACCTGCCCATGTGTTTTTTAAAATATTGTACAGTAACTGTACCTGCAAGTATCACTTCCTCTGGTAGCTCTTTCTGTATATCCACCAGCTCTGTGTGGAAAGATCTTGCTTTCACTTTAAACCTATGCACTCTAGTTCCACCCTGGGAAAAAGACCATGTATGTATATACTGGATATCTTCATAATTTTATAAACCTATTTAAGGTCATTCCTCAATCTCCTAACTCCAGGTAAAATATATCCAGCATATCTAATCTGCTCCTATGACTCCAGACCCAGCAATATCCTTGAGAATCTTTTCTGTGCTCTTTCTAGCTTAAAAAAAACAGCTTTCCTAAAGTGTGGTGACCATATCTTCACACTACTGTGCACTCCATGCACAGTCTAGCAAGTGTTTTATATTGCTGCAATGTGATGTCCCAACTCCTATACTCAGTGCCACATGCAACTTATTCACATCCAATGTCTGCCATTTACAGAGGGGATTGAGCAAATGCTGGGAGGAACTCATCAAGTCAGGCAGCATCTATAGAGAGGAATAAACAGTGAATGCTTTGGGCCAAGACCCTTCATCATGACTGGAAAGGAAGTGGGCAGATGCCATAATAAGCAAATGGGGTTAGGAGAAGGAGTAAAAGCTGGCAGGTGATACCGAGTGAGGGGGAAGGTGGGTGGGGAGGGGGGATGAATTACGAAGCTGGGAGGTGAAGGGGCTGAGGAAAAAGGAACCTGATAGGAGAGGAAATGGACCACAGAAGAAAGGGAAGGAGGAGGGGCACCAGAGGGAAGTGATGGGCAGGAGGAGGGGTGAGAGGGGAATCAGAATGGGCAATGCAATAAGAGAGAAAGGGGAGAGGGTGAAATTACCAGAAGGTAGAGAAATCAATGTTCATGCCATCAAGATGGAAGCCACACAGGCAGGAAAGAGGTGTAGGAGCACATATAGCTCTTGTCCTGCTTGCAGGGGTAAGTGCTACCCTGGAGGTCAGTGGGGAAGGAGGAGTGGAGAAAGGAATCACAGAGAGCTGGGAGGTGAGGAGATAAGGATATGCTTAGTGGTAGGATCCTGTTGTTGATGGCTGAATTCACAGACGATGTTGTGCTGGATACAGAGGCTCATGAAGTGGTAGGTAAGGACAACAGGAACCCTATCCCTGATAAGGTGGCAGGAGGATGATATGAGGGCAGATGTATGGGAAATGGGGATGATACAGGTGAAGTTAGCATTGATGGTGGTGAATGCACAACCCCATTCTTTGAAGAAAGTGGACATCTCAGATGTTCCAGAATGGAAAGCCTCATCCTGAGAACAGATGCAGTGACATTGAAGAGCTTAGAAAAGGGAATAGCATTTTTTACAAGTGACAGGTTGGGAAGAGGTATAGTCAAGTAGTTGTGAGAGTCAGTACCTTTATAAAATAGAGAGAGAGGGAGAGGGAGGGAGGGAGAGAGAGAGGGGGGGGGAGGGAGAGAGAGAGAGAGAGAGAGAGAGAGATTAGAGTAAATTTGAAGGCAGGGTGGAAGTTGGAGGCAAAATTGATGAAATTGTTGAGCTCAGCGTTAGTGCAGAAAGGACACCAGTGCAGTCATTAATGTAGCGTAGAAAGAGTTGGGGAGCATTACCAGTACAGGATTGGAGCAAGGATTGTTCCATGTAGACAACAAAAAGGCAGGCATAGCTGGGGCCCATGTGGGTGCCCATGGCTACATATTGGGTGTGGAGAAAGTGGGAGGAACCAGAAGAGAAATTGTTGAAGGTGAGGAACCAGTTCTGCCAGATGGAGGAGTGTTGTGTTAAGTGGAACTGGGGGGAGGGGAGATAGGGGTGTTAGGTCTTTTGTCCAAAAAGAAGCAGAGAGTATTGAGGCCTTCCTGTAAGATGACAGAAGTGTACAGGGACTGGATGTACCTAGCGAAAATGAGGTGATCAGGGCCAGGGAACTTAAAGTGATTGAAGTAATCAAGCCTGCTATATGTCCTCTACACTACTAAGCCCATATTCAGGGAAAGCACTCCCCAGGGCTCTGCCATTTACTGTCTATGTCCTAGCAAAGGTTTAAGATTTATAAAATTTTGGGTAGAAGTCTTTTTAACTTCTCAAAATGCAACATGTTGCACTCACCTGAGCTAAATTCCATCTCTTATTCCTTTACCCATTTTCCTAGTTATCAGCATGCTACTGTAATCTTGGCCAGCCTTATTCAGTGTCCACGATACCACAAATTTTTATGTCATATGTAAACTTAGAAATCATGCCACCTACATGCTCATCCAAATGATTAATTTATATGTCATATAAACAGATGACCCAGCATTGATTCCTGTGGCACACCACTGTTCGCAGGTCTCCAATCTGAAATGCAACCTTACAGCTAGCCTCTGCCTTCCCCACTGAGCTGATTCTGTATCATTTGGCCATCTCACTCTGATGTGTTCTAACCTTACAGACCAATAAAGCTTATTCAATCTAAGCAAAGTCACGCTGTTGCTAATCAGCCCTTGCCTTTCCAAACTCAAATAAATACCTTCCAGTAACTTACCCATCACTAATGTAAGGCTCACTGGCCTATAGTTCCTATAGTCACTGGCTTATCCTTGACGTCTTTTTTAAAATAATGGCACAATATTATCCATTCTCGTCTTCTGTTACCTCACCCATGGCTTACAAAGATACATACAATTTCTGCCAGAGCTACAGCAATCATTTCCTTGCTTCCCATCATGTCCTACGGTCAGGGCCAAAGGACTTTTCTACTTCTGTACACTTCATGGTTACCAACACCTTCAATGTCAGTCAGTTTGAGGATATCATTGTTCTCTTCCTGAACTCACGGGTTTATCCATGGAATGGAATGTGCTACAGTGTCTTGTCTCAGAGTGAATTGTGGTTCTGAGATGGCTCTTTTTAAAAAGGGAAAGTCACAACCAAAGTTGCAGAAATGTTATCAATTAATCCTGACATTTAATCATGAGCCATATTAATTACAACGTTAAATGGTAAAGCAAAAGTAAAGTATTATAAATGGACTGATTGGAAATAATTTGATCAGAAGGTAGAATCTGTTTCACTTGTAGCAGAAGATTGTGTTTCTGCCTTTCATGATTATACTTAAAGAAAAATTTAGAGCAGTTTATAGATAGCAAATGTTGGCATTGTATCTCTCAGTATATATTTCTGTTTAATATTCCAAATGATAAGATGGATTTTTCATTCCAGTGGCAAAACAAAACATTCATCTTTCACCATAAGTTCCTGGTAACTCTAGGATGCAAGCTTCGTCTTCTCTAGATTGGTTAGAACATGTCTCTTCTAGAGGAGACGTGTGCCATATATGAACAGAGGTACAAAAAGAGGGACAGAACAATCAATCAGATTGAAGCTGATGGCAAATAGGAAGTGAAAAGCAGGGATATAAATTGCATTTAAGTCAATGGATGCCAGTTTTGGATTTTTCATTGATGCATGCATGTGGTTAACATTTTTCAGTCAGTTCAGATATATACTGACCGTCCTGATGAAGGGTCTCAACCCGAAATGTCAACTGTTTACTCTTTTCCATAGATGCTGCCTGGCCTGCTGAGTTCCTCCAGTATTTTGTGTGTGTTCCTTTGATTTCCAGCCTCTGCAGATTTTTGCTTGTTTCATATACACCCTTGTTGTTTTTGGATAAAATCACACCTAATGTAATTTCAGTTTAAAAAGTCTTTTTGTATTCTACCCAGTCAGATGCATTGATAAAACAGGAACTAATGTAGAACTAATGGAGAGGTGCAACTTAGCTATTAAGTTTATTATAATCACAATAAATAATTGAATTGGATTCTGGATCTACATTGTGCATCTTTTGCAAAGTATATTAGTTAGTAAATAAAATAGCATTTAAAAAAATCTATTCATTCCAAGTGTCATTTCCAAGTTTGTTTGCCCAGATATTCATTTAAATTTTCTTTGATTAGCCTATTATTTGGGATCATCTTGTTCTGAATCAATGAACAATGTTTTATTATTCTCTTTTTGTCCTTCTCTTACTTCCACAAATAATCTATCCTGCACCTGAAGACTGCAGAGTTACAGCAGCAACTGAGCAGCATTCAGCATCAACTATTACTGTCAGAAGCTCACAAAACGGACAGGGTGACATTGGAAGCTGAACTTAAGAAAAGCAGAGAAACAGCAGACAAACTCAGCAACCAGCTACAAGCGGAAACTATTCAGAGGTAAACTCAGAAGAGACAAGTGCCCTGTTACTGTAACTTTGTTTATTATAAACATGAGGAAGTCTTCAGTTGCTGGAAATCTAAAGCAAAATGCACTAAATGCAGGAGGAACTCAGCAGGTCAATCAGCATAAACATTGGCTGTTTTGGGCCGAGACCCTTCTTCAGGACTGGAAAGGAAAGGGGAAGACATCAGAATAAAAAGGTGGGGGGTCAGGAATTAGAAGGTGGTAGCTGAAGCTAGGTGTGTAGGAAAGGCAAGTGGCTGGAGAGGAAGGATAATGGATAGGAGAGGATAATGGACTAATGGAGAAAGGGAAGAAGGAGAAGCACTGGGGGAGGTAATAGGTAGTTGATGTGAAAGTGGGGAATAGAAGAGGGGAGGGGAGAAAATTACCAGAAGGAGAATTCATATTCATGCCATCAGGTTGGAGGCTACCCAGACAGAGTATAAGGTTTTGCTCCTCCACCTTGAGGGTAGCCCCATCATGGCACAAGAGGAGGCCATGGACTGTCATGTCGGAATGGCAATGGGAATTGAATTAAACTATTTGGCCACTGGGAAGTTCCACTTCTGGCAGATAGAGAGGAGGTACTCGATGAAGTGGCCTACAATTTATAGCCACTGTCACCAATGTAGAGGAGGCCACATCAGGAGCACCAGACACAATAGAGCACAGCAAATTCATAGGTTAAGTGAGGCTTCGGCACTTTGGCTGCTGGCAGGGCTAAGTGCCTGGAGGGACATTATTGCAGAGAAATTAATAGACAAGGGAGTCACGGAGGGAGTGTTTCCTGCAGAAGATGCAGAGGGGAGCAATGATATACACGGTGGTATGATCCCATTGAAGGTGGCGGAAGTAGCGGAGAACGCTGTGTTGGATGCCGAGGCTGATATATAGATCAGATAGTGCGCTGATATTAACATAGAACGAAATAGCACAGCAACAGGCCTTTGGCCTACTATGTCTCTGCTGATCATGATGCTAATTTAAACTGTACATCTGCCTTGTGAGATCTATATCCCTTATTCCCTGCCTAAACACATTTGCCTAAATGTCAATTGAACACACTATCAGCATCACTTCTTACAGTGTGTAATGGGCACCTCTTGTAAAACAATAAACTAACCACATAAATTTCCTTTAAACTTCCTTCCTCTCACTTTAAAGTTGCATCCTCTAGTATTTGACATTTCTACCCTGGGAAAAAGACTAACTATGTACCTGTATATGTCTCTCATAATTTTAAATATTTCCATAAGACCTTTGACCATCCAAGTTTATGCAATCTTATTTTATTTTATTTTATCTTATTTTATCTTATTTTAGTTCATACTTGAATACAGGCAACAACCCCTTCTACACCTTCTCCAAAGGCTCCACATCCTCCCTGTAATACAGTGATCAGAAATGCACACAATATATGGTCTAACCAAAGTTTGAAACAGATGTAACAAGTTAATCTAATGCCAAAGTCCAAATTATGAACTGAATCAATGTATTCTACAGCAATATCTCTGGATACATTTTCTGGTGGCCAATGCTGCAATAGCTTTGATACACCACCAACAAATAGCTGAATAGAATTGTGCCACAGGATAGGAATTGAGTGTTAAAACTCTGAGTTGGGTTAAATTGGAGATTTAGTCAGGCTGTTTCAGAGGTGCCAGGCTTCAGTTTAACCAGGCTAGGAACAGGAAAAATTGATCATATCCTTTATCTTTACTTTGTTCTGTGGATCCCCTTGTTGGTAACAGGGTGGATTTGGGTTTAGCTGTTTGCTCCCCGTGCCAAAGCTTCCAAACATTTTCTGCTGCTTCGTTAATGACCTTCCTTTATTTGTAAGGTAGGTATGTACACTGATGATGGTACAATGTTCAGCAGCATCCGACTCTTCAGATAATGAAGCAATCTGCATCCAAATGAAGCAAAACCAGGACAATATTCAGGCCTGGGCTGATGGGTAGCAGGTAACACTTAGTCCTGTACCTGTCAGGATGCATTTCCAAGACAAGTGGAATCAGTCTGAAAATGGATCATTACAGCATTACACATGTAGACAGAAATGTTTTCAGTTTATTACTCCTGCCCTCCCTGCTGCTGAGTCTGCTGTGCTGGGAACCTGGCACAGATCCAGCAATGAATCCTGCCCCACTGCCCAGTGTGAAGAGGGAATGCCAGTCTGAATCTGGCTGGAAGGGTGAGTGTGCACCATTGCTAGGAATTTACTGCACAGTTTCCATGTTTGTCAACACTTAGAACTGATGTTGCCAGTCCCTAGACTAACTCTTCCAGCCAGAGCCCACACTTCAACACCATTGCTACTCCAGCCTGTGCAGGCAGCCTCTTCTTGCCCAGCCACAGGAGGTTACATGTTGAGGGACGTGCAGGGATTTGCTCAGCTTTCTGATGCTGCATTGAGCAGCTGAGTAATTTGGGATGCCGAGTAACTTTGTAAAGCGGGGTGCACACCTCCAAGTGTTTGGATTAGAAGATCAAGAGCACTGTTGTGGTGCAAACTTTTAGTGGGGATGGCTCCATGTATACTGTGGCTGTCTGATCCATTTAGGAATTCTTGGAAGATGATGAAAAATCAGTGCTGTTTTTAGCTGAACTTACTTTTGTTGAAAAGCAAGAGAATATCATTTGTGTCTTTTTTGGGACTTCATTTCTACCCTTCCTATATGTACATATTGGGGATTTCTATATTTAAACATGCTACTATTACCATTACTCTTTCCTTGTAGGAAACGTGCAGATCAGAATGTGGAAGAGCTACAGCAACAATTAAAATTAATGCAAGAAAAGGAAGGATGTTTATCACGTGGCAAATGTGATCTTCAGCTGCAATTGCATCAACAGGGGGCACAGCTGCAGGTTTTGGAAAAAGAAAAAGAGTCCATGTGTTCTGAGGTTAGCATCTGAGGGTGAAATAGAACTGAGTGAACCTCAGCTGTATTGTCCATGGGAGGTGACTTTTTGTTTTTTCCATTTTCCCTCCCACACATCATTTGGCATGAAATTGTACCGAGACATCACTCTGTCTGCCCAGGAGTTGCTTGAGCCTTTTAAGCACTCTGGGAATAGGAATGTGTCAGAGGCTGGAATACAGACAGAAACACACTTGGGAGATTATACAATGGGATGATTTCATTCGACTGCACATATAGGTGTGGTGAACTACATATACCTGTCTGGACATGCCATCCAGCTAACTGCTCCTGTGGCTCCTCCCACTGACTGTAGCTCCTCCCACAGACCCCGGTATAAAGGCGATTGGAGTCACAGTCCCAGTCTCAGTCTCCAGGATGTAGTGTGGTGGTCAATTGCTGCTTGTTCTTTCTTCCAGCCAATAAAAGCCTATATCTCGCCTCACATCTCCGAGAGTTATTGATGGTGCATCAATAGGCCTGGAAATTCTTCTAATATCAGTAGTTTAACATTTATGTGCATCTTTAAGTGAACTTAATTTGAACCAGTTACTAATTACGATAAATTTTGGAATTGCTACTGGACACGTACAGTAATATCAAATATCTAGAAACTAAAATCCTTGAAGGCCTTAACCAGAGAGCCGAGGCATGGTTCAGCATTAGTTAAAAGACTTTTCCCACATCTGGTTCTCTGCCTGGTATCTATCTCTTTGCAGTTTGTTGAGTAATTGCACCCCATTCTGTTCCCTGGCCCCCACTCACCCCTCATTCTCATAGTCCCCAAGGGCCCTGATAGCTTATCCACTGATCGCAAACCCTTAATCATATATCCAACCAACTCCTCAGCTCAATAGTGTTCTTCCGACTGATCTTCCAGACCCATAATTATAGCCCTGAGATCCCCACTTCTGCTATTTTTGGCCAATCGCTTGATCTGCCAATCCTAATTTCCTTCCACACTATTTGACTTTGCTCACCAGCTCCCTCATCCTTGCCAAATTTCTGAGTCAGTGTCATGTAAAGCATACTGTATTTGCAAACAAAGTACAAAATGGCTATTCAATTGCATTAAAAATACTTTTAGTGGGATAGAATATTCATGCTGAGAGAGAGGGAACAGCTAAAACTGCATTGCCCCCTCCCTGCTCCCAAATACTGTTCTCTTGTGCATCTTTCAGTTGTCAGAGAATGAAGAACCCATACATTTTCTAACTGGGTCACTATATTATTTCAAATATTTCTAATTTAAAAAATTAATTAGTATTTCTAAATTCTAATGGAACCCATTCTCCTTGTAGAATCTCTGTATTCAGAAGACTAATGATAAGTTATCAGATGATCTGTGCTCACGCCAACAAGAAATAGACAAGCTTAAGGAAGAACTGAAGAATGTTTTCCAACAATTAGATTCGCAAGTCAGGTAAGTTGACCGGGCCACCTGTTAGGGATGGTAATACTGTGGGAAGGAACCATGTTGTCTAGGCACAGCTTCTTTTTTAAACTGCATGAAGATTTTAAATGCAGAACTGGAAGTGTAAGAATTGCTGATTTGTCGTAACAACTGCTCTAGTGATACTGAGCTTTAAAACGAGATGTTCATTCCTCATGAAAAAAGTAAAAGGATTTTAGAGGCATGGTCATCCATGGTAGCAACTCTAACGTAAATCCAAGTTCCTAAGCAGTAGATGCTTAGGTTCAATATATTGCACAGGAATTGAGATTAAAAATAAAAGTGAGAGAGACCATTGCATGGAATCGGAATAGCATGCAATTGATGTTTATAGCAGAATTAGCTCATTTCTGACCTATATTGATATGATAGTGAAATAGCATCAGAAGCTTCAATGGGCGGCTTAACTTTTACCCACGTCCGTTAATATAATCAGATTCACCTGCACAGCAGTAATATATTAAACATTGTCAGCCACTGCCTCTTTTCATTTTTATAAGACTCTCTTTGAATGGTCATACCACCACCCCAGTTAGCAAATAATTTTTCTATAATGAATGCTATTTTTGTACACCAATAGGATTGAGATAACAAATATGGCAATTGTACTATAAGATGCACAGTTTGTATGTTTTCTGGTTCATGGAACTTCTATTATTTTCTTAGGTGCTGCTCCACTAGAATCTTTGATGATATCCTACTTCTTTAAAGTGTTTTCTGGTGATTATTTCATTAGTGCTGGTTGCTGTGTTAGCACATTCTAGATGAATGACTTAGTTTCATACAAAACACTTTGGGACATCTTAAGACATGAAGATTGCAAATAAATCCAAATTCTGTTTTTTTTTTCCTCATCAGAATCTATAATGAGAAACAATTGCGACACAAACAGAAACTACGCAAAGCTAAGGAGATATTTATCCGTGAAGTGATGCTGCGGGATAGTAAAATAAAACATCTGGAAACGGAGATTAAACTGGTGAAAAACCTGATGGAGAAGGTAAATCCAAAGAGTAGCAGCTATTTTTGTAAAAACAAAACAAAAAAAAAGACCTGACCTCCAGCGCTCCCTTTGTAAAGCCTACATATTGCCCCTTGGTCACATGGGACTCCCCCCATGCTCTGTGCTCTGATTTTCTCCCATATCCCCAAGACATCTGGGTTAGTAGGTTAACTGATCTCTGTGAATTGCCGCCATGATAGAGCGTTAGAGTTGGTTGTAAGTAATAGGAATGCTTTTTTGCTGAAATAAGTGGGGGAGGGGAGGGTCATTGCTTTGCTGCTGCTTGTGTGTGGGAGGAAGTAGTAGGGCTTTGGGGTTCTAACCTTTCTACTGCCACATTTTTTGGGGCTGTCTTCTGTTTTCTTGGATGTCTGTGAACAAGAATTTCAATTTGTATGTTGTATACATTCTCTGATATTAAGTTGAACTATTGAACGTTGGGAGAATAGGTTACAGGGAAAATTAATGCAGAAGACAATTGTTCTTTAACTGGCATTGGCTCAATATCTAAAATGGTCTTATATTTCATAAGGAAATATGGAATATGTGTGGAATGTTGGGTCTGATAGGATAAAACGTGAGGACAAGGTGAACATATCTTTTTTCTTTGGCTGTTGGAGAGAGGATTAGAGCCGAATTGTGAAATTAGGGGAGATGTGGTTGAGATGAAGATGACACGAAGATTGGTGGTGTTTTGGACAGTGTAGTAGATTGTTGTAGGTTGCAATGGGAAATCGATAGGTTTTAGAGCAGGGCTGAGAAGTGACAGATGGAGTTCAGTCTGGAAAAGTGTGAAGTGATGCACTTTGGAAGGTTCAACTTGAAGACTGAGTACAGAGTCTATTATGTCATGTTTTTTTTTATATATATATGACATTCAATAAAAAGATTGAAAAAGAAAGAAAGAGTACAGAGTCTAATGGCAGGATTCATAAGAGTGTAGTGGAACAGAGGGAACTTGGGGCTGTCACGTACCCCGTGACCGGGTTACCAAACCAGCAGAAATGGAATAATACGTCAGAGTCTGGTATTACTGTAACAAAGTGTTTATTAGTAAACTAAGTAATACAATACTATAAAATGCAAGTACATATAAAACAGGTTAGCAATGATATATACAGAGGTGTGGAAATAGGAATCAAAACCACGCTCTATCGAAGTCTAGGGATAACTGAATAGTTGTATGATGGTGCAGAGTTCAGTTCAGTTCAGTTTAGCTTTAGGTTGAGATAGTTGCTGTTGTACCATTGGGGAGAGAGAGAGAGCGAGAGGTGATGCAGTTGCAGGCAAACCTTCCGTTGTCTTCTTGTCCTGTTGTGATCATCGACTGTGACCCCTCCATACCAGGCCAGACTGTTCTTCAGTGGTAAGCCTGTCACCCAGGCGAGGGTGGACACACACACAAGCCCCCACCTTCTCGTGGGTGCACAACGCTCTTTCAGTGTCCCGTGGTGTATCTGCCTGTGTCTTAGCAGACCTGCTTTTTTTTTATCATCACTTGCTGGGCACCAGCCGTCTATCACCTGGTCCCGCCTTGCTGTCTCAGCAAGAATCTTACAAGCAGGCAAAGAAAGTGTCCTTGGAGCAAAAGTAAATAATCAGCTATGGAGCCATAACTTTAAATCTTTGTCTCTCTCTCACACATCTGGGCTGGGTGCCGCCCCCCTTCTTCTCTCTCTCTCCCTCTCATTAGCAGCACACAGTGTCCAAAAGCCAGACTCATTCTCCCAACATTTTAAAGTGGTTGTCCACGGAAAATATGAATCCTGGGGCACCTAACAGGGCCCATGTCCATCGATCCCGAAATTGCTGTGCATGTTGAAAGGGTTGTTAAGAAATTGTACGCTCATCTCATTATAGAAAGGATTTGGAAGCTAAAGAGAGCATGCAGAGGAGATTTGCCAGGATACTGTCCGGATTAGAGAGGATGTCTTATGAGGAGAGATTGAGTGAGCTAGTCTTTTCTCTTTGGAGCAAATGAGAATGAGAGGTGACTTGATGGGAGGTGTGTAGATAGAGTGGACAGCTAGTGCCTTTTCATCCCAGGATGGAAATGGTTAATATGAGAGGTCATAATCTTAAGGTGATTGGAGGAAAATATAGGGAATGTCAAAGGGAAGTTTTTACACAATGAGTGGTGGGTGCATGGATTGCACTACCAAGCACAGTAGTGAACGCAAATACATTAGGGATGTTAAATAGGTACATGGAAGAAAGAAAAATGAAGGGCTGTGTAGAAGGGAGAAGTTACATTAATCTTAGAGTAGATCTAAGGACAGCACAACACTGTGGCCTGAAGTCCCTATCTTGAGCTGTACTGCTCTGTGTTCTTTGCCTGCCAACCGTGGTCCGGAGAAAACCAAAGTTCAGGTTAAAGGAAGGCATCTTAAAGGCACCATCGTGCAAGATTGCACCACTGGGGCAGAGACACATCAACTGGCAGAATGGAAGGGAGCACTTTCACAATGAGGACAACACCCATCTGTTTCATAGCAATCTTGTCTGTAATGTCAATCAATTTTGACAAGAGATGCTTACTTTATTTTTTTAAAAAAGCAACAGTGATATTGTTATTACATTTGAGTGATTCATTGTTTTGTGTGTTTGTGTTTGTATGTTTGTGAAGGGGGTAATATTCAGATGTCTGAGCATGTTAATTTATGGGAGAACATTTGAAGAACAGGTGAAATTGTTGTTCACACATATGTCAGATCTTGATACTCTTTCCTGCATTGGTAATGCATATAGAAAGATACCCTGTCCATCACCTCCTGCCAATTGATTCTAGGTCTTGCCCCTGAAGCTCTTCCACTCTTTTCTACCACTCACCCCACACATAGCTCCTCCTTCTGGGAGTGAACTCAATATTTCAAGGTCTAGTCAATGAACTTGGGTGCATGCTCCCTAAACACTCAGCCATTCTCTCACTGACAATATTTGTTCATGCTCATAATATCTTTTCTCACCACCCTGCAGGAACACGCCTGGAATGTGAAGGTTACTTATGAAAACGATCTACTCCTTGTTGAAAGGAAAGATCTTCTACAGCAGTTAAGTGAGCAAGAGAATGCTGTACGGAACAATTCCTGTAATGTAAAGCACAGGTACACACGCTGCATGCATAATTATTCAGGTTTTAAAGGTTTGCTTTTTAATTAAGCAAGAGGGAAATTATTCAGGAGACCAGAAACCTGAGCAGACTGTGGAGGATGCTAGGTCAGTACCTGATGGTATGAGCCAGATTTTTAGAATTATTTTAAAATCCTACTACTGTAGAATGAAAAAACACATTTCTTTCATAAGCCCCTTTCCTATAATAGTAATTGTCAGCTCATTTGACATAGAATCAAAAGCATGTTGCTATTATACAAAACAGACAGAAGCAGGGTCTAGTCTTGTTCAGAATAACTCTTTTGCAACTGCAAAGCACGGCAGACACTGGGTTTATTTTTATATGATCGATGGATGGTAGTTATCTGCCTTACATTGTAGCAAGGTGCTTCAGTCAGCTTGATGTACCAAATGAGCTTTGTCTTGTAAATTTTATTTTTATTTTTCAGGATATGTTTACAATGTATATCGTTCCTTTTTATCCCCAAGCCCCTTGGTCTTTAATTGGGGTTTGTTCTATTTCTTCGATAACTTTCTCACGCCCTTCTTATTTTAAAATGATGTGTGCATGTTGATGTGATACCTGAAGGAGGGAAGTGCAAAAGGACCCAGTTACAGACATCGGAATCAGAATCGCTTTATTGGCAGTAACGTGAAGCATACCAGAATTGATTGTTGTTCGGTGCCCAGCACAAAACACAGACAACACAATAATAACCTGCAATTTACAAGACAATAATACAAACAGCCAGAAGCGATCAACAATTGGCAGAGTGGTCTAATCGGTTTAACAATCAGATAGCTACAAGCAGAGAAGCAGTCTTTCAGCACAAGAGATTCTGCAGATGTTGGAAATCCAAAGCAACACACACAAAATGCTGGAGAATCTTAGCAAATCAGGCTGCATCTATGGAGAGGAAATAGCAGTTGATGTTTCAAGGCAAGATCCTGATTAAAGTACATCTAACTGTACTCTCAAACATTTTAATATTTTTTCCATCTCAATAATCTTTTCTAAAGTTGAGATTTTTTGTTGATGAAACCTTTGCCTTTTCAAGTGTGATTATTACACCAAAAATTTTGTATACATGATTTTTAAATACCTTTTGGATATTAAAGAACAATACATACACCAGTTTCTCTTTATCAGCACACATTACCTCTTCAAAGAACTCTAATAAATTGGTCAAACCCAATTACCCTTTCAGAAGTTCATATTGTTTTGTCTCATGACAGAATTTTTCTTAGTGTCTTAGAACATAGAACAGTACAGCATAGTACAGGCCCTATGGCCCATAATGTGGTGCCGACCTTTTAATCTACTTCATGATCAATCTACTTCTTCCCTGCTGCACAGCTGACCATTTTTTTCATCCATATGCCTATCATAAGAGACTCTTTAAAGTCCATAATGTATCTTCCTCTACCAGCACCCCTGGCATCATGTTCCACGCACCTAGCACTCTCAGTGTAAAAAAAAACCTACTTCTGACATCCCTCCTATACTTGATTCACCTTAAAATTGTGCCGTCTTGTATTAGCCATTGCTAACCTCTTATCATCTTATATACCTTTATCAAGTCATCTCTCGTCCTTTATTGCTTCAAAGAAAAAGCCTAGCTTGCTCAGACTTTCCTCATTAGACATGGCAGCATCCTAGTAAATTTCCTCTGCACCTTCTCAAAAACTTCCAAGTATTTCCTGTAACAAGGCAAGCAGAACTGACCACGATACTCCATGCAAGAAAAAATCTGCAGATGCTGGAAATCCGAGCAACACACACACAAAATGCTGGAGGAACTCAGCAGACCAGGCAGCATCTATGGAAAAGAGTACAGTTGATGTTTCGGGCCGAATCCCTTCAGCAGGACTCAAATGTATATACGATACTCCAAGTGTAGACTAACCAGAGTTTTATGGAGTTGCAAAATTACTTCACTGCTCTTGAAGTCAACCCCCAGCCAGTGATGGATAACACACCTTTTTAACCATCTAGCAACTTTGAGAGATCCCTCTGTTCCTTTACACTGCCAAGAATCTTACCTGTACACTTGTCTTCAAGTATGACCTTCCAAGTTGTTATCACTTCACACTTTTCATATTGAACTTCATCTACCACTTCTCAACCCAAAGATAACCTTGTTATGCTATCTTTAATAATAGCTTTCGCAAATTTCCCAGTAATAGAAATCTATTTGCCACTATTTTCCCTCTGGCTGATGACAGTTTTAAGGGAAGTCATATTATTGAACCAAATGTATAGACCTTAAACATGAGTTACATTGCAGAAGAGCTATAGCCTACTCTTGTTCTTAATTTAAATGTGCATTTATACATTTTTCATTTGATAAGTGAACAGAAGAGGTAATGGTTTGATCAGCAAAACTTATCCCAAATTTAGAAGAGATGATCAAGAAGGAAAATATTTAAAAATGTTTGACGGTGAAGTCATATGGCACCTCATCAAAGCACGATGAACTGGAAAGATATAGAAGTGATTTCCAAAGCCTAGGACCTAGATACTGAATTCTATAAAATTTGCCAAAACAAGTCATTGCTGTTATTTAAATCACAGAAACATATTTGACTTCCTTTGCTTTAGGTTGTTCAGCAGTGTCAAGTTCTAATAGGATAATTGTCAGTCTTACATGAATTACTTCAATTTTTGGTTATTTTTAAATTAATCAAATGTGCTTTTGAGGCCCTCCATTGGTCAGGGTAGACTATAGATGTCGTGTCCTAGCTGCCTACGTTGTCGCTGTCAGTCAATACGTAAGCCAAGTTTGAAATCCTTCTCCTGGATGAGTTGCCAACCACAGCTGAGTTGCCACCAACCATCTGCATTGAAATTCAATGTGCTACCATCCAGTGTAAATAACTTAAGCAGATAATTAAGAAATGCTCTTTTTCACATTATAATTTTTCTTTTCCCCAATTCCCTCAGATCCACCAGCCCTGGTGCGCACACGTCGGCACCATCAACAAAAAGTCTTAACGAGCAATCCCAAAGGAAATGCAAGAAACCAGCATCCAGGTCAGTACTTGATGTTGCTTAGCAGGTATGGTTCTGTATTGTCCAGTTTTATTGCAGGAATTGGATTAGCAAGTTAGTATCAAAATGCTATCTGTCAGTGATAGCAAATAGACTTTGAGCTTTGAAATATTCTGAACTGGAATTTTTGCTCAAACTCATCTGCCATGAGCCAACCCAATCACACCTTTTAAAGTCCATTTTTAAAATTGAAATGTTTTGAATAAATAATATATTTAAAGATACAACCAGGCAAATCTGCTCAGTAACTTACAATTCCCTGGCTCTGACCACCTCATTTTCACCATGGATGTCCAGTCTCTATACCCTTCTGTCCTCCATCAAGAAGGTCTTAAAGCTCTCCACTTCTTTCTCAATAAGAGAACCAACTAGTTCCTCTCCACCATCACCCTCCTTGGTTGGGCAGAACTGGTCCTCATCCTCATCAATTTTCCTTTGGCTTCTCCCACTTTCTCCATACTCGAGGGGTAGCCATAGGCACCTGCATGGGCTCCAGCTATGCCCGCCTTTTCGTTGGCTACATACTGAACTCAACTTTGCCTCCAACCTTTACCTGCCCTTAAATTCACGGTCCATTTCTGACACCTCTCCTTTCTCGATCTCTCTGTCTCCATTTATGGAGACAAACTATCGACCGACATCTTTTATAAGCCTACCGATTTCCACTCTATCTCCCGTAAAAATGCCATTTCCTTTTTTCAGTTCCTTCATCTCTGACGCATCTGTTCCCAGATTGAGGCTTTCCTTTCCAGGACATGTCCTCCTTCTTCAGAGAATGAGGTTTCCGTTCCTCCACCATTGATGCTGCATCTCCTCCATTTCCTCAGCATCCACATTCACCCCATTTTCCCACCACCTTAACAGTGATAGAGTCCCTTGTATCCTTACCTATCACCCCATGATCCTCCACATCCAACACATTGCTTTCCACAACAGATATGAAGGCACAATATATTTGTGTAAACTGGTCGAGAAAATAGTAAGTCTTTGATATCTGCTGCCCATACTGCTGAGCAGGTGTGTGGATTGTTTGATTCTGAAAGCTGTTAGTTGATCATACCCACAGTATCTGTGGCTACATCTAGCCTCAGTTTTCCTTGGCTAAAAAAATAGTAAACATATTAGCAATTCCTGATTCTGAATGCTGTCCAGTAAAGGCTAAAATGTAGGCACGTTAGTGAGTAGCCAATAGAAATATTTTGGTAATGCACCTGTGATAGTTTGCCAGAACTAGTAAAGCTGGTAAAGTTATGGGAGGCTGGAACTCAATACAAAATGCTGCTTAAGGAGTGGAGATGGGAAAGATAATTGGTTGAATAACAGATTGATGTAAGTATGAGTGTGTTGTTTAACATTTGACTGAAACATTTTTTATTCAGATTTGGGATTGAAAACATGTTAATGACTTGTAAAACAATTGTTTGCAGTACTTTAATTATCTAAGGCGCTGTATTGAAGTGTAGTCCATAACCAGGTGGTACAATGGGTCTGAAATTCTTAGTAGCAGGAATAAAAAGCCCATTAGCAGACTGTGCTGCCGTCTTTATGTTGTGAGTAACACTGATGATATCATGATAGCAGTTGTTGCCTTTGTTTTGTATTATGAAGAGAAATACAGTGAAAATCTTAATATATAAAAGAGAAGAAGTTCCAAGATAATGGTTGAAATTTTGAGACAACCTGGGGGCAATAGCATGCTGGTGCAATTCGTGTCTTGGGTTGGACAGCGTTAGAAAAGGAAATATGGTTTGAGCAGACTGGTCCTTCCACAATCAGGCTGTAGCAGCCCATGTTTTGCCCTAAGGAACAGTCTCAGTGAAAGTAACAAGTTCAAGTCTAAAACTGAAGGTAGACTAGTTGTTAAGTGGAATGATTTCTTTGCATTTGAACCATCCATTTTTCTTTGCCTCTCTTTTCGTCCATTAGGATGGATGACAGAGAATCTGTTTTCCCTATTCTGTTGTTCAATTTAAAGCTTGGAGAGGATGTTGGCTAGTGAAGCAAGCAGGTACAGATGCATAATAAATGATTTGCCTGTGACATATGTTGCTGCATATCAGAATCAGCATCAGGTTTCATATTACCAGCATATGTCATGAAATTTAACTTTACGGTAGCAGTGCAATGCAATGCGTAGTAATAGAGAAAAGAAACTATGAGTTAAAGTATATATATTAAATAGTTAAATTAAATATGTAGTGCAAAAATTGAAAAAAAAATTGCAGTGAGGTAGTGTTCATGGGTTCAACGTCCATTCAAAACTTGGATGGCGGAGGGGAAGAAGTTGTTCCTGAATCATTGTGTGTGTGTTTCTGTAGGTTTCTGTACCTTCTTCCTGATGGTAGCAATAAGAAGAGGGCATGTCATGGGGTTGATGGGGTTCCTTAATGATGGACACTGTCTTTTTGAGGCATTGCTCCTTAAAGATGCCCATGATAGAGCTGACTAAGTATACAACTCTCTGTAGTTAATTTCAACATGTGAAGATCCCACAGTCTATGTTGTTTGTTTATGCCGGTCAGCATCTCACAGTTGAGGCCAAGATATTGGCCTCAGCACCCTTTGTCTTTGGAAGAAGGGCATTAGCTAGCCTGTTCATCATTTGGTAATTCCTGCTATGTATGCGGATATTGGGTGAGAATTAAATTGTGCTAAAATGTGTTAATTATTTTTAGACATACACCATCTAGACTTGCATGTGAAGAATAGTCAATAATAACTGTGTCCTTGAGGGCACTATGTAACATCTATGTAACATGTAACTATGTAACATCCAGCAATATGTAACATCTTTTAACAAAAGGTGACGTTGAGGGTGAAAACTGTGGGCATAAGGAAGAAGAGAAATAAACATAATTCAGGCTACCTGCCTGACACCTGTGCAGCAGATATTGATCATCTGCCCATCATTCATTTTTTAGGATTAGCTCTTTAGAAGAGGAGAGCAAACAACTTCAAGGAGAGACAACGAAGTTGAGTGAACGGCTTGGGTCACTGGAGAACTCTCTGAAAATGATTAAGACGGTACATGATACAGAGTAAACTGGATAGAGGTTCCTGCACTATCCAACCATTTCACATTTTTTCTTTCAATTCCAATGAGACCTGTGAATTACAAGCCTTAAACTGCCTTTGTGCCTTTCCAATGTCATGGCATCAGTGCAATCTTACCCCTGTTTGAGCAGTTTGCAGAGGGAAAATCTCACAATTTGTCGTGCATACCTAGGTGGTGAGTGCTGAATGGTGGCTTCAGAGACAGGTTGCACAACACCAGAAACTTCTGCTACCTACCTTCTACATGTAGAAGATGACAGATAGGCTGTTGTGAATCCAAAAGCTAGTGCTTATTAGCAAATCAAACTATTATATAAATATAAATTTTGTTTCTGAGGTCATGCCCCCTCAGAAATCAAACCTAATACTCTGACAGTGCTCGAATAAGAAAACAATATGTTGCACAATACATCATATAAAACAGAGCAACCTTACAGAAATATTTAAAATTATGAGAGGCATAGTAGATAAGATGGATGTTACCATCTTTTCGTCAAGTAGCCCTAAACTAGGGAGCATAGTCTTAGGGTTTTTAAGGGACCTGAGGAGCAACTTCTTCATGCACAGTAGTAAGTATGTGGAATGAACTGCTTGAGGAGTTGGTTAAAGCAGCCACAATAGTATCATTTAAAAAGCACTTGAATAGGTGTTTGGAGGGTGGGTCTTGGGGAGTATGGAGCCAAACACAGGAAATTGGGATTGGCTGGGTGGGTGTAGATGCATTGGGCCAAAGGGCCTGAATCCGTGCCATATAGCTCCATGGCTCTACTTGTCTGTAAGAAGTTCACAGACTATTGGATAATGTCAGTAAGCTTCATGTATCAGCTTCTCTTATATGGTTCTACGAATTGAAAAGGAGTCATTATTAATAACTTAGAACTGTCAATACCATGCATGCTTATAACGTGCATGTGTCCTGTATTCACAATTGCCAATAAATGTTATATTAACTCTGCTAAATAGACTCAACAGAAGCCAAGTGAATCATTATTACAATGTATCTCCCTGAACTACAAAAATAATTCCTTAATTTTTTTAGATATTTGCTTACAAATTCCATTAGAAACTAAATGTTTAATTATGGCTTCAATTTCCCCCCCTCCCCCCCACGGAAGTGGTATACTTTTACAGTTCTTTCTGGTCATATCATTCCTCTGAAAATTTGATCAATGACTTCCCATCGTATATTATAGGCATCCGTTAGTTTCGTGAGACCATGGATTTGCACCTTGAAAGGTTTCCAGGGCGCAGGCCTGGGCAGGGTTGTATGGGAGACCGGCAGTTACCCAGCTGCAGGCCTTCCCCTCTCCACGCCACCGATGTTGTCCAAGGGAAGGGCACTAGGACCCAAGCAGCTTGTCACCAGTGTCATCACAGAGCAATGTGTGGTTAAGTGCCTTGCTCAAGGACACAACACGCTGCCTCAGCTGAGGCTCGAACCAGTGACCTTCAGATCACTAGACCGATGCCTTATCCACTAGGCCATGCGCCAACTCCATATGTTATAAATTGCACCAATTATGCATTTTCCACGTCAGGTACACAATTAATGTTATTCCCCATGCAAGATGGAGGAAATGAGTCCATATTGTGATTGCACGTGTCATTGGTCAAGTTCAAACAACGAAGTTTTATTAACACTTTATTATCTTCAGCAATGTGATTTAAAGGGGTTTGCCCAGAGCAGCCCTCAGCTTGGTACTGGGAACTCAACTTGGGTAAGGCTCCTTAACTCACCCTATCTCATTATCCAGTGGTGAAAAACAACCCACCATCTCCCACCAAACCTACAATGAAGACCCTATGATTTGATCATCCCCCCCAAGACCTGAACCAAGTTGTTCCCCCCAGCCTGCTCATGAACTGTTTGTCACACTCCCATCAGGGAGGAGGCGACGTAGCATCCGTGCCAGGATCACCAGGCTCAAAAACAGTTACTTTCCCCAAGCGGTAATGCTGATCAACACCACCGCCCACTAACTCATCCCTCCACAGCCCCACCACCACTTCCTGACAGAGCCACTTTATGTACAGACACTCCTGTGCTAGCATCAATTTATGGGCATACAATCAATAGACAATAGGTGCAGGAGTAGGCCATTCGGCCCTTCTAGCCAGCACCGCCATTCACTGTGATCATGGCTGATTGTACACAATCAGTACCCCGTTCCTGCCCTCTCCCCATATCCCTTGACCCCGCTATCTATAAGAGCTTTATCTAACTCTCTCTTGAATGCATCCAGAGACTTGGCCTCCACTGCCTTCTGGGGCAGAGCATTCCACATATCCACCACTCTCTGGGTGAAAAAGTTTTTCCGCATCTTTGTTCTAAATGGCCTACCCCTTATTCTTAAACTGTGGCCTCTAGTTTTGGACGCACCCATCAGCGGGAACATGCTTCCTGCCTCCAGCGTGTCCAATCCCTTAATAATCTTATATGTTTCAATCAGATCTCCTCTCATCCTTCTAAATTCCAGTGAATACAAGCCCAGTCGCTCCAATCTTTCAACATATGACAGTCCCGCCATTCCGGGAATTAACCTTGTGAACCTACGCTGCACTCCCTCAATAGCAAGAATGTCCTTCCTCAAATTTGGAGACCAAAACTGCACACAATACTCCAGGTGGGGTCTCACCAGCTGCAGAAGGACCTCTTTACTCCTATACACAATTCCCCTTGTTATAAAGGCCAGCATGCTATTAGCTTTCTTCACTGCCTGCTGTACCTGCATGCTTGCTTTTATTGACAGATGTACAAGAACACCGAGATCTCGTTGTACTTCCCCTTTTCCTAACTTGACTCCATTTAGATAGTAATCTGCCTTCCTGTTCTTGCCACCAAAGTGGATAACCTCACATTTATCCACATTAAACTGCATCTGCCATACATTTGCCCACTCACCCAACCTGTCCAAGTCACCCTGCATTCTCATAACATCCTCCTGACATTTCACACTGCCACCCAGCTTTGTGTCATCAGCAAATTTGCTAACGTTACTTTTAATCCCTTCATCTAAATCATTAATATATATTGTAAACAGCTGCGGTCCCAGCACCAAACCTTGCGGTACCCCACTGGTCACAGCCTGCCATTCTGAAAGGGACCCATTAATTGCTACTCTTTGTTTCCTGTCAGCCAGCCAATTTTCAATCCATGTCAGTACTCTGCCCCCAATACCATGTGTCCTAATTTTGCCCACTAATCTCCTATGTGGGACTTTATCAAAAGCTTTCTGGAAGTCCAGGTACACTACATCCACTGGCTCTCCCTTGTCTATTTTCATAGTTACATCCTCAAAAAACTCATTAGTTAAGCATGATTTTCCCTTCATAAATCCATGCTGACTCGGACTGATCCTTCTACTGCTATCCAAATGCATCGTAATTTCCTCTTTTATAATTGACTCCAGCATCTTTCCCACCACTGATGTCAGGCTAACCAGTCTATAATTCCCTGTTTTCTCTCTCCCTCCTTTCTTGAAAAGTGGGACAACATTAGCCACCCTCCAATCAGCAGGAATTGTTCCTGAATCTATAGAACATTGGAAAATGATTACCAATGCGTCCACGAT
This sequence comes from Hypanus sabinus, assembly GCF_030144855.1. Lineage (NCBI taxonomy): Eukaryota > Metazoa > Chordata > Chondrichthyes > Myliobatiformes > Dasyatidae > Hypanus > Hypanus sabinus. The sequence goes on from NC_082732.1 coordinate 21,927,799, forward strand.
TTCTAGAGCCAATCAATACATACAATCATAGATACAATCAATCTATGTATATAACCTATCTTGTGTATTTATATTTATTGTGCTTTTTTTAATTATCTTTATCTTAATGTGTTTTTTTAACTGCATCAGATCTGGAGTAATAATTATTTCATTCTTCTTTACACAAGTGTACTGGAAATGACATTAAACAATAATGAATCTTGAAACATATACCTCCCAACTCCCCATGGGGGGTTCACTTGAATAACTGCTCTTTTTCTTTTACACTTTGCAGTTGCTCAGAATGTGGAATAAAATATGTAATGGGCTAACAAAGGATGTATGTATGGCACTAGACTCATTTAAAATTGGTTTTATGTCATGCCTAGGGAATTATAGCATTGTTCTTATGAGTAAAGGGTTGAAGTATATATGCCAATCATGGAATGCTATAATGTTTAATAGTATAGTGAGAACACCACTTCTTTGCTGCCTTCATGAGTTTTACATTTTGTCTGTACTTTCCTAATAGGATCCTGGCAAGTTACATCAACCTGACAGTTTATCTGTATCCTTTGCTGATGAGCCTTGCAAGTTTCTGTACAGTGACTCCTCTGTAATGAATGACAACTTCCTAACTTCAACACGGTACTATGAATAAATACAGATATTATTTTAATTGTTAGTTTCCATCCCTTCCTAATGGCTAATAGACCTATGAGCCATATGTTTAATCCGTATGATGCATTAGCATAGTATGCAAAGCATCACAACAAATCCAATCTCCTGGCATGTGTATTTATCACAGTAATCACTGAGTAATGATCGTGAAATGGAACTTTAACTAATCTCTTTTTAAGCTATGTTGCACGAAGATCAAGTATAGTTTCTCAATAATTAATTCCCAACTTAATCCATGAACTTTGAAGTAATTATACTACGAACAAAAATGAATACAGCTCTGTGCATCCACCTTCCAACAAAATAATTGGAAAGTCAAAGATGTCAAGTGGAAAATTAACTCTTACCACAAACAAACCATGCCTACCATCCAACAGTTTGGTGTACTGATGATCACATTGATCTACAAATTTCCAAGTTTGCTCCTTAATCTTTGCTAAATGAAAAGGCAGTTGACTTTGCCTCATTTCCTCTGAGCTAGAAATAGAGGTGCATGCATTGTTCCCATTGATTCAACTAATTATCTCTGAACTAATTATTTATTTTCTCCAAATCCTTGCTGTAACTTCTTCCCACACTTTCCTTTCCGTGACTTGATTTTATCCTCTATTATTTGCTTCTCTCAGCTATATTTAACCCTCAAACAGCATCAATGAAAACAGTTTATCTATTATTATTCCAGAAGCTTAACATGCACAAAATTCATGTGCATGTGGTTACACTTAAAAACCAATGGTTGTGAAATCCTTTGGGAAGTCTTGAGATCATAAGCAGTGCTATGTAAACGCATCTGCTCTCTTTTTATGTTGATAGCTTATCCTTTCATTATCATGTGGCTTCTTGCAGCCTGAGAAGCACTTCAAGACCATTCTGTTCTTCTAACTCGAGCTTTATGCTCTAGAGTTCCCACCATAACTCACTTACTCTTCTCTTCTCTCGTAAGATCCTCTATAAAGTCCTGTAATCTTTAACTTAGCGTTTACTCACCCTTCTAACATGCTTCCATTTTTAACACATCTATAAAGTATATTAGAACTTTTTGTAACATTAAAGATAGTATATCAGTGTAAATAGTTATACTTGTTGTAATCACAATATTCTTTCCTTTCTTCCAGAGAAACAACATCACCTAGTGGTATTAACAGTTTTGGTCATTCAGATCCTATCCAATATGGCAGAACAATGGAAAATTCTGATGCTGCAACATCTTCATATACTCCATCTCCACTGAGCCAGTTGGGTGTGGACTACCTTAATGTGTCAAGCCGTTCATGGTTCAAGGACCAGGATGATAGCCAAGTCTAGGCAATGATGATGTGTGGTCTGGCCATGACTGAGACAGAAGTAAATCTGAACACAGTTTAAGTGGATCCCGATTGTGCCATACGAAGAAAATTCAAAAGCTGGATGATCCACAAGGTGTTTCTATCTGGAGTTAAAATAATGCTGGTAACGGAGCCAGAGACATACTGATTCAACATGCAACAAACTGTTGTCTTTGTCACGTTTCCTAACAGGAATATTAACACATCTTTCTCTGGATGAGTAGTGATAGATTGGTTGAAGTACCTATCTTGGCGCCGGTCCAGCTTTGCACACAAGCACACAAACACTGGAATTATACCAGTAGTTGGGCAAGTGAAACACTGTGGTTCTGTGATACAAATGTCCCCAATTCCCTCCCAGTGTAAAAAATTAACTTCTGCGTTGCTATCCACTTTGAATAATGCAAAGAAAGAGTTGACTTGTATGAGCAATTGGTTATGTCAGGGTGTAATTTTATTTCAGTAAATTTCCACAGTTTAGAAAACAATAAAGCATTAGTATTAGAAAGTATATCAATAATTAGATGATAAAGCTCCACATTGAGACTACCTACTCAACCTAATGCCTCTTGCTCTGCCTTTGTCCCAAATTGCTTGCTCCTGAGCTTTTGAATTGAATACAGTGTATTTCTGGCCTGATTACTTGGTGAATAAAGGATAAGAGATGGTCATGTTGAAGGAAAGGATTGAAGAAGATATGAAAATAATTGCACTGGAAGCGTATCCATGGACATTTAAAGTGTGTCAGGTAATCTCTAACTGAAATTCTAACACTAGAAAATTGAAAAGTACATGCAGAAATGAAGGAGAGAAACACTGATTCCTGGCTAATGTTCTTCTCTAAAATAATGTTGCATTTTTCACATTAATGGGAACTAGCGATTAAAGCTACTGAAGTGATTTAAGGAGATGGTGCAGTAGCCTACCAGTAACACAGGTAGTGAAATGGATATTAATGGCTATCCTTTGAAGTAGTTTCTTACTATAGTTGTGCCTTTGGGTGGGAGAAGACAAATAGTAGTAGTAGTAGAGTTTTGATAATTCCTTGAAGGACAGTGTCAGGGAGGAGTCACCCACGGCTGTTACTCACGCCTCTTAAGCAGGGACAAGGGTGGCACTGGCAGAGGCCACAAAGTAGGTCTCCATTCAGGGACTGGTATTTGGAATGTAGGAACTTCAAACTGAAAAGGAGAGAAACATACTTTAAAATAAATGGACCAAACAATATGAGATTGGAACTCCGTTAATTTGGTAGTCGGGTATTAAAGCAACTCTCCAGCGAACTACTGTTAATCTAGATTTCATTCACTTTTTCTCATCTTGTCCAAGCAATAATGACAAGTATATTTATTACTGATAAATAAGAGATCAGTTTCTACACATTGGGTTGAGGGGATCTTTCAATTTGATGTCCAGATTTCTTTGTTATGTTGCTCTGGTATATTGTTTTATGAACTGCATCATCATCTGCCACAAGGATGCTGTTCTTGCTGCAGAGTTTAGAACAATGATCCTTATTATTGTGTTCTTCAAACTCACTGTACAGGCTCTGTTGTTTAGCTGATTGTTGTCTGTACTGCTGACATGATCAAGCCAAATCACTTGCTTCTCGTACCAACATATCTGGCATGTACGTTAGTCATAGTGCTTTGGAGCTGATGATTTTGTTGGACCTTTTTTATTTCCCATTATGCTGTGGGCAGAGGAAGTCAGGAGGGCTAAAGGAGGACATGTAGATAAGTAGAGGAGAATCCTAAGATATTCAATAAATGTTTCAAGAGGAAAAGGGTATGGAGAGAATAGGGCTCCTTTACAATCAATGTGTGATCATCTGTGTGTGGAGCCAAAGGATATTTATTTATTTATTGATCTACGCACAGAATAGGCCCTTCCGGCCCATCGAGCTGCACTGTCCAACAGTCCCCCGATTTAACCCTAGCCTAATCAGGGGACATTGTACAATGATCAATTAACCAACCAATGATACGTCTTTGGACTGTGGGAGGAAACCAGAGAACCTGGAGGAAACCCATGTGGTCACGGGGAGAACGTACAAACTCTTTACAGACAGCAGTGGGAAGGGGCAAGGTCTTAAATGAATATTTCTCATGGAGAAGGCTATGGAAGCTAGGAACTTGGGGAAAAGAACAATGATGTCTTGAAAAAGGCACACTATGAAAGATAAGTACTAGTGGTCTTAAAGCACATAAAGATTAATAAACCATTCAAACCTGATCAGGTGTATCCTAGAACATTGTGGAAAGCTAGGGAAGAAATTGCTGGGGTCCTGGCAGAGATATTTGTATCAATAATAGCCAAGGGTAAGGTACTGGTAGAGTGAGGGATGGGTATTGTTGTGCCTTTGAGAAATAGGATCCAACAGAATTTGGAAATGCATTGGTTGATTAGGGGGTCATCGAGATGGCTTTGTGCGTGGAAAATTTTGTCCCAGGAATTTTAAATCGAAGCAAGAGGCTAAGAGTGAATGAGTGAAGGAATCTCAGAGAGAAGTCATTTTTATTTACTGCTCGGGGAAAAGAGGCTAGACTGTGCAGGTGCATGACACAGAGCACCAAGGGTTTAAAAAAAAGACCATCATATCCAGCGGGCAGCGGAGTGAGAGGGAGCAGAGTGGGACGGCTTTGGCTCAACAGGCTTCAGCATGAACAGGCAGAGACGAGAGTAGGTTCCGGTAAGTTTTGTTTTGTCTGTTTAGAGTAGAGAGAATGCCAGGCAGGATGTTGGAATGCTCCTCCTGCAGGATGTGGGAAGACAGGGAGACCTCTGGTGTCCCTGACAATGCCACCTGAAAAAAGTGCATCCAGCTGCAGCTCCTAACAGACCGTGTTAGGGAACTGGAGCAGGAGCTGGATGACCTCCGGATCATTCGGGAGTATGACGAGTTAATAGGTAGTAATTTCAGGGAGGTAATTATGCCAAAGGAGCAGCATACAGGTAATTGGGTTACCATCAGGTGAGGGAAGGGGAAAGGGCAGGCAGAGCAGTGTTCCCCTGCCATTCCTCTCAACAACAAGTATATCGATTTGGATACTGTTGGGGGGGATGTCTTACCTGGGACAAGCTGCAGAAGCCAGATCTCTGGCACTGAGTCTGGTTCTGCAGTGCAGAAGAAAGGGTTGAAGAAGAGGAGAGCGGTAGTGATAGGGGACTCGATAGCGGTACAGACAGGAAGTTCTGTGGTCGTGACAGTGACTCCCAGATGGTTTGCTGCCTCTCGGGTGCCAGGGTCAGGTATGTCTATGATTGTGTGCACAACATTCTGAAATGTGAGGGTGAGCAGCCAGATGTCATGGTACACATCGGTACCAATGACGTAGGAAGAAAGAGTGAAGAGGTCCTGAAGAGTGAGTATAGAGAGCTTGGTAGGAAGTTAAAAAGCAGGACCTCGAGGGTGGTAATCTCAGGATTGCCGCCTGTGCCACGTGCCAGTGAGGGTAAGAATAGGATGCTCTAGAGGATGAACACGTGGCTGAGAAACTGGTATAGGGGGCAGGGTTTCAGATTTCAGGATCGTGGGCCCTCTTCTGGGGCAGATGAGACCTGTACAAGAGAGACGGGTTACATCTGAACTACAAGGGGACCAATATCCTTGCAGGGAGGTTTGTTAGTGCTATTGGGGGGGGGGGGGTTAAACTAGATTTGCAGAGGGATGGGAACCAGAGTGCCAGAGCAGATAGTGGAGCAGGGGTGAAAATAAATGACGTTAAAGGTTCATGCAAAGTCACAAATAGAAGGGTTGTGTGTGGTGGTAATAATCTTCTGAGGTGTGTCTATTTTAATGCAAGGAGTATTGTGGGGAAGGCTGACAAGCTGAGGGCGTGGATTGACACATGGAATTATGACATTGTAGCCATTAGTGAAACTTGGATACAGGAGGGGCAGGACTGGCAGCTTAATGTTCCAGGGTTCCGATGTTTCAGATGTGATAGAGGGATGAAGGGTAGGGGGGGGGGGGGGGGTGGGTGGCATTGCTAGTCAAGGAAAATGTTACAGCAGGACAGATTAGAGGGCTTGTCTACCAAGGCCATATGGGTGGAGCTGAGAAACAGGAAAGGTATGACCACATTAATAGGGTTGTGTTATAGACCACCCAATAGTCAGCAAGAATTGGAGGAGCAAATCTGCAGAGAGATAGCAGACAACTGCAGGAAACATAAAGTTGTGATAGTAGGGGATTTTAATTTTCCACATATTGATTGGGACTTCCATACTGTTAAAGGTCTTAGATGGGTTAGAGTCTGTAAAATGTGTTCAGGAAAGTTTTCTAAATCAATATATAGAGGTACCGACTAGAGAGGATGCAATATTAGATCTCCTATTAGGAAACGAGATAGGACAGGTGACGGAAGTGTGTGTAGGGGAACACTTTGATTCCAGTGATCATAACACCATTAGTTTCAGCTTCTTCATGGATAAAGATAGATCTGGTCCTCGGGTTGAGGTTCTAAACTGGAAAAAGGCCAAATTTGAAGAAATGAGAAAGGATCTAAAAAGTGTGGATTGGGACAGGTTGTTCTCTGGCAAGGATGTGATTGGTAAGTGGGAGGCCTTCAAAGGAGAAACTTTGAGAGTGCAGAGTTTGTATGTTCCGGTCAGGATTAAAGGCAAAGTGAATAAGATTAAGGAACCTTGGTTCTCTAGGGATATTGGAACTCTGATAAAGAAGAAAAGAGAGATGTATAACATGTATAGGAAACAGGGAGCAAATATGGTACTTGAGGAGTTTAAGAAGTGCAAAAAATACTTAAAGAAATCAGGAGGGCTAAAAGAAGACATGAGGTTGCTTCGTCAGTTAAGATATAGAGGATAATCCTCAGTATAGAGGATAATCCAAAGAGCTTCTACAGGTATATTAAGAGCAAAAGGATAGTAAGGGATAAAATTGGTCCTCTTGAAGATCAGAGGGGTTGGCTATGTATGGAACCAAAACGGATGGGGGAGATCTTAAATGGGTTTTACTAAGGAAACTGGCACGGAGGCAATGGAAATAAGGCAAACAAGTAGTGAGGTTATGGAACCTATACAGATTGAAGAGGAGGATATGCTTGCTATCTTGATGCAAATCAGAGTTGATAAATCCCCAGGACCTGACAGGGTATTCCCTTGCATCTTGAAGGAGACTAGTGTTGAAATTGCAGGGGCCCTGGCAGATATATTTTAAATGTCGGTATCTATGGGTGAGATGCCGGAGGATTGGAGGACAGCTCATGTTGTTCCGTTGTTTAAAAAAGACTCTAAAAGCAATCCGAGAAATTATAGGCTGGTAAATTTGACGTTGGTAGTAGGTAAATTATTGGAAGGAGTACTAAGAGATAGGATCTACAAGTATTTGGATAGACAGGGACTTATTAGGGGGAGTCAACATGGCTTTGTGCGTGGTAGGTCATGTTTAACAAATCTATTAGAATTTTTCGAGGAGGTTACCAGGAAAGTGGTTGCCGGGTCTTGAGAAACTGAGTTGCAGAGAAAGGTTGAATAGGTTTGGACTTTATTCCCTGGAGCATAGAAGAATGAGGGGAGATTTGATAGAGGTATATAAAATTATGATGGGTATGGACAGAGTGAATGCAAGCAGGCTTTTTCCACTGAGGCTAGGGGAGAAAAAAAACCAGAGGTCATGGGTTAAGGGTGAAGGGGGGAAAGTTTAAAGGAAACCTTAAGGGGGGCTTCTTCACACAGAGTGTGGTGGGAGTGTGGAATGAGCTGCCAAATGAAGTGTAAATGCGGACTCACTTTTAACATTTAAGAAAAACTTGGACAGGTACATGGATGAGAGGTGTATGGAGGGATATGGTCCAGGTGCAGGTCAGTGGGACCAGGCAGTAAAATGGTTTGGCACAACCAAGAAGGGTCAAAAGGCCTGTTTCTGTGCTGTAATGCTCTATTCTATGGTTCTATAGAATTTGATTGTGCTTTTTGAAGTGGTCAGCAAGAGGTTGGATGAGAGCAGGCCATTAGCAAGGCATTTCACAGGATCCTGCATGGTATGCTAGTCTGGAAGGTTTGATCACATGAACTAGCCAAGAGGGCATAAAACTGGATTGGTGGAATAAGGTGGTAATGCAGGGTTGATTTTAAAGTTGGTCTCCTGTGACTAGTGGTGTGTCATAGGGTTAATGCTGGGTTCCTGTTGCTTTTCATATATGTTAACAATTTAGACGGGAATGTAGTTGGCAAGGTTAGTAAATGTGTGGATGATAGAAAAATTGAAGGCCTAATGTACAGTGAAGAAATTTATCGGTGATTACAATGGGATCTAGATCAGCTGGGAAAGTGGGTCAAGGATTAGCAAATAGAATTTACCTCACACAGCGCACTGATCAGAATTTCAATCAGGGCAGGACTTACACAGTAAAAGAAAGAGCCCTGGAGAGTGTTGTAGAATAGAGAGAGCTAGGGGGACAAGTACATTGTTCCCTAAAAGTGGCAACAAATATGGTCAGGGTGTGAAGAAGGCATTTGGCACTCTTGCCTTCATTGGACAGGGCACTGAGTACAAGATGGTGGTGGTACAATACCTAAGAGTAAGTGTGCAGTTCTGGTTGCCTAGTTGTAGGAAGGATGTCATTAAACTGGAAAGGATGCAAAAAAGATTCACAAGAATATTACTGGGACTGGAAGGCATGACTTGTATAAAGAGATACAGGATAGGCTTGAACTTTTGCAGGAGTAAAGGAGCCTGAGGGGTAGCCTTAAAAGAGATTATTAAATTCATGTGGGGCACAGATAGGGTGAATGGTCATAATCTTTTTAACAGGGTAGAGGAGTCTAAAGCTAGGTGGCCTTGATTTAAGGTGAGAGCAACAACATTTAAAGGGTCCTGGGGCTGGGGGGGCAAATGCTTTACACAGAAGGTGGTAGGTATGTGGAACAAGCTGTCAGAGGACCTGGTAGAAGCAGATGCAGTTACAGTGTTTAAAAGACACTTGGACAGATGCAGCTAGAAAACAGATGCATGGCTCCTAGAAAAATTACACCATTTGAGGAATTTTTACAAGCTAGTTACATAAACACTTGGAACTCAGAAAGAGCAGGAAAATTGGGTTAGAGCACTTTGAGGGACGATTCTAAATTGTATATCTCTGTGCTTATAATATATTTATATTATCATCTTTTGGATATTTTTATACAGAAACCTTTTTTAGATGTGGTTGAGATTCAGTTTAATTCTGATTTAGGTATAGATTCACATACTAAGATGTAAATAAACAGGAGAGAATCTATTCAGACAGATTGAAATTTATGTTTTAGAAGATTAATGTGCAAATAGCTAATCATTGATTTTTGTTCAATTTTTTCTAATTAGACTATTTATAATGAAACTTCAAAAGCACTTATACAGTATTGGAATTTAAATGATGTTGTGTGATACAGTGTATCTGTGTTCCATGTACTACACAATGTAGTGTCAATTTATTTCAATGTCATCGTCCAGGTTCTCCAATTTCTCAATATTAAACTTTTTAGGGCCTCAGCTTAGTGGTGTGGATACCTAACTTGTCACACAGAACCTGTATGTCTGGCACATCCACATCCACTTCTTGTGTCATTTACCTTACCTAAGTTGGCCTATTGATGTCTATCAGAAGAAGTGGATAAAGTCAGTGATTGATTACTTTGATTGTCAATAGGTACTCTGGATGGATAATAAGTATTCAGTTAAATATTCTGGATAAAAAAATGACTGCTGACATAATTGGAGCAAATTCAAAGTATTGAAACTTTATTCAGATAACACACTAATAATACTCTGAATTTATAAAACTTAAGAACACAGTTGAATAATTTTGAAAGTACTTCATTAACAGACTTGCAGCTGCTTTGCATTGAAGCATGATGAGGAAAGAAAGACCACCCCCAAGTGCCAGTCCTTTTTATTCAGTGACAGTGTTGCCATTAAGATTCATAGGTGCCTGCTACTTTGTATGTCTTGCTTTGACATTCCTGTCTTTCTCATCTGACAGGTTGGTAATTAGACTTCTTAAAAAAAATAACTTGGTTGAGATTATTTTAGAAGGTGAGATGTTATGAATCTCATTGGAGCATTGATTGGTTTGCAAGAAACAACTATGTAGAATAACACATACAAAATGCTGCAGGAACTCAGCAAGTCAGGCAGCCTCTGTGGAGGAGAATGAACAGCTGACATTTATTCATCTGCAGCATGCATCATTTGAAGACTCTACTTATGATACTGTGTATATTTGGTTATGAATGTTGGAGAGGAAATTATTTTTTCTGTTTAGTGAAATTGGTACTTTAAGCAACATCTTGGTTTAAAAATCCTTCTTGTTAAAGCACTCCATCAGTTCTCCGTAACTTTTCAAAACATTGGCAGACCTCCGTCATTGGGAATTCTACCTTAACCTGCCAAGGTCCGAGATTCCACTGTCCCAAAGGTTAGATAGAGTTGCAAGAAGGAAGTTACCAGCAGGGCAGAGGTCCTCAAACCACCTCTGCTATTTGATATATTGGTATGTCCATAATATACCTCTTCATGCATCTGTCAAAGCTGATCAAATAGGAATTCCTCTGCATTTATCAACTTCCTCATCATCTCAAAACTTCTTTGGCTCCCTACTTCTCTTTCCACCTCTGAAATGCTTCTTATAATTTACTTCATTAACTAAGTTTTGTCACTTACGTTTATATCCTCTTTATGTGGCCCATTGTCAATTCTTCTTTGATAATGATCATGAACTTGTCACCAGAATCGGGTTTCTTTTCTCCTGCCTCTCGTGCTTAACTTGGTGCTTAGAGCAAATATCCCAGTTTCTGCTGCTGCTTAAACCATCTCTGCCAAGGTCTCAAATATGTTTTATACGCAGAGTGTTCTGCTGTACATAGATTGCATGTTATTTTTGGTACATTTTGATTACACTAATTCCCCATTTAATAAAACAACTATTTTCTTGGTTTGATATCGTCACTAATTGTGTAACATTGTAAAATATGTGAATCAGATGATTGTAGAAACATTAGTGTACGAGACCCTTTGCCCATCAAATTTATGCTGGGTCCTTTCTAGAAACTTACTTTTACTAAAGTGCTTCCTTCATTAACCTGCGTGCACCAAATTGAATCTGCTTTCCCTTGGGTGGGGCAGACTAGCTTAAAACATTGGCAAGCATGCAATTTACTGATCAGCATAATATCTGAATAAACCTATCAGCCACACATTGAGTTTTAACGTCAACTGAGTATCAGTGATTAATATGAATTGGCTACATTATAGTTTCTTTTTTTATTGTGATTCATTAGGTTCTGAGAGCGTGCATACGTATACTCACCACAGTATTTCCATAACCAATTGTTGAGAAAGAAATCATGTACAAAATAACAATAATATTAGAAAAGAGTCTGCAGCGCTGGTTTCCTGTTGATCAATTATAACTTTTGAAGTTATGGAGATAGGGAAAAACTGAAATGGGGTGATGAAGTTACAATTTATATTGAATACCGACAAAAAAATTGTACCCACAAATTCTGGATTGGTTTTTCATAAAAATATCTTGTTTTGAACGAATAATTGGATTGGTTATGGTGCCTCATAAACTTCAGTATTTTATTTATTCCCCTAAACAAGAAAGGAATGGCCTGTATCTTGTGTGGTTATCTTCTGTGGTTTTGCACAGTCCAATCATTTTTTTCTCAGTATTTGCATATTTTCCTGCAGTCTAAATTAGAATTGTTAAGTTGTTATTCCTTTCCGTGCCTTGTGCGGTAACCTGCCGTTTCTTTAGTATCTTTGTTTTTTACGAGGCCAAGTTGCTAGCTGGACACTTAACCCAGCATGGATGGAAAGCATGCAAGGAACTGGCCAGATTTGAACCCACTATTTGAAGCCAGCAAAATTAGAAAGTAATGATCTATTTAATGATCATCATCATTTAACTGCTGCTCTTTGTTGTGTGATGAGTGTAAGAACTGAACAGGTGCACATTATTCTCTTTGATGTATCCTTCCTCTTTTTCTTTCCCTATAGCTATCTGTAGGAAGTAACTGGATTAGTTTTTAGGAGGTTTGCTCAGTGATAGATTAAAGGTTGAAGAAAATTAATATTGTCTCTAGTGGGCATCAAAAACTGTCAAAATTAAGTATCTATGATTCAAACATTCGTACTGTGTTAATTATTATTCTTTAGCAGTCCAATGGGGTTAAGAAGGACTTGTCTTTAGCCCAATTGTGTGGATTCTGAGATGACTCATGACACCAATATAGGATCTAGAATGGTCCTCAGTTGGGGATGGAGGCTCTTTGGAGGGCAGATGAGTGAGTAGTACAGGAGATGGAGTTGTTTTCACTGGGCTTCCACTTAGTCCTCACTATTTGGTTTTAGGATGTTGTTAATTTACATTTGTTGTATGAACAAAGTTGGTTCTTATAAATTATTTAGAAAATTGAGGCTGACTGAAACAAGTTTCAGGCTGACTCAAACATGAGGGAATCTGCTGCCTGGCCTGCTGTGTTCCACCAGCATTTTGTGTGTCAGGCTGACTCAGTCTATTTAGTAATGTATTTGGTGTTATCAGCTGACTTGTTCTCCCTTACATGATTATGGCTTTAGGGTCCTGATCTCTTCTCAGAAGAGCATCTACATGCCTGTGATACTGCTACAAGCAAGTTTTTCATTGTAAGTGCATCCCACTGTAGCGGTGTGCTACACGCAGCGCTAAAATTACGACACGGAGTAGGTAACTGCAGTCGAAGGAAAAAACTTTATTCGAAATCCTCAGCCTCACTTTTAAGCCTCCCTCAACCTGCCCCCCGTGGCGCAGAGGCTCCAAAGCTCTGTGCTCGCAAACCCCCGTAGGCTATCTGATTGTGAGCCATTTCGGATGTGCCAGGAAATGGGTCGCCACATAACCCCCCCCCCCCCCAGAACTGGCGATACACCCCCCAATGTCCACAGTCTGGGCCAGAACCTGCTTGGGAGGTCGGCCTCTGCGCCGAGGTGCCGGAAACTCGGCCGGTTGCGCCAGGTCCACATGGACCGGTTTGAGGCGGTCCACCGTGAAAACCTCCTCTTTCCCCCCAACATCCAGCACGAACGTGGACCCGTTGTTCCGGAGCACCATAAACGGCCCCTCGTATGGCCGCTGCAGCGGTGGCTGATGCCCGCCCCTTCGTACAAACACAAACTTACAGTTCTGCAGGTCTTTGGGTACGCAGGTCGGGTCCCGCCCGTGCTGTGAAGTGGGTATGGGGGCCAGGTTACCGAGCTTCTCGCGTAGTCTGCCCAGGACTGCTGCGGGATCTTCCTCTTGCACCCGTGGGGCTAGTAGGAACTCCCCGGGGACGACCAGGGGCGCGCCGTATACCAACTCGGCCGACGAGGCGTGCAGGTCGTCCTTGGGCGCTATGCAGATGCCGAGTAGGACCCAGGGAAGCTCGTCCGCCCAGTTGGCTCCTCGCAGGCGGGCCATGAGGGCCGACTTCAGGTGACGGTGGAAACGCTCCACTAGCCCGTTCAACTGTGGGTGGTAGGCAGTTGTGTGGTGCAGCTGAGTCCCCAAAAGGCTGGCCATAGTTGACCACAGGCTGGAGGTGAACTGGGCGCCTCTTTCGGAGGTAATGTGGGCCGGTACACCAAAGCGAGATATCCAGGTGGTGATCAGGGCTCGGGCGCAAGATTCGGAGGTGGTGTCAGTGAGCGGGACCGCCTCTGGCCATCTTGTGAACCGGTCCACGATAGTCAGGAGGTGCTGCGCTCCACGCGACACTGGCAGGGGGCCCACGATATCCACATGAATGTGGTCAAAACGCCGGTGGGCGGGATGGAACTGCTGCGGTGGGGCTTTGGTGTGCCGCTGCACCTTGGCCGTCTGGCAGTGCATGCACGTTTTGGCCCATTCACTGACCTGTTTGCGGAGTCCGTGCCAAACGAACCTGCTGGAAACCATCCGGACAGTCGTCCGGATGGAGGGATGCGCCAATTTATGAATGGAGTCGAAATCACGGCGCCGCCAGGCTGTCGGGATGACAGGACAGGGCTGGCCGGTGGCAACGTCACAGAGTAGGGTCCTCTCACCCGGGCCTACAGGGAGGTCCTGGAGCTGCAAACTGGAGACTGCGGTTCTGTAACTCGGAATCTCCTCATCTGCCTGCTGTGCCTCTGCCAGTGCCTCAAAGTCTACCCCTTGGGAAAGGGCATGAATGGTAGGGCGAGAGAGTGCATCCGCCACGACATTGTCCTTACCCGAGACGTGCCGGACATCCGTCGTGTATTCAGAGATGTAGGACAGGTGGCGTTGCTGGCGGGACGACCAGGGGTCAGACGCTTTCGTAAACGCAAAGGTAAGCAGTTTGTGGTCCGTGAACGTGGTGAAGGGCCGACCTTCTAGGAAGTACCTGAAATGCCGGATTGCCAGGTAGAGCGCCAACAGTTCCTGGTCGAAAGCACTGTACTTGAGCTCGGGTGGCCGCAGGTGTTTGCTGAAAAACGCCAGGGGTTGCCAGCGACCTGCGATGAGTTGCTCCAGCACCCCACCGACTGCCGTGTTAGATGCGTCCACTGTGAGGGCGGTAGGGGCGTCCATTCTGGGATGTACTAGCATTGCGGCGTTCGCCAAAGCTTCCTTCGTTTGAACGAAAGCGGCGGCGGACTCCTCGTCCCAGGTAATGTCCTTGCTCGGACCCGACATCAGGGCGAACAGGGGGCGCATGATCCGGGCAGCTGAAGGGAGGAAGCGGTGGTAGAAATTGACGATACCTACAAATTCCTGAAGGCCTTTGATCATGGTGGGTCGGGGGAAGTGGCGGACCGCATCTACCTTAGCGGGCAGAGGGGTTTCCCCGTCTTTAGTAATCCTGTGGCCCAGGAAGTCAATGGTATCGAGTCCGAACTGGCATTTGGCGGGGTTGATTGTAAGACCGTACTCACTCAGTCGGGCGCAGAGTTGACGGAGGTGGGACAGATGCTCCTGACGACTGCTGCTGGCTATGAGGATGTCGTCCAAATAGATGAACGCGAAGTCTAGGTCCCGTCCCACCGCGTCCATTAACCGCTGGAACGTCTGTGCGGCATTCTTCAGGCCTAACGGCATGCAGAGGAACTCGAAAAGGCCAAACGGGGTGATGAGAGCCATTTTTAGGACGTCGTCAGGATGCATCGGGATTTGATGGTACCCTCGGACGAGGTCTACATTGGAGAAGATCCGTGCGCCGTGCAGGTTTGCTGCAAAGTCCTGAATGTGCGGCACAGGGTAGCGGTCTGGTGTGGTAGCCTCATTCAGCCTGCGGTAGTCGCCGCATGGTCTCCAGCCTCCCGTCGCTTTGGGCACCACGTGCAGGGGGGAGGCCCATGGGCTGTCGGACCGCCGGATGATCCCCAATTCCTCCATCCTCTGGAACTCCTCCTTCGCCAGTCGGAGCTTGTCCGGAGGAAGCCCCGAGCGCGGGCGTGGAGGAGTGGTCCCTGGGTCGGGATGTGGTGCTGTACGCCGTGTTGGGGCATGGCCGCTGTGAACTGCAGTGCCAGAACCGATGGGAAATCCGCCAGGACCCTGGTGAAGTCGTTGTCGGACAGCGTGATGGAGCCGAGGTGAGGGGCTGGCAACTGGGCTGCACCCAGGGAGAACGTCTGAAAGGTCTCGGCGTGTACCAGTCTCTTCCTGGGCAGGTCGACCAGTAGGCTGTGAGCCCGCAAAAAATCCGCACCCAGAAGCGGTTGGGCTACGGCGGCCAGTGTAAAGTCCCACGTGAACTGGCTGGAGCCGAACTGTAGCTGAACCTGACGGGTGCCATAGGTCCTTACTGTGCTGCCGTTCACGGCCCTCAGGGGGGGCCCCGGTGCCCTGCTGCAGGTGTCGTAACTCGTCGGAGGTAAAACGCTGATCTCGGCACCAGTGTCGACCAAAAACCAGCGTCCCGACCTTCTGTCCCACACATACAGGAGGCTATCCCGATGGCCAGCCGCCGTAGCCATCAGCGGCGACTGGCTCTGGCGTTTCTCGGGAACTGGCAGGGCGGGCGACAACGGCGGGCTTCTGCGCCCCACCGCTGGTGGTAGAAGCACCAGTGTTCATTGGGTCGGGGGTTGGCGGGCTCTGCGGCCGGGCCTGGACTGGTTTGCTGCTGGGAGCGTGGCTGGGAGATCTGTGCGATGGACGCCCCGCTCACCTTTTTGGCGTTCCACAGCAAGTCCCCCCGGGCTGCCAC
Organism: Hypanus sabinus; assembly: GCF_030144855.1. NCBI lineage: Eukaryota > Metazoa > Chordata > Chondrichthyes > Myliobatiformes > Dasyatidae > Hypanus > Hypanus sabinus. The sequence goes on from NC_082732.1 coordinate 21,943,965, forward strand.
CTTCCAGGGGTCACTGAAATCCGCGTTGGACAGCAGCAGGCGTATGTCCTCGGGCAGCTGCTCCAGGAATGCCTGCTCAAACATGAGGCAGTGTGTGTGTCCGTCGGCCAGAGACAACATCTCATTCATTAAAGCCGATGGAGGTCTGTCTCCCAAGCCATCCAGGTGCAGTAAACGGGCAGCCCGCTCACGCCGTGAGAGTCCGAAAGTCCTGAGGAGCAGGGCTTTGAATTCCGTGTACTTGCCGTCTGCCGGGGGCGACTGTACGAACTCCGCGACCTGGGCTGCTGTGTCCTGGTCGAGGGAGCTCACCACGTAGTAGTAGCGGGTGTCTTCTGAGGTGATTGGCAAACGTGGAATTGGGCTTCGGCTTGCTGGAACCATAGGTTCGGTCGCTGTGTCCAGAAACCCGGCAGTTTCAACGAAACCGCATGAACAGAGGCAGCTTCGGTCATTTCTGGTCCAAAAATCGTTTGGACCGTCGGGGTCACCAATTGTAGCGGTGTGCTACACGCAGCGCTAAAATTACGACACGGAGTAGGTAACTGCAGTCGAAGGAAAGAACTTTATTCGAAATCCTCAGCCTCACTTTTAAGCCTCCCTCAACCTGCCCCCCGTGGCGCAGAGGCTCCAAAGCTCTGTGCTCGCAAACCCCCGTAGGCTATCTAATTGTGAGCCGGTTCGGATGTGCCAGGAAATGGGTTGCCACACCACCATACTTCTGCACATGACTATAAAATTGACTAAAATTTCTTAACAGCCTTTCAAAAGAATAATGCAGTTGTAAGTTACCTCCGCCAAGAGTAGAGTGAAATGCTCCCACATCTGGGATTGATTTGTGCTGGTCAAGAAATTCAACCTGACTTTTTAGCAAGATTTATATTTGATTTTCCATGGAATAAAATCTCCCCAAGAATTATGTCAACAGTAACACAACATATATAATTCATCTCCAGTGTGATTTCTGTTTTTTAACTTTAATAGTTTCAATGTTACTCATATGGGGTTGGCGGTGGGGGTAGTAACTTTTCCAATGAAACTTTGAATTGTATTTGTTCTCATAAAGAGTTATGATCTCCTGTGATTCTTTTTTTCACACAGCCTCTTCACGTATGCATTTCAAGCAACTACTGGTGATCATTGTCAGATCTTACTGCTATTTTGGAGAAGTCACTAAAAACTTCTCCATTTGGCTCCATTCATTTACCATTTACCCTTCCCCATTTACCTAAAAGTAACTTCATCTGCTTTTATTTCATACCATAGGAGCAACTAAAGAGTTTGGGGCATTTGCTTGCATTACAGACTTACTTCAACACACAATGTGAATAGGAATTTGGCAAGCTTTGTTGGTCTAAATGCCTGTTCTTGTCAAAAACTTAATAATAGTCTAATGTTCAAATCTGTACTTAAGTCATTATAGACATAGATGCTGCCTGATGCTGTGTTCCTCCAGCGTTTTGTGTGTGTGCTATTGATTAGTGTCTATATTGACCCAATTGTTAGTACAGATACTTAACACAGGACAGGTACCTAAAAATAAGGGGATTGGTGAAGGAGAGAGCCCAGTTACAGCTTTGCTACCTTGCAGCCAAATAGAGGCTGAGGTGAAGGCGGCAAAGAGCTGGAAGCTGCTGAATAACCCATTGTGATGAGAACTACCAAAAGTAAAATATCTTTTTACACTCATCTGCGTGCATTAATGGACAACTGTAAGTGCAATATCAAAGGGAAATGGAAGTAACTGAGAAAACAAAAAGCAATGGATTCTGCTTTCTAATGCTACCTTTGGCTGAGAAAGAAGGAACTGAATCAAATGTAGGGAATTATTTAAAATCAAGTTATTTGCATTAGTACATTATGCCACTAATCATTTTTATATATAAACCATATCAAAAATCTCTTTATTAACTGTGAGGTGTGGGTCGCATAGACAAGACATTTTATTGACCATCTGTAATTGACTGTGAGAAGATGGTGATGGACTTCCATAATGAACTGCTACAGTCCTTCAGATGGAACTACACTATGCTGTTACATGGGAGCTCCAAGATTTGAACTTGGAAACCATAAATAAAATTGATACATTTCTTCATCTGATGTATGGCTTGGAGATTATGCTGGAAGTATTTTTCCATATTTGGAACAAAGTACAAAATTTTCTAAGGATGCACAATTCCCAAGCAGAAACTATAATTTGTGGCTACCAATTCAATCTTATTAAATTTTGGTTTAACATCTATAAATTCTTTCCATTTCCAATAAATTGTAAGTTTCACCTATCAGGCAAAAAGGACAATTTAATGATGCAATAATAGAAGCAGAGTATTCCAATCAGGAACTGAAATACAACAATCAAATATGTGCTTTATCTGGACCTTTCACTGGAACCTGTCCTGCAGAGTTGATGGGGCTTTTCATATCACAATGTAAATACAACTTCCATATCTCCCACTCAGCATTTTCCTACTTATACAGATAATACATTTGGGCAGAAAAATTATTTGTAAATTATAAAATCAATTTTGGCACCTGGTTTAGTCTATATTGCACATGTAAAGAACTTAATATCTGAAAATGTGATCATTTGTTCCAATTTTCATTCAATATAGTGCAATATATATATGTATCAAAACAAATGTCTTATATACTAGTATTTGAAGTAAAGATAAATAATTTATTTTCCAAGTACCTGCTGAGGAAGCATTTATGTTATGTAACTAATGTATTATCTTGCTCATGTGGCCAACTCTAAAAGTTTCTCAGTTTTAAACTCTTGGTGAAAATTCTAAAATTAAAGGGGATTACAAACTTTTTTGAATAGTTTTTCCTCTCTTCCCATCTTCCTATTCCACCACCTCACTCACAAGTGTCTTACCCGTGACCTCTTGAAAGGACGAAGTGATGGCAGGTGGATGGAGAACACTTGTTGAGAATGATAATGTGAAATTGTATCAGGGTGAGGGTGAGTGTGAATTTACTTAAATGGAAATGTGGTGCTTATTGGTGACAGTTGCAACTTAAATCAATGTGTAAAAAATAGGCCAGAAGGGACAAAAAATGTGATTGTATATCAGTGTTGATGAATATACTGTCCTTCTCATTGTTTCTTTGTTGCTTGGCTGTAGTAATTTAAGGCACATTTCAACCAAGGCAACTCTTGTAGGAGTTTCCCAGACCAATCCTAGGCTTGGCTGCTTCATCAATGACCTTCACTCCACAATGAAGAATCAATCCCATTCACAACTTCTCAAGTTATGAAGCAGCTTCGGACCTTGTCACTTGCTTTGTCCAAACTGGATAAAGATTGAACGCCAGAGGTGAGTGACTGTCCTTGATACCAAGGTGTAGCATGGGAGAGCCCTGGTAAAACTGAAGTCAGTGACCTCAGGGGAAAGCACTTCAAAGAATGGAGTCATACCTCCTTGCACAAAGGAGATGGTCTTCCTGAAGGTCACTGATTTCAGCCCTTGGATATCCTCAGGGCTATGTTACTAATTATATTCAACTGCTTTATTGATAACCTTCCTTTCAAGTTGGAACTGAGATGTTCTATGATACTATGCATAATCTTCAATTGCACTTGTAGCTCCTCGGCAAACAGCCAATATTGACATGCAGAAAGAACTAGACAACATTCAATTACAGGTGGTGAGTGGCAAATGACTTTTTGTGCCTCAAGTATGCCCAGAAATGACCATCTCCAACAAAAACCAGATGGCATTAACATCTCTGACTCACCTGCCATCAACATCCTGGGTTTTTTTGACCAGAAGCTGAACTAAATTAACTATAGAAATATCAATGTTACAAGAGCCAGTCAGAGGCCAGGTATTTTATGGTAAATGACTGCTATTAAGCCTTTCCACCATGTACTCTTCCATACTACTCTGACAGCTCCTCTCAAACTTATAACCTCTAACAGGCAAAAAAGGGCCTTCGGACATAGGAATGCAACCATGTTGATCTTGTAGCATATTACCAGTCCTTCATCATTGAAATTCCTTGCTCCCCAACACTGCGGGAGCAACTTCATCAGAGAGACTGCAGTGGTTAAAGATACCATCTTCATGGAAAATAAACATTGACCTTGACAATGAGGTCCAGATCCTGAAAAATGAAGAAATTTTAAAAGATTCCTCCTTAATGGAACTGTATCCAAGTAACTCCATGGACTGAATTTGTCCTTGGTTTTTGTTAGCATGGGAATGTTATTTTTGACTCACAGTGTATCAGCACCTTAAAAAGAACTTAGACTTGTAAAAATTCAACCATTGTCTTGATAATTCTTCGGAGGAAGTAGGTAAATAAATTGATCTTGGTTTTTTGGTTTTCTGAATGAATGGTTCCTTTGAATTTTTCATTGTACAGTCAATTTTAAGTTTCTACCCATGATTTCTTTACACTTAACCTTGATAATTTACCTTAAGTTAAATGTTGTCACTGCCAAGGGAAAATGTGAAACTCCATTCAGTTAAACACTGTCATCACCAGAGGTCGGGATCAAACCTATATTGCTGAAGCTGCTGAGGCACCCAAAGGAGATTTCTATACATCATTGGTCCCATAAACCAATACATTCATATACATCTATGTCAGCCAAATGTCAATAGCTTATAACTTTTCTCAGTTTTTGTTCTTGGATCCAGAAATTGAATTACAGAACTTGTTTAACTAGTAGTCCTGAGCATTGTTTCTAGTCTTGCCAGAATTGACATGCCCTCTTCCAGCAGCTCCTATCATTTCACACCTTTATTATTTGTGAATATTTATTACTTTCTCTCTTGTCTGGGTCTCCCAAATCAAATCTTGGTCTGACTGGATTAGTAACAGGTTCTTTACATGTTTTAAAGGCTCTGAACCAGCATGGAGATTGCCTCCTGCAAATTGATCCCAATCTGCCCTACCTTTTTTTGTATTTTTACTATATAAGTCTTGAAATGCTTCTAGGTGTTTCTTTCTCCTTGAATAATCTGTCTCATGACTGCTTCAGTACCTGTAGCTTCCTTTGTGTGTGGCTTGGTATCATCCCAGGTTACTGCTGGTTGAGAAACTCGATACCTTTGGATGGAGGGAAATTGTGAGTAAACGTACTGGTCGATTCCTTCATCTTGACTGAAAGATAAAAGGGAGATAACCAATAGAAAAAGGTGGAGGGAAGGGATGGAGTAAGAAACTAGCAGGCAATGGGAGGACCTAGGTGAGGAGGATGTGTTCGGCAAATGAAGGGGAGAGTGGAAATGATGCCAGGAGCTGTGAGATGCAGTCCAATAGAAGTGGAAGGTGGAGTATGAAATAAAAGGAGTTGGAGATGGCAGATGGGAGTATTGAGGTTGGAAAGCCAATGGGAGAAGTCTGTCAGGTTTATTATCACTGACGTTTCATGAAATTCGTTGGTTTTGTTTCCTGTGGAAGTCTTACAGTACAAGACATAAAAACTACTATAAGTTAAATTTAAAAATATTGTGAAAGAGGAATAGTAAGGTATTGTTAATGGGTTCATAGAATATCCAGAGCTTTGATGACAAAGGGAAAGAAACTTTCTAAAACATTGAGTGTGGATCGTCAGACTCCTGTACCACCTCCCTGATGACAGTAATAAGAAGAGTGGATGACTTGGAACATGAAGGCCCTTATGAATGGATGCCATCTAAGGAATTGCCTTTTGAGGATGTCCTCAATGGTTAGAGGCTATTGCCCATGATGGAGCTGAGTGAATCTACAACTCTCTGGAGCCTCTTTTCATTCTCTCTATTGGAACCTCCATACCAGGCAGAATGCTCTCTACCGTATATCTATAGAAATTTGCTAGTCTTTGGTGACGTACCAAATCTTCTCAAATTTCTGATGTAATAAAAGTCTTTGGTGTGCCGCCTTTGTGATTACATCAAAATATTGGGCCCAGATGCTGAAACCTTAGAACATGAAGCTGCTCAGCTTTTCAGACAGAGAGGATAGAGGAAGGGGAAAGACAGAGTGATGGGAGTTGGGTAGATCAGGAAGAAAGAAAGGGACATGGGGCACAGGTTACTGCCAGAGCTGCTGCATTCTGTCTCAAAAAGAGATTCAGATCCCCACATTGTAGCAAGGGATGCTAACAGTCCTTTCATATTTCCTACATCCTAAGATCCTGCTGTTTCCCTTCATTGCGAGGGAATATAATCTTCAGTACCAGTCTCCAACCATCCATTTACCATGTGGTGTACCAGTGCTGGAGTTTTGTCATATTCCTCAGTCTTTAATGAAACTAGAAGCAGCTGCAAGACCATGGAACACCCCCACACCCCGATCTTTTTTCTTCCTTTTCAGGCTTTCAGTCTCCACAATAGAGATTAAATGGTGGATGGTTCACACTTATGTCTACAATCTGCACTTTTCCAAAGTGGGAGAAATCTAATCAAAGTTCACAAAGCAACACATTGCAATTTATTAAACCAAGTAAACACTACAATCAAAGCATGGCTGTAAGCAGTACAAATTTGTAACTTAAGAAACAGCATCCTACAAAATGCCATGACTAATATTATCTTTGCATTATGATTTGGTTACATGACTGAGCTGAAGAATGCAGATGAGTAATTATCATTGCGTTAGTCTTGATGGTGTTTCTATATAAACCACTCCTTTCATAGATTCTTCAACTTGGTTTTACTTGTTTGTCATGACATACAGGGAGAAGAAATCTGTTATTTTGTGTGTGAGAAGACTGCAATTGCCTTTACAGTGTACCTATTCCACTACTTTGGCTGTAGTTGATTTAAGTGCATTCTTGTTGAAGTTGCAGACAGTAAATTGACAGAACTCTTGAACAATCCACTCGTTACGTGCTGTGTCATATGATGTAAGCGATCATTGTCTTTCCATAACCATGATGGTTCTTGGTAAATTTTTCTGCAGAAATGGTTTGCCATTGTCTTCTTCTGGGCAGTATCAGTGCAAGGCAGGTTATCTCAGCCATTACCAATACACCTCGGTGATTGCCTGCCTGGTGTAAGTGGTTGCATAACCAGGATGTGAAATGCACCAGCTGCTCCCATAGCTTCACGTGACCCTGATTGGGGGTGGGGGGGTGGTGGGAGGGTTAAGCAGGTGCTACACTTTGCCCTAGGGTGACCTGCAGGATAGCAGAGGGAAAGAGCACCTTACACCTCCTTTGGTAGAGACTTACCTCCACCCTACCACCATATTTGAACAGTAATGATATAAGTTAGAAGTCTGTTATAGGAATGAGAGAAACTTACTGTACATACTGCCTGTTACACCTACTGGCAGTTATGGCAGCTCTGAAGGTCCTCCATCTCTGTCTGTCCTTGACCTTTGGTCTCGGCACTGCTTAGGGCTTCATTCACCATGCCAATAGTTTCCTCTCTATTTTCACTACTGTCAGTCATGCAAGTCCCAAGTGGGACTATGCCATCACACTCAGATGCAATATAGGATTCTTCACTGCTGTTTCCATAATAGTTTTGTTTTACCGGTCAGAACTCCCAAAACCTGAAGGATAAGTGGACCACTCTTAGTCTGGCCTCTAGCCTTTGAACTGTTTGGCCCGACCCTACTAAGAGCCAAAGCATAAAGTCCTGACTCCAGCCAACATAGCTTTCTGGGTCATCGAGGCGCACAAGCCTGTGAACCACAAGACTGTAGTACTTTACATAAATTTGTTAAAAGTATCTAGGGACCCTGGTTTTTCAATAGCTTTTTGAAACACATTGTGGATGGTAGGAATCCCTTTGTTCCTTTTAAAATCCATATTGACAAGCTCCCAATGCTATGTATGCTCTATTTGTTTCATTAGGCTCTCAGCCGCCTTGAGACCATGGATGGACCAAAACTGAAAGCCAAAGTGTGCCTGTGCAGTCTGTGAAAGGATACTGAAGCCAAAATTTTAAACAGCATTTATTTGCCAGCTTTGGGCTCCTTGGTAGCCCTCACAATCCTTGAGCCAGAGGGAAGAAAGATAATCTATTACCGTTTATGCAATTTGAGCACATAGTTTAGCTTAACGTGTAGCAAAGGTAAAATAGAGAGCAATATCTTGGCAAGTGCAAATTGATGAATGTCAGCAGAGAAAGGAACACAGCCTTGTACAGTGGGCAGCGGAGTGAGCCGGGAGCAGAGTGAAGGCTTAAGGGCTTTGACTCAACGGGCTTAGGCAGAAACAGGTGAGACAAGGTAGGTTTAGTTTTCAATTTTTCCTGTTATTTGAGGAAAGGGCAAATTATGAGCGTGAGGGCAGCTTGTTGTTGTCGGTGTCAGATGTGGGAGGTCCTGGAGTCTCCTCGCCTCCCAGACGTCCACATCTGCGCCAGGTGTGCTGAGCTGCAGCTCCTAAGGTTCTGTGTTAGGGAACTGGAGCTGCAGCTCGATGACCTTCGTCTGGTCAGGGAGAGTGAAGAGTTGATAGAGAGGAGTTACAGGCAGGTGGTCACACCAGGGCCACGGGAGGCTGGCAAGTGGGTCACAGGTAGGAGAGGGAAGGGGAAGAGTTGGGTATTAGAGAGTACCCCAGTGGCTGTACCTCTTGACAATAAGTACTCCTGTTTTAGTACTGTTGTTGGGGACAGCCTACCTAGGGGAAGCAGCAGTGGCCATATCTCTGGCACAGAAGGGTAGGGAAAGGAGGAGGAAGGCAGTAGTAATAGAGGACTTGATAGTTAGGGGGTCAGATAGGTGATTCTGTGGATGCAGTCGGCAGACCCAGATGGTAGTTTGCTCCCTGGTGCCAGGGTCCGGGATGTTTCTGATCACGTCCAAAATATCCTGAAGTGGGAGGGTGAGGAGCCAGAGGTCATGGTACATATAGGTACCAATGACATTGTAGGAAAAGGGAAGAGGTCCTGAAAGGAGAATATAGGGAGTTAGGAAGGCAGTTGAGAAGAAGGACCTCAAAGGTAGTAATCTCAGGATTACTGCCTGTGCCATGTGACAGTGAGAGGAGGAGGATAAATGCGTGGCTGAGGGATTGGAGCAGGGGCAGGGATTCAAGTTTCTGGATCATTGGGATCTTTTTTAGGGCAGGTGTGACCTGTACAAAAAGGACGGGTTGCACTTGAATCCTAGGGGGACCAATATCCTGGCGGGGAGATTTGCTAAGGCTACTGGGGAAACTTTAAACTAGAACAGTTGGGGGGGGGGGATCAAGTTGAAGAGACTAGGAGAGAGGAGGTTAGTTCACAAATAGAGAAAGCTCATAGACTGTGAGTGAGGGGGGATAGGTAGGTGATAGAGAAGGGGAGTGCTCAGACCGAAGATGTAGGGGAGAAGGAAGAAAAAGATAATAAAATTGTTTACACTGTTAGGGATAAACAGTGTAAGAGGTGAAGGATTTCTTAAATGCATCTATTTTAAATGTTATGAGCATTATAAGAAAGATGGATGAGCATGGACTGATACCTGGAAATATGATGTTGTAGCTATTAGTGAAACATGGTTGCAGGAGGGGTGTGATTGGCAACTAAATATTCCTGGATTTCATTGCTTCAGGTGTGACAGAATCGGAGGGGCAAGAGGGGGAGGTGTTGCATTGCATGTCAGAGAAAATATTACAGTGGTGCTTTGGCAGGATAGATTAGAGGGCTCGTCTAGGGAGACGAGTTGGGTGGAATTGAGGAATGGGAAAGGTGTAGTAACACTTATAGGGGTGTACTATAGACCACCTAATGGGGAGTGAGAATTGGAGGAGCAAATTTGTAAAGAGATAGCAGATATTTGTAGTAAGCACATGGTTGTGATTGTGGGAGATTTTAATCTTCCACACATAGACAGGGAAGCTCATTCTGCAAAAGGGCTGGATGGTTTGTAGTTTGTAAAATGTGTGCAGGATAGTTTCTTGCAGCATAGTTTCTTGCAGCAATACATAGAGGTACCAACTAGAGAAGCTAGCAGTGTTGGATCTCCTGTTAGGGAATGAGATAGGTCAGGTGATGGAGGTATTTGTTGGGGAGCACTTCGGGTCCAGTGATCACAATGCCATTAGTTTCAATATAATTATAGAGAAGGATAGGACTGGACCCAGGGTTGAGATTTTTGATTGGAGAAAGGCTAACTTTGAGGAGATGCAAAAGGATTTAGAAGGAGTGGATTGGGACAATTTGTTTTATGGAAAGGATGTAATAGAGAAATGGAGATCATTTAAAGGTGAAATTTTTATGTTTATGGAATCTTTATGTTCCTGTTAGGTTGAAAGGAAAGGTTAAAAATTTGAGAGAGCCATAGTTTTCAAGGGATATTGGAAACTTGGTTCGGAAGAAGAGAGAGATCTACAGTAAATATAGGCAGCATGGAGTAAGTGAGGTGCTCGAGGAATATACAGAATGTAAAAAGAATCTTAAGAAAGAAATTAGAAAAGCTAAGAAGATATGAGGTAGCTTTCGCAAGTAAGGTGAAAATAAATCCAAAGGGTTTCTACAGTTATATTAATAGCAAAAGGATAGTGAGGGATAAAATTGGTCCCTTAGAGAATCAGAGTGGACAGCTATGTGTGGAGCCAAAAGAGATGGGGATATTTTGAACAATTTATTTTCTTCAGTATTCACTAAGGAGAAGGATATTGAATTGTGTAAGGTAAGGGAAACAAGTAGGGTAGTTATTGGAAACTATGATGATTAAAGAAGAGGAAGTACTGGCATTTTTAAAGAATATAAAAGTGGATAAATCTGCAGGTCCTGACAGGATATTCCCTAGGACCTTGAGGGAAGTTAGTGTAGAAATAGCAGGGGCCCTGACAGAAATATTTCAAATGTCATTAGAAACAGGGATGGTGCCGGAGGATTGGCGTATTGCTCATGTGGTTCCATTGTTTAAAAAGGGTTCTAAGAGTAAACCTAGCAACTATCAGCCTGTAAGTTTGATGTCAGTGGTGGGTAAATTAATGGAAAGTATTCCTGGAGATGGTATATATAATTATCTGGATAGGCAGGGTCTGATTAGGAACAATCAACATGGGATTTGTGCGTGGAAGGTCATGTTTGACAAATCTTAATGAATTTTTTGAAGAGGTTACGAGGAAAGTTGACAAGGGTAAAGCAGTGGATGTTCTCTATATGGATTTCATTAAGGCCTTTGACAAGGTTCCACATGGAAGTTAGTTAGGAAGGTTCAATTGTTAGGTATTAATATTGAAGTAGTAAAATAGATTCAACTGTGGCTGAATGGGAGATGCCAGAGAGTAGTGGTGGATAACTGCAAACACGAAGAAATCTGCAGATGCTGGAAATTCAAACAACAACACACACAAAATGCTGGTAGAACACAGCAGGCCAGGCTGCATCTATAGGGAGAAGCGCTGTCGATGTTTCGGGCCGAGACCCTTCGTCAGGACTAACCAAAAGGAAAGATAGTAAGAGATTTGTAACTGTTTGTCAGGTTGGAGGCCAGTGACTAGTGGTGTACCTCAGGGATCTATACTAGGTCCAATGTTGTTTGTCATATACATTAATGATCTGGATGATGGGGTGGTAAGTTGGGTGAGTAAGCATGAAGATGATACTAAGGTAGGTGGCATTGTGGATAATGAAGTAGGTTTTCAAAGCTTGCAGAGAGATTTAGGCCAGTTAGAAGAGTGGGCTGAACGATGGCAGATGGAGTTTAATGCTGATAAGTGTGAGGTGCTACATTTTGGTAGGACTAATCAAAATAGGACATACATGGTAAATGGTAGGGCATTGAGGAATGCAGTAGAACAGAGTGATCTAGGAATAATGGTGCATAGTTCTCTGAAGGTGGTATAATGTTAAAATTGTACAAGGCATTGGTGAGGCCAAATTTGGAGTATTGTGTACAGTTCTGGTCACCGAATTATAGGAAAGGTGTCAACAAAATAGAGTGAGTACAGAGGAGATTTACTAGAATGTTACCTGGGTTTCAGCACCTAAATTACAGAGAAAAGTTGAACAAGTTAGGTCTTTATTCTTTGGAGCATAGAAGGTTGAAGGGGGACTTGATAGAGGTATTTAAAATTATGAGGGGGATAGATAGAGTTGATGTGGATAGGCTTTTTTCATTGAGAGTAGGGGAGATTTGAGGGGTTCCGGTGACATCATCATCGAGAATGGCAGCTTAAGTCACCAGCTCCTACGGAAAAATGCGTATTAAACCCCGTTTTCCCATCAAGTATAATATTTTTCAAAAAATATTTGAACTCAAAAGAGGGGCAAGAATGGGGAGAAGAAATGGAAATAAAAAAGCGACACTGCGGAGCCTGCGTCGGAGAGGAATGCAGAGGGCGGCTCTCCGACCCGACCGCCTGCGAGTGAGGTGGACACTGGGCCTCATTCAGGCGAAGCGGCGAATGTCTTCGAAATCCTGAAGGAAATAATGGAGATCCAGAAAGATATAAAACAGCAGCTCCGTGATATTAAGTCAGAGCTCGCCAGTGTTAATCAAAAAATAGCGGTGGCAGAGACTCGAATTGAGAAGGTGGAAGATCGTGTTCAAAACGTGGGACGGATATCGAGTAAGACAATAAAAATATTACATCACTAAGAAGGTAAACTGCTCGACCTGGAGGGAAGATCACGGCGGAAAAATATCAGAATCTACAACGTTCCCGAAGGAGCAGAGGGCTCGTCTATGACAGAGTTTGTCGGAAAGTTACTGCGGGACGTGTTGGAGCTTCCCCCGGCTACGGAGCTGGAAGTCTAAAGAACCCACCACGCGTTGGTCCCGAAACCTACCCAGCATAGCAAGCCACGCTCAATTATAATAAAATTTCTTCGGTACAGCACCAAGGCAGAGATTCTACGAAGGGCCTGGGGTAAGTAGAGTTTTTCAACGATAAATTAATATGTTTCAACCAAGATTACCTCCCCCCCCCCCCCGCGGTCCTGCAGAAATGCAAAGAATACTCTGAGGTAAAGCGAGTACTAAAGCGAAAAAAAAATTAGATTTCAAACTCCGTACCCTGCTAAACTTCGAGTATTTTATGACAACGGGACGCGGTTGTACCAGACAGTGGAAAAGGCGACTATAGACCTGAAGGCCAGAGGGTTGGCCGTCAGCGTGACCAAAACGAGGGAAAGCCTGACTGAGGAATTATCCCGGTCCGCTTGGGAAATAGTGTGAGAATTCAGAAGGCAGGAGACAGGAGGAGGCCAAGAGAAATATATCAGGAAGGAACCGGGAGCTTCCCAAAGACAGTCCTCACCCCCTTCAGAAGAGTAATAAGGTTTGGCTAACTTTTAAAATGTTGAGAAGCTAAACGGAAGCAAAGGTACACGGGGATATACCTATCTCGAGAAATACTTATTATAATGTGGATTTTATATTACTTAGTTGTTATTCTTTATTCACTCACCTACTCCTTTTTCCCCACCAAAATGAGAATATATATATATATATATATATATATATATATATATATATATATATATATATATATATATATATATATATATATATATATATATATATATATATCTGTGTGTGTGTGTGTGTGTGTGTGTGTGTGTGTGTGTGTGTGTGTGTGTGTGTGTGTGTGTGTGTGTGTGTATGTGTATATATATATATATGTATGTACACAGGGAAATCTTTTCTATGTAATAGATTTATTCACTGACTTATGAATACTGCACAAATAGGAGTAGTTATCCCCCACAGCTAGACATTTCCTCTAGCTCAACGCAGGGTCATCTACTAGAGACCTCAGCCTTGGAATCACATGTTCATTGCCATTTTTGTTATTATTTGCGTATCTTGGTTCTTATTTGTTCAGGGAGTAGATCGATTAAGTTTTATTCTAATTTCAATGATACATGGACAGATGAATACAGATGGCTAAGGACAAAGTAAAATTCATTTCTTTTAATATCAATGGGCTATTAAATCCAATCAAACGTAAGAGAATTTTATCTAATTTGGAACAATTTGATTCATACTGGGAAAAATGGTTTAACTACATAATGCCTCATAGGCCTGATTTTATTCTCACAAATCAATGAATCTGTTGTAAAAAAAAAGATCACCCCCTAATTGTACATAGTTCTTTCCTTTTGCTTGTTTTTTCTTTCCTGTAAGTGTACCTCTCAGATACTTTGTGGAGATTTGTGATATATATGATTACATCATATATATGTACAATGTCTGAAATACATCCTATGGAAATGTTTGTTTGATGATGAACTTCAATAAAAAAATAAATTACAAAAAGAGAGTAGGGGAGATTCAATCAAGAGGACATGAGTTGAGAGCTAGGAGGCAAAAGTTTAGGGGTAACATGAGGGGGAACTTCTTTACTCAGAGAATGGTAGCTGTGTGGAATGAGCTTCCAGTAGAAGCGGTAGAGGCAGGTTCAATATCGATATCGTCATTTAAAAAAAGATTGGATAGGTATATGGACAGGAAAGGAAAGGAAAGGAATGGCCTGTTTCCATGCTGTAATTGTTATAATAGAGAATAATAGAGACAATAGGGAGTAAGTGCAGGAGTAGGCCATTTGGCCCTTCTAGCCAGCACCACCATTCACTGTGATCATGGCTGATCATACACAATCAGTACCCCGTTCCTGCCCTCTCCCCATATCCCTTGACCCCACTATCTATAAGAGCTCTATCTAACTCTCTTTTGGATGCAGCCAGAGACTTGGCCTCCACTGCCTTCTGCGGCAGAGCATTCCACATATCTACCACTCTCTGGGTGAAAAAGTTTTTCCGCATCTCTGTTCTAAATGGCCTACCCCTTATTCTTAAACTGTGGCCTCTAGTTCTGGACTCACCCATCAGCGGGAACATGTTTCCTGCCTCCAGCGTGTCCAATCCCTTAATAATCTTATATGTCTCAATCAGATCCCCTCTCATCCTTCTGAATTCCAGTGTATACAAGCACAGTCGCTCCAATCTTTCAACATATGACAGTCCCGCCATTCCAGGAATTAACCTTATGAACCTACGCTGCACTCCCTCAATAGCAAGAATGTCCTTCCTCAAACTTGGAGACCAAAACTGCACACAATACTCATATGCACACAATAACTTACATGGTTATATATGGCAAGGCTGAACGTTTCCTAGCAGAAAAATGGAGAACTGCTGCTTCCTTATGTAACCCTCAGGCTCGCCCAGCTCACGTTCATCTAGGGGAATCAACCTTTGACCCCGCCAAACTGGGTAATCAAGTTTGTGTGGTTGCTGTATAACATACCCCCAGTTACAAACCCACAACGTAAAATATCAGACAGTACACCATATGCAATTAGATGATAGACTTTATGAATCTTAATCTGAATACAGGTTCCCCCACTATCCGAAAGTACAGCGTTCCTATGAAGCCTTTCGTAAGCCGAAATGTCGTAAAGCGAAAAAGCAATTACCATTAATTTTTGAGAAAAATTTTTAAGTGTTCCCAGACCCAAAAAATAACCTACCAAATCATAACCAAATAGCACAAACATATAGTAAAAGCAGGAATGATATGATAAATACGCAGCCTATATGAAGTAGAAACAATTCATGTACAGTGTAGTTTCACTTACCAGAATTGGGAAGATTTAGCCAAAAACTGAATTGTAGAGAAAAAAAAGTCGGCATGTACATGCTTGCGCATACACCTGCCCGCGCAAGGCTTCACGGTCATGGTAGTCTTTCTTGGGGTAAACACAAGTTTACAGCGGGTGCTTTTTTTCGTAAAAGTGAAAATCCTCTTCGGATTTCTTTTGGTTAGCGAAAACAGGTACTAATGTAGGTCTTTTGTAAAAGCAAAGTGGCGTAAAGCAAACTTTTGTAAAGCGGGGGACAGCTGTATAGGGTTAGTAATGAAAATAAACAAAAACAAAAAGGGCCCAAGTCAAGTCAAAGTCACATTGGAGCTCATTCAGTAGTTATTCTTCCACCATTGGTCTCCTCTGAACATTGCCGACTTTCAGACCCTCAGATCCCAGTCCACTCCATCCGGTGGTCTACCAGCTCTCTCCACATGTGTCTTCCCACTTCTCTCCTCGATAAAAGACCGCATAAACCCGGCTCCCAGACACACAAGAAACAACAACATTTCCTCATCAGCTAACCCCTGCATTCCAAAGCCCCGTTATCTCTAGTCATAACCCAAACATTGCTGCTACAGAGAAACCATTACCTCAGCAGTGAACATTACAGAGAAGCCATTACATTAGCCTTAGCAGAGAAACATTACAAAGAAGCCGTTACACTCAAAAAAATGTATTCCAAAAATGCTTTGATTTGCTGAGCAACCAAACAATGTAAGTGAACAGATCAATCTCTGTGAGATTGGGATAATTGGCAAGATCAGCACAATTGTCCCTACTGGTTGTCTGTAGAAGGAAAAGAAAAAAGAATGACAAAAATATGAGAACAAAAGGTGCAGTGTTGCAGAGAACTTCAAGAAAAGTGGATTTAAACCCATTACTGTAGTTTCTGTGATTTTAAAATTTGTTGGATTGGTAATGAAAAATGCTAGGGAGGGAAGTGTTATATCAATTTATAATGTTTCCACCCCCTGTTCTTATTTTATTTCATCCATGGTAATCTTTTCCCCAGCCATGCAATGTTAATAGCATAGTTGCTCGGATAGACAAATCCATCAACTCACCACCGGATGATTGCTTTACAGCATTTGCAGCAACCCTTGGTTCAAACATGTACTAAAAGTAAATTGGTTTTGTTAGTTAATGTGACTTTCCTATTATGACCTCATGAACTATGGCCAGGGGTTGAAGGAAGGAAAAGCTGATAGGCCCCAAATGGGGGATTAGGGTTGGTCAGCCATCAAGTAAGTGATTGAGCTGGTTTAGATTTCTACCAGTTTTGGAAGGAGTTGGCATTGTAGGCATTGACTCTGAAAGACCATCATCCTCCTCGGCTACAAAACTTTGTTACCAGACTGGAAATATTTTGTTTATAAATGACATTTTAAGGACGAAAGATGTGGCTAGCAGTGACTTGTGAAGTACAGTATCTTTAATACATTCTAAAGAACACTGTCTTCTCTTTGGCCAGGAGTGTAGACCACTTTGTTCAAGGATTGCTCAAAAATTGATTCAAGGAACCAAAGACACATACACATAAGTAGATTTTTAGCATGAACTCGGTGTCCTCCAAATGAATCAACAGGTCCAGAAAGTGCATTTGCCTCTCTAAACCCAGGAATGTATAGGTAGCATTTGTGAGGATCTGAGCTGTCAATCATCAGTATGAAAGACTATTACTGCTATCTTAACAGCTTGAAGCTATTGGTTTTGGCAAAAATCTGGTACCAATTGTGTGGGATTATTAGAATTCTCTTGAATCAATGCCACTAGTTTACTGTGAGTGTAATTTTATGTTGTGTTGGCTCCAGTGAAGCACCTGGTACTGAGTGAAATGAGTAACAATTCCCACTTCCAAGGGTGCAGTAGCAAGCTTTATGGGTGATGGTGATACCCATGTGGGCATTAGGACAAGGGTCAGAAGAGCAGGTGATAAGATGAGCAATTGGAGTGGGTTGAGTAATTGGCATCCTCCCTCCCTTTATTCCGTGCTCCTTCGTCCTCATGGCCTTGGGTTGGGGTTGGAGGTATTCAGAGCTTGGACTTCCCGAGTGATGGGTAGAGGAACAGGTCACACTTTAGGTTTAAAAGGCGCACATGCCCATCCTAATGTTATGACACTCATAGTATATGTCTCTTTTCTACATAATGAATTTTGGGCAGAGGGCTCAGAGGATGACATTGGTGTGATCTTGCTATGGAAATCTATGTGTCCTAGAAGCACTCTTGGATTGGCCTGATTTATTTCCTTAGCAGTGCTCCTGGAGAACAGCTGGAGAAATGCCATCTCTTGATCATCCTCTGACATGGGAATCCCATTAGACCTGCAAGACATTCACATGAGGTAGTACCTGTCAAAATTTCCCGACTGATGCCAGATTACACTCTCAAAATTTTATCTTTGGCTGTCGCACTGACATAATGAGCACCAGGTCTAATGATTCGATTCCCGGGTCGAGTAATGAGGAACCGAACTGCTTCGAAAATGGATCAGTGGCTTCTTTCAAGGTCATGAGAAGAGATAAGCAGAGGTTCCAGGTCAAAGTGTGGTGACCGTTTCAGCAGATCACACTTTACCAAAGCTTTAGAAAAGATCAAGGTGAAAAATAAAACAATACTTTAGTCCTTTTGGATACTACAGCTGCTGATTATATCTCCATGTTCCACCACTTAAAAGTAAATGGCTTCCGACGGACATTTGTGCCACAGTGAATTTCACCAAGGCGTACGTGGTAGTTGGCGAAATCATCAATAAAGGTGCAATCCAGGCCAAGTGGTTCTAGTGCTGAGCGCACTGCAGATTCCAGTGGGCATTTTCCATTTATCAGTGGCCCAAAAGGCTTTGGGATGCCTACAAATTTGCCAATGACTATTATGTTCACCTGATCGGACACAAAAAGAAATCCATATTACTCAGTTGTACAACCTTTAGACACAAATGTTGATTAAAAATGAGAGGTGATGACCAAAAAGACAGATAAATGAGTGAAAGACAGAAATCAAAGGAGAAAGATTAGAGAATGATAGATTGGACAATAATAATTGAGAATTATGCACAAGGGTCTGGAGAGTAGAGTGGACAGGAGGAAGCCACAGAATTCCCTACTCCCATCCCCCAACATAATATGCAAAACAAGTGTAATATTAGTTTATGGACACAAAGCAGTGTGTTCCCACAAAGCTTGCAAATCCAAAGATTTACTCATCCCTTGAAATATAATCCCACATTATATTTATAATTTATCGGCTCATACAAAAGTACTGAGCAAAGATCAGGCATTTCGCTGTGTAAGTAACATACTGACGACTCTTAAACAGATTTAATCAGTTAATATGCAGATGGTGGAATTGAAGGTCCTCTTCTTGTTAGTTGTCACTTAGCATGAAGAGAAGAGAATGCTGGAATCTGGAAGGTAAAGGCACAGAACCTCGGAAGAATTCAACCTGTCAAGTAGCATCTGTGGAGGTAAAAAGTGTAAGCTGACATTTTGGATTGAGACCCTGCATCAGCACTGAATGAGATCACTGAATTTTCCTACTTCAGGTAACCCACATCCTTGTTTGCTCTTCCTCTCACATTGGCTTTTCACCTAGTATTATTCTCCCATTATTCATATCTCCCATCTTCCTTCCTCCATGTGGTCCCATCATCTCCTCCTCATCTAGTCCTACCTATCTCCAACCAGCTTCTATCCCACTCCCCACTCCTCCCCCTTGTACTGATATACACTGGCATTCGCTCCTGTTCCCTCTCAGTCCTGATGCAGGGTCTCGACTCAAAACATCTGCCTGTACCTTTTGCTTCCACAGATGCTGTTTGACCTGTTGAGTTCTTCCAGTGATCTGGTTTTTTTTTCACTTACCATATCTGGAAAGTAAGCTATAACTCTTTCCAAGTAATCCGACTGATGAAACAAAACAGGAATATCAATGATATCTCCTTCATCTAATCCCAATTCCATCTTTAGCACATCTCTGTTCCAATTAATACATTGCTGAGAGTAAAACAAAGATTTTTTAGCAATTATCCATCAACTTCATGTAACTACACCATTATAATGTTACAGTGACTCACCTGTACAAAAGCATTCATCTCATGCAGCATTTGATCATTCAGGATTTCATTAATTTTGACTTGCTTCACACTTAGATCTAATTTGGATAAACAAATGCAATATTTTCAGAACTAGATCTGTAATACCTTTTAGACTAAAGTCTGTAAGAATGACAGTTCCATATGAACTGTTTTCCATCTTGCGAAGCTTGCATGAGCTATCCTTGAGCTGTCCATGCTTCTGTTTATCAGCTCTCAATGGAAAAACAACACCTGAACTCAAATTCCTGAAATGTTGGCCCATCTGTGACTGCTGCCACTACATCTGAGATACTGTGCAATGGAAGTCCCAAACTTGTTCCTCTGCCCTTTGGGATTTCTCTTTCACAACATGGTTTGATATCATCACAATGGTTTATGCTTTATTCATAATACATAGGAATATTTTCAACGGTTAATGCATATTTTATTGATTTGTGCATTGAAAAAGAGAAATGTCAAAATTTTGGAACAGCAGTAGAACATTTGGTCATTGGAGCCTTTTCTGCTATTAAATGTGATCGTGGTTCATGTTCCATCTTTCTCCCCACAAGCATTGATCTCTCTGTACACTGCATGGACTTCCTGCTCCTTCTTGAATACGTTTAAAGATTTGACTTCTATGGCTTTCTGTGGCAACAAATTCCACAATTCATCACTCTCTGGGAGAAGTCTCTCATGTTGATCTAAAATGACTTACCACTTTCCTGGGAATGATGATCCCCCCCACCATCAGGAGTATAATTCCTGCATCTAGACTGTCCAATCCTGTTGAACTTTGTATGAGATCTCTTCACAAATTTCTGAATGTCAACCAATATAACCCAAATTGACTCAGTCTCTCATACATCAGTCCTGCCCTTCTGGAAATCTTTCTGGTAAAACTTTGAATTCCCTCCACCAGAAGAACATCCTTTATCAGATTAGGGCTGGGAGTCTATACCTTTCTATTTTACTTGTTTGGTCTACAGGAAGATTTGAGATTTTCATGACTATGAATGTAATGCTACAATGAGGTAGAGACTCACTTTCAAACATCTGGGCTTCTCCATAACCTTCTTCCTTGAGCTTATTAAACAGCCTGTAGCAAGAATCAGGACTGGCCAGTAGAAGCCTGAAACCCTACAAAATTGTGAAGAAAATATTAACATCATAAGACTCTGCACAGAATCTTCGATTGATGACCGATATAAAGGAGCAGTTAATCAAAAAGGTAGCTGGAGCGAATTTTGATTGGGTTTCTGATAAAGGAAAAGATACTCAAAATAGAAATGGAGATGTGGTGCAAAGAGATTCATGGGGCTTTGAATACCTTGGCAGGGATGATGGGTAGGTGTGATCCCTCTGGGAACCTGTATTGGGGAATATCGACTTGCCAGATTTCATAGCAAAGGTGCAGGTATGGATGGATATTTTAAGACCAGAACCAGTCTCAACCCTACAGGTCTTGCAACATTTTCAAACCCTGTAAGTGTAGCACAATTTTTCGCAAGTGACTTTTGTATTGATTCCTATATCACAGGCAACAGAGCACAAAATCTGTTGGGTATTGCAATGTGTGGCATACTTGTGGAGAAATCAGACTGGACTCCAGATGTCCGGTGCACCTAATGGAATTAGTCAATAAGATTCACTCATTTAATGCCTAAAAATGTTGCATAGTGCAAAAATAGTTTCCTGCCTTCAATCTCTTTCAACAGTTTGGGAAATCTTGAAAGGGGCTGGGGAGCATAGTGACAAGCTCCACTTCTTAATTAACTGAAATGTGCAAAAGTACAGAGTTCAAATTCATTTAAGCCCCTCTTCCAGTTGCCCCAGGTCTCGTGTTACTTTTTTTCAGTGAATGTTCTTGTCTCCATTGTTTCAGTGGTGCTGGGAATGAACATCCAAGATGTTCCACCATAATGTTTGGTATAAAGTTCAAGTTCATTGTCATGAGCACAAGTACAATAAGATACAGGTACAAATTGAAAAAAACATTTGCACCAGCATCACAGACACAGATTCAAGAAACATAAAAAGTAGATTTATACATATACAAGGCAGTGAAGACTGTGCAAAACAATTTTACAAAAAAGAGGTAGTCTTATTCAAGAAAGGGAGTAGAGATAGCCCAGGAAATTATAGACCAGTGAGTCTTACTTCAGTGGTTGGTAAGTTGATGGAAAAGATCTTGAGAGGCAGGATTTATGAACATTTGGAGAGGCATAGTATGATTCGGAACAGTCAGCATGGCTTTGTCAAGGGCAGGTCATGCCTTACGAGCCTGATTGAATTTTCTGATGATGTGACTAAACACATTGATGAAGGTAAGCCATTGATGTAGTGTATATGGATTTTAGCAAGGCATTTGATAAGGTACCCCATGCAAGCCTTATTGACAAAGTAAGTAGGCATGGGATCCAAGGGAACATTGCTTTGTGGATCCAGAACTGGCTTGCCCACAGAAGGCAAAGAGTGGTTGTAGATGGGTCATATTCTGCATGGAGGTCAGTAACCAGTGGTGTGCTTCAGGGATCTGTTCTGGGACCCCTACTCTGTGATTTTTATAAATGACCTGGATGAGGAAGTGGAGGGATGGGTCTTGGCTCTTGGCAGTTTGAAGGATCAGAGGGATCTTGGGGTCCAAGTCCATAGGACACTCAAAACTGCTAAGCAGGTTGACTCTGTGGTTAAGAAGGCATACAGTGCATTGGCCTTCATCAATCATGGGATTGAGTGTAAGAGCCGAGAGGTAATGTTACAGCTATATAGGACCCTGGTCAGACCCCACTTGGAGTAAAGTACTGTGCTCATTTCTGGTTGCCTCACTGCAGGAAGGACATGGAAATCACAGAAAGGTACAGGGGAGACTTACAAGGATGTTGCCTGGATTGGGGAGCATACCTTATGAGAATAGGTTGAGTGAACTTGCCCTTTTCTCCTTGGAGCAACATAGGATGAGAGGTGACCTGATAGAGGTGTATAAGATGATGAGAGGCATTGATTGTGTGGACAGTCAGAGGGTTTTCCCCAGGGCTGAAATGGCTAGCAAGAGAGGGCTTAGTTTTAAGGTGCTTGGAAGTAGGTACAGGGGAGATGTCAGGGGTAAGTTTTATTTATGCAGAGAGTGGTGAGTGCATGGAATGGGATGCCAGTGGCGGCAGTGGAGGCAGAAATGATAAGGCCTTTAAGAGTCTCCTGGATGGATACATGGAGCTTAGAAAAATAGAGGGCCATGGGTAAGCCTAGGTAGTTCTAAGGTGAGGACATGTTCAGCACAGCTTTGTGGGCTGAAGGGCCTGTATTGTACTGTAGGTATTCTATGCTTCTATGTAGTGTACCATTGGTGAGGTAAGATTAGGTTCGCGTGTGTGCGTGCGTGTGGGGGGTGGGGGGGGGGAGAAATGAGTAACTGTTGTTTATTACATTTAAGTTTATCAGGAAAATCTCTTCATTCCATTACCAACTCACCCCATCCAGAGTAATCTGCATTCCATTATTTAAATGATTTAAACTAACTTTATTTTGTAAAATCCATTTACAAAGTGTGGGCATTAATGTAAATTTTGGCATTTTTTGCCCATCTGGAAATGCCTTTTTAATCTAGATGGTTTGCTTGACCTGTCAAATGATAACTGAGTGTTATAGACAATAGGTGCAGAAGTAGACCATTCGGCCCTTCGAGCCTGCACCACCATTTTGAGATCATGGCTGATCATCTACTATCAATACCCGGTTCCTGCCTTGTCCCCATATCCCTTGATTCCCCTATCCATAAGATACCTATTTAGCTCCTTCTTGAAAGCATCCAGAGAATTGGCCTCCACTGCCTTCCGAGGCAGTGCATTCCAGACCCCCACAACTCTCTGGGAGAAGTTTTTCCTTAACTCTGTCCTAAATGACCTACCCCTTATTCTCAAACCATGCCCTCTGGTACTGGACTCTCCCAGCATCTGGAACAGATTCCCTGCCTCTATCTTGTCCAATCCCTTAATAATCTTATATGTTGCAATCAGATCCCCTCTCAATCTCCTTAATTCCAGCGTGTACAAACCCAGTCTCTCTTACCTCTCTGCGTAACACAGTCTGGACATCCCAGGAATTAACCTCGTGAATCTATGCTGCACTTCCTCTATAGCCAGGATGTCCTTCCTTAACCCTGGAGACCAATACTGTACACAATACTCGTGTGGTCTCACCAGGGCCCTGTACAAATGCAAAAGGATTTCCTTGCTCTTGTACTCAATTCCCTTTGTAATAAAGGCCAACATTCCATTAGCCTTCTTCACTGCCTGCTGCACTTGCTCATTCACCTCCAGTGACTGATGAACAAGGACTCCTAGATCTCTTTGTATTTCTCCCTTACCTAACTCTACACCATTCAGATATAATCTGCCTTCCTGTTCTTACTCCTAAAGAGGATAACCTCACACTTGTTCACATTAAACATCATCTGCCAAGTATCTGCCCACTCACTCAGCCTATCCAAGTCACCCTGAATTCTCCTAACATCCTCATCACATGTCACACTGCCACCCAGCTTAGCATCATCAGCAAACTTGCTGATGTTATTCTCAATGCCTTCATCTAAATCGTTGATGTAAATCGTAAACAGCTGTGGTCCCAAAACCGAGCCCTGTGGCACCCCACTAGTCACCACCTGCCATTCCGAGAAACACCCATTCACCGATACCCTTTGCTTTCTATCTGCCAACCAGTTTTCTATCCATGTCAATATCTTGCCCCTAATGCCATGAGCTCTGATTTTACCCACCAATCTCCTATGTGGGACCTTATCAAATGCCTTCTGAAAATCGAGGTACACTACATCCACTGGATCTCCCTTGTCTAACTTCCTGTTTACATCCTCGAAAAACTCCAATAGATTAGTCGAGCATGATTTGCCCTTGCTAAATCCATGCTGGCTCAGCCCAATCCTATCACTGCTATCTAGATATGCCACTATTTCATCTTTAATAATGGACTCTAGCATCTTCCCCACTACTGATGTTAGGCTGACAGGACGATAGTTCTCTGTTTTCTCCCTCCCTCCTTTCTTAAAAAGTGGAATAACATTAGCCATTCTCCAATCCTCAGGAACTGATCCTGAATCTAAGGAACATTGGAAAATGATTACCAATGCATCCGCTATTTCCAGGGCCACCTCCTTTAGTACCCTAGGATGCAGACCATCTGGACCTGAGGATTTGTCAGCTTTCAGCCCCATCAGTCTACTCATCACTGTTTCCTTCCTAATGTCAATCTGTTTCATTTCCTCTGTTACCCTATGTCCTTGGCCCATCCATACATCTGGGAGATCGCTTGTGTCTTCCCTGGTGAAGACAGATCTAAAGTACTTATTAAATTCTTCTGCCATTTCTCTGTTTCCCATAACAATTTCATCCAATTCATTTTTCAAGGGCCCAACATTGTTCTTA
This sequence comes from Hypanus sabinus, assembly GCF_030144855.1. Taxonomy (NCBI): domain Eukaryota; kingdom Metazoa; phylum Chordata; class Chondrichthyes; order Myliobatiformes; family Dasyatidae; genus Hypanus; species Hypanus sabinus. Next base: position 21,968,956 of record NC_082732.1, read on the forward strand.
ACTATCTTCTTTCTCTTCACATACCTAAAAAAGCTTTTGCTATCCTCCTTTATATTCCTGGCTAGCTTGCATTCGTACCTCATTTTTTTCTCCCCGTATTGCTTTTTTAGTTAAGTTCTGTTGTTCCTTAAAAATTTCCCAATCATCTGTCCTCCCACTCACCTTAGCTCTGTCATATTTCCTTTTTTTAATGCTATGCAATCTCTGACTTCCTTTGTCAACCACTGTAGCCCCTTCCCCTCCCCTTTGAATCCTTCCTTCTCCGGGGGATGAACTAATTTTGCACCTTGTGCATTATTCCCAAGAATACCTGCCATTGCTGTTCCACTGTCTTTTCTGCTGGGATATCTGTCCAGTCAACTTTGGCCAGCTCCTCCCTCACGGCTCCAAAGTCTCCTTTGTTCAACTGCAATACTGACAGCTCCGATCTGTCCTTATCCTTCTCAAATTGCAGAATTGTGTTGCTGGCATAATATGCCAGTCTGGGTAAGGAGAGCAG